>NC_133347.1:28182951-28516284 GCF_030506205.2 Paramisgurnus dabryanus
ACTCGAAAGACCTGCGGATCCGCGCGAACCGCGAATTGACCCGAGATTCTCTGGGGGCTACATAAGCAGGACAGTTTTTTTTCTATATTTTCTCTATATTATTATGCTATTGTTATTAGGCTTATTTCTTAAATGGTCGACCATACACACCAAACCTAAAACCTATAAACATGTTATTTCAGAAGTGAAAGGCTTTTGTTATGGATTTGCTTTTGAGGAGACTTCAGTCGCTCTATAGATCCACTAACCGGCTCCGGCTGATCCACGCGACTCAGCCGGTTAGTGGATCTGTAGAGCGAGTCTCATGTCCATGGTCTGCGAGTCTGCAATGTTTCCGGCTCTGAGAATCTCGAGTCGCGTGGATCAGCCGGTTACAAGTGGGTCTGTACTGAGTTTCCTTGACAATTTAGCAATACTGACTCAAGTGACTCAAGTGACTCACACAACCCGGATCACTTTAGTGAGTGACTCATAATAACCCGGATCCTTAAAAGGAATCGAGTTTGCCAGGCCTACCTCCATCACTGCTGCTCTTTTCAAATCACGCACAACAAGCTGCTGCTTCTTTGTTTGTGGGTTTACTGGCCAAGCAGCTTCTTCTTCGGCTGTTGCACTGTTTGCTGGTTACATGTATGGATACTGCCTACTAGCGCTCTGCATGTGTAATTGCACGTCGACATGGATGACGGCGCAGAAGTATACAGTATGGCCCTGTCCCAAATGCCGCACTTCATGTGGACTTTCGGTCTCGTGGCCTTAAATTGCGCATGCTCGCTTAGTCTACGAGTCCTTAGGGTGTCCCATCTGTCATTTTTACCCTTTGAAGTGTACTTATCAGCGCATCTTTTGCCCCCTTGATGCGGTCTTCAGCGAAGCCCACACTGCAGCATGCTTCGCGCACTTTACCAACCCAGAAGTCCTTGCGAAAGAGCAATCAGACCAATCGTACGAAAAAAGGGAGGGGTTCACACTGACGGGCAACTTATCTACCTATTTCCGGTGTGACGCTTGAGTCTGTCCCAAAATACGACTCCGGTGCACCCACGTGGACTCGCTTCAAGGGTCCCTAAAGTCTGGACTACATGATGTCATCAAAGTGTGGACCATAAGTCCGGGAGTGTGCCATTTGGGACAGGGCCTATATGAGAACTGGTGCGTAGCCCACGACGTCGAGGATACGCCATAGGATATGCACAACTATAATGAGCCCTTTACGCCACTCTGATGTACTAAAGCATGTATGCACATGTTCACTCTTCAAAAGCAGCGCTTTAATTCTCTTAACAAATTAAAATACGTAAATTTGATTTGGAATTATCTATAATAAATTTACAGCATGTTGCTTTCTTATTTTATGTAAAAGCATGATCTGTGTAAGTCTATATGTCAGACTAACACTGGACTATGCCTCATATCACACCTCAAAAGCTCTAGTTACAATCACACAAGTTTGCGATGCCTCGTTGAATCGTTGAACCATGCTGGTAGCGACAAAACTTTTGACCATAGTTTGCTTTTGAAAATGCACCCCAGTTCTGTTCACTTTCAGCTTTGATGTTTCACAAGTTTCTCACAAATGCATTTTCAAAGTGACTTTGGCTGATTTGTGCTGTGGTATAGACATTATCTATAGACTAGATTCCCTCTTTCTCCCCTCTTTCAGTCTCCTGAATAATTTGTCCTTAGTCTGATAAATTTGTCCTCTACTGAGGCATATGTTAAACTCCCACTGTGAAGACAGATGTTGATTCTCATCCTCTTGAAATGCTCCAATCAAATTATTAACCTCTAAGTACCCAAAACATGGTTGTGAGGGTGGATGGCAAGAATTTGGGTACTGTATATATTAGGGGTGTAACAATAAATGGATATGGATCGATGCATCGATAGAATATTGATATGAGGTACATTTATTTTGACACTCAAACTCATTCCTTGATGTAACGTCCATCTATTCTACGCATTTCCAGCAAAGCACCCATCTTATTTAATTTTCATGTGCTAGTGTCACTTAGTGAATGCAATGCACCAACAATTGGGTTTGGAAATATTTTGTATTTGGAAAATTGACAAATAGATTGACAGAAAACCTTTGCCAGCACTAGCTGACTGTTGCCACCATAAGCTTGATTTTATGTGACTTTATTTCCATCATTTTTATTATTTAATTTATTTATTTATTTCTTAGTTTGTTGTCGTAAATGTACCATTTAGGAAATATATTGTGCCTTTTTTTAAAGAGTTTAATTAAAAGTTTTTGTTATATATTTTAGTTGCATTCGTGAGGCGTCATGGCCATTCAAACTGAAAGGGGCACGTGTTTTTGTAAAGCCAAATGGGTTTTGCATGCAACCTTCAAATCAAAGAAAAGTCCATTAATCTGTTATTTGACTTTTAATCTGCTTCATATGCACAATATTAAGTCACTTTTCTCCGTTTGATAGTGTTTTGATCGTGTTACACAGGTGGGACGTTTGGCATTACATATTTAAAACAATAATTACATAGTCTAAACCTACACCAATCTTGACAAACTATATACCGTTGGAAAGCTCTAAGAATGTAGTTTTAATATATCAACACCATTTTGAAAAAATAATTATGTAGTAAGAGTCATTTTCTAAAATATCGCAGACCAACAGGTGGGCCCAAAGTGTTATGATATATTTATTTGGAAATATCCTATTAACCTGAAATAACCTCGACAAACTATATATTGTTGGAAAGCTTAGGGAATGTAGTTTTCATATTTCAAGGCCATTTGATGATAGAATTTGTATAGTGACAGTTATTTTGTTAAATGTCACTCCCCCCATAAGAATACATATGAATGATTATATAATTATAACACTAATGCCCTATAAACTTGAAATAATCTTGACAAACTATATATTGTTGGAAAGCTCTAGTAGTGTACTTTTCATATTTCAAGGTCATTTGATGATGGAAATTTAGTAGTGACAGTCATTTCGTTAATTGTCACTGATCCCATAGGAGTCCATATGAATTCGTATATATTCATAATTCTAATATTCTTCAAAATGAATCTATGAATCTTCAAAAATCTTGACAACCTATATATCGTTGGAAAGCTCTAAGAATGTAGTTTTCATATTTCAAAACCTTTTTGCATTAAAAACAATGCAGAGAAAGTAATTTATTAATTTGTGACAAGATAATGCAACTAACCGTTGACACCTAGTGGCCTTTGTTGGTAAAACCACTAAAAGTGTGACAGAAACTTCATTTTTTGTTATTTTCACTTAAAATTTGGTTCAGAACTAGTTGAGACTTGTGTCTTTATTGTTGTGGTGTTTTGAGAGTAAAACATTTAAATTTTTATATACATTTGATTAGAGAGTATATACTTTATTGCATTATTTTTATTATTTCAAATAAATTTAAACGAGTATAACTATTTTGTCATTTATTATTCACAACTTCAAACACCTCAGTGTAAAACTATAAATTGTCTTCTTTAAAAGGAGGCCAAGATTTTGCTTCTAAACCAAAGAATGCCAGAGTTATAGTAATTTTAACGTGCAGATCACCTTTTCACCCCCCCACTCAAAAGGGGCGGTGACAGTTATAGGGTTAATTTATTCTGGCGGCCGGTGCTGCAGACAACGCAGTAGCAGACGTCATCAGCATCTGAGCGCGTTCATGAGCATTTGCTGTTGGTGCTGCATTTTGCTAACTTATCTGTGTAAGAAACGCTCAAAAAATGTCCAAATCCCAGTACAGTAATGTGCAGTTAATCTTCTCTGTGTAGAAAATGTATGGTTTAAAACGTGACCGTCTCGACGTTATATTAGTAACGTAAGAGATTTCTATATTCATCTTGGTACAACGCCAAAGTTCGCCAGAGTTCACGGGGGCGCGGAATCACACATGCTCACATATGAGGTACAGTAAAATTTCAATTAAATGCAATAAAGCGTTCCTCTAATAATTTTATCTACATATTAAAAACCATTATTGAACATCACAGTCAATCACGTACTTATAGCTTATGTCATTTTCGTTGTTTATAAACTTTATGGATTTAAAATTACATTAATTTTATAGGACAATGCAGTTGATGTGCAAAATGCATTAATGATACAATTAAACAAGTCATTAAACAAAACGTAAATAAATAAAACATGCCGTTTCAGATGTAAATGTGATACCAATATGTCATCTGATTGAATAGTATTTGATATGAAAGTTAGTCAACACTTTCATTTTGGAGGTTTTTGCATGAAGGCAGGGGTGTTCAGATTGTTAGAGATGTAGGTGCCATGGAAAAGACTGAAAGCTCTATAATATTTCGTTTGGTGTCCGTGTATTCACAAATTTCTGTGAGCTGTGCACATTGTGCCCCCTTAAAAAAAGCAACACTAAATAGTTATTGCTCTTTGCTCCCCCTACAGGTTAGAAGCGTAATTGTTCATTAGCACTGTCGTAAATACTGCAGCATAGCTGGCTCTGATTGGATTGTAGGTCTGCCGTAAAGCAAGTTTTTGTAGTTTTCACTCGAACTACAGGACCACTACCCGATGGTTGGAAACTTCTTTAGTGCGGTTTTGGCCGATAGAGGGCTGCAAAGCGAATGTGAAAGTGCCATTCACCCTGTTTTGTGTGGATGAACCACTGAAACTTTTTTGGAAACTTTATTTTAAGGTAAAGAAAACTCTTTGGTGTTGCTTTAAAAAAATTGTGCATGACGCCCCTGTTATAAAAAATGTAACTAAGCACATAATATAAAAGTATCGATAAATTAATTGAATTGAGTTGTAATTGCACAGAAGAAACGATTGATGTATCAATACTGTATCAATGAACTGTCTGATTTACACCCCTATAATGCATTACTGTCTTTACTCACTTTTTAATATATGGATAAGACTTCTCACAATTAACTTACAATTTTTTACATAAATTAAAAGGTTACACAGATATGTAATGACTTAGGTACTTAATAAATAAAACAAGTAAAAATTGTAACATTTTCATTTTTGGCACACTATTCCTTTAACATAACAAATGAATGCGAGAGCCCACAGAATTTAGACTTTGAGCTCTGAGCAAAGGTGTTTGTGCATTGAAAGGTGACTTCTAAATGGCTCCTATCTCAGAATGCTAATTACAGTCTCTACCGCTTATCCATTTTCCAGGCGGGTTTATTTAACGCTTAAATCAAGCATCGATCCACCACCCGTCATCTGATCCCAGGAGGAAAATCTGTAGGCTTTCTGTGGGACAGAGATATAGAAATAGAGTATCTATACCTGTCTGCTTACTTCCCTTACGTCAACTCTATTGCTCTGTCTCTCAGGCCCTTGGGCTTTAGACTCTGCTGAAAGTCGATGGCTTTCCTGGCCTTGCGCTCACATACAGGGCTCCGAGGGCAATCCGTGTGAAAATGAAAGGCTACACGTTAGTTTCACGCTGCTTCAGGCTGTATTGTACATTAGTCAGATCTTACATTAGGCTCCTGTCTCACTCTGTCAGCAATTAGACAGGCTTAGACGTACTGAATGATTTAATTTTCAGTGGCGCTGCCAACAGTGTGTCAGTCGCTGATAGCATGTTATCTATTTCTCTCTTTCCCTGCTCTCTCTCTCTCTATCTCTCTTTCTCTCTGTATATGCATCTTTCTCTCTCAAGTACAAACTAAGGTTGAAATTTTTACCAGCGCCTTATTGAGGTTTTTGTTTCTTGCCACAGCTCCCTTTAGTTTGTTCATTGAGTAATATGCGACCTGTGCTGGCAAATTGAGTCGGAATCAACAAATTTGCAAAAATTTTGACATTCTCTCATAAAAAACTTCGAACGATGTATGATTTGTTGGAATCTGACAAAAAAATGACAGAGATACACGTGTTTGAAGTTGATAGAGTCAGCAAAGTTAATTTCGAGATAAAAAAAAGATTTTTAAGGTTCGGAAAAAAAACAACGCAACCATACCTTAAAATCACCAGTAAAACTAATAGATTTGGCACGCACAAAGTCAAAAACAATATCTATAGGAAAAATATATGTTCAACTTTTGTCTTTCTTTTATCGTTTGATTGACATTGAGACAGACAGCTTTAAGATTTGCTGTAATACATAATAATATAATGTTACACACATCAGATATTTTTCCCCAACAGTTAATCAACATTCGCTTAAGACATAACAGATTATATCTGCTTGAATTCCTGTCAAAAATATATTTTTAAAACTGTTCTGTAATTCTGTGTATATTAGGGTCGCAATGCGCATACGCATGCTTGTGCATTCAGTCTGGTTTTCGCAAACGCCGTTCAAATGAGACTGTGCCTTTAAAAGTGACATTATGATGACTGCATCCTCTGTATAGTACACTGTGTCGGTTTTACTTGATCTATTGTCGCCATTTGACCATACAGTCCTGATAAATAGGTTACAAAACAATATTCTGTTAGAAGTGACCCTGCTGTTATGTGGAGTTCCTCAAGGCTTAGTTTTAGGCCCTATTCTATTTGTTGTATATTACTCCCCTTGGTGAAATAATTTGTGGTTTTAATAATGTGTCTTATCACTTTTATGCTGACAACATTCAGTTGTACTCCTCTTTCAAAAAGTCAAAGTTATGGAAGTTAGCTGATTTATTGGAATGTCTGCCATCTATTAAGATTTGGTTAAACAATAATTATTTACAACTTAATACAAAAAAGACTGAAACCTTAATCATTGCTCCAGACCAAAAACTACCTCTAATTAAACAACATCTCTGTTCATTAAAATCACCTGTCAAACCGAGTCTTTAACTCCTCTGTCAAATCAATGTCTCTGGATGGTCATTCTAGACAGCGGGTAGGATATTGGTTTTATCATATGAGAAATATCTCTAAATTGAAAACAGTTCTGTCTAAAGAGACCATGGAGCTGATCATGCTTTTATTTCTTCTCATCTTGATTACTGTAATTCTATTTTTATTTGTTTTAACAAATCTTCTCTGAGTCTCCAGAACGCTACAGCTAGGCTTCTGACAGGAACAAACAGGAGGACACATATCACACCGATTCTACACGCCATTGGCTTCCAGTCAAATTCAGAATTGATTTTAAAAGTTTAGTTCTTACTTTTAAAGCACTAAATAGACAGACCCCTCAATACATCACAGACCTTTTGACCTCTTACTCTTCATCTCTACTCTTGACTCTTCGGATCAAAACATTTCCCAAAACACATCTTAAAACTCTTTTCAGACAGTTGCCCCTAAGCTTTGGAATGATCTGCCCTCTTCGGTACATGTGGCCAAATTTGAGTCTTATAAAAAGCAACTGAAGACATTTTTATTTAGACAAGCTTTTAGTTGATCAGGCGTTTATGTTTTAATTCTGTTTTAAATTGCAATTACTGTTAGCCTGGGAAAACCCTGACACTCTTAATTTAGATTTGCTCTGCAAGTAAGTCTGGCAAAGAGCCAAATCTAATCTGTCAAAATCGCGGCACCAATCAGAAACGTTGGGGCGGGCTTTACAACGGTGATGTAGATTTTATACATTACAAAGATGGATGCCACCGTGGAACATCACTCGTTTGAATCAGCCTGTTGCGTCTGTTTTAAGCAATTTAAATTTTTTTCGTTAAAACCCGAGCAAAGAATAACACTCGAAGCCTTCATATCTAATACGTCATCTCCTTCATCGCTCTGATTGGTTTTAGGTTTATCAAATTGTGCCCAGAGGCATTTGTGACAAGTCCGTTTGTGACGCCCCTTTGGAAATGATTTGTCTATGAAGCTTTGCCAGACCATAACTCAGTTACCACTGAGAACGGTCTGGTTTTAACCAGGCTAGTGTACTGTTTAACTTTGTAAAGCACATTTCAAAAGATCATTATAGATGTTTAATGATTATTTAGAGCATTGAGATCACTAGATGAAGGCTTAATGTAGCCTACTTATTTTAATGAAAACCTCAATATCAACCAAAATTAATACTTTCCTTCGCCTGTAGCTCAAAATTAGACAGTGCACATTCCGACTTAATTTGCCAGCACGGGTCACTTATTGTGTCATAATATTTTTGCATTCATGTTTTTTATAATTCCGCACATTTTCCTTAGCTAAAATATTTACGCACAATGGAAAATAGTTTAAGAAATCAAATTTAAGGGTTGCACCAAATGCTGCCATTTTGTATACTTATAAGCAGACTTTTCTTCTTTGGGGTGAGAATTCAAAATATGTTTTTGGAGTGTCATGTGTGTGGCTCGGCATGTCAAAATGTGTTCGATGCGTCATGTGAACCTATGTGCATCATGTGTCTTGTCAAAATACGTGGCTGCTGCAAACATGTCGAAAGGGTTTATGATAAAAGAGACGCTCGCGTTCACCAAATACTCCCAAGACACTCACTTACCCTTATAAAAAATTACCCATGGTTTTACTACAGTTAAAAAAAACTAAAAAACATGGTTACTACACTTTTACCACAAAACAAAAACATGGTTAATTTTTTTAAGGGAAACACTAAACACTAAGAAAAAACATGAGATTAAGCAAATATCTGGCAAACGCGAGAGTCACTTTTATCAAAAACGCGGTAGACGTGTATGCAACAGGCACGTATTTCAACGAGCCACACACATGGCGGGCTAAATATATGTTTTGACCAGCATCACATCATGTGCTCTCAAAAAAGAAGTCACTGGCTGCCACTGCTTATAAATTTTATTCGCAAATTAACTACAATTAAAATTAAATAGATGTTGCAAATTTTGCTTCTCTATTCCCATCTCTGTTTAAAACATAAAATTGCAGGTTACTTTACTTGACTTAAATTACTGAAATTTGCCACAAAATCCAACCTGACAACTCAAATTATAAGTCATTATTTTAAGCGTACCGGTTTGACTCGTGGTACGGTAAGGAGAAAGTTCTGAACATTGATTGTTCAAATGTACTTTGTACTTCATATGCACTGTATGCACTTGCTCAATAACGGACTATTTTTAACCAAAAATGTTATGAATTGCAGTTTTATTTACATTTATGCATTAAGCAGAATCACAGAGTGATATGTAGCCTACATGTGTTATTTTGGATCGAACCTAATGTAAAACAAAAACTAACTTAAATGAGTTCAAATGTACCTGGTTTAAATGTAAATGTTATGGTCTTAAAAATTGGCTTTGTTTTTTACTTTCTTTAAAAACATTTTGCGGTAAAATATGACTTGGACATCTCTTGACTATTTTATATACTGTAGTAGGGGACAGCGGGGCACAAAGTAATGCTTTTTGGCTGTATCATAAAAAAAGATAATAAAATAATAATACAAATATATAAAAATAAATAAATAAATATGGATATTCTTTATATATCTTCCTATAATAGATAGATATCTACACATTCATCCATCCATGATCCTTCATCTAACCATCCTTGTATTATTCATCAATGCATATAAATAGATTTTTTGAAAGGGCTGCACAATTTAGACAAAAAAAATCATAATTTCAACCTGATATTGTATTTACAGTTATCATTTTGATGAATAGTATTTACATTGTTTTCATTTCATCTGTTGCCACTATTTAATTTAATGCATTGGTGCAAGTTAAAAATTCTAAACAATTTATTTATTGAAAGATTTAAAGTTGCAAACGTTTTTTATTGAGTTGTCCAGACATAATAATGTTGATAGCTACATCAAGTTAATATTGTGTGTAACTTCAAATGAATTGTCTGTGTTAGTTTGTTTAAAACATTATTTAAGTTGTAGTAACTCAATGCATTTAGCTTGATAACTTCAGGTTCCCAGCATGCTTTGCATGGGACTTAGAGTAAATGTAGAAATATGGTGTTATTTTATGCGTTTCTAATCAAGATGAAGACATGAAAAGACTTTTAATGATTATTGTTCTGTACTTTTGATATTTAAAAGATTTTCTGTTATGTTGTTGATTTTTAAGAGGTTACCATTGTGCTGAAGAATAGAGCATTTGCTCAAGTTGAGAACCGACTCATAGAGCATTATCTTGCTGTTGTTAAAGGTATAGCGGAAGATTTTCCCGAATTATTTAAAAGAACCGCCCCTCGATATTTTTTAAAAAATGCTCCCGAGAGGGAACGCCTGTTAAACGCGTGCACGAGACAGAGAGAGAGCATGCAGGAGCTCAGTTCTTCTCTTCGCTCTGATTACAAGTTGTGTCGGCATTTTTACCGTGTCTGTGCGGTTCGTGACTTGTGCCAGGGCTAGCATCGCAAATCATAGCTTACATCAACTTTTACCAGCAGTGATTTTAAATGGATTTCTCCAAATAGCATGACAAAATGTACCTTTCCAGTAGAAACTTCGCGTGGGAAGCCCAACCTGTCCTTTTAGCTCACGCCAGCGTGTGAAATAGTCTCCCATAAACATCTGGTCTTGTTTCTTTATTTATAGTCCTTTCTCTTCTTGTCATACAATTCGTAGACACTTTTTCTCTTGCAACCCTCAGACATTTTGAAAAAAACATAGTGAGAACGCGACCTTCAATGAATGGTTGAAACCGTAGCACAACACACATACACGTGAAAGTGCGCATGTGCAGAAAGCGAACGTAGAGGCGAGCACGTGCAACGGTTATACGTCAACATATAATCAGAATGATTGACATCTGGGATGACCAATAACAGTGGTGATCCACCCGGAAAACGAAAATCTTCCGCTATACCTTTAAATAAAAAAGTTTGAATAATTTTAGTAGTTTTGTGTAAATCAGTGTCCACGATAAAATCTAATTTAAAATGCAAAAAACCCAAGTTAAAACAACTTAGTTTTTATGAGTATTAAACACATTTTTTTTTAAGTACTTCCAACTTATTAAAGTTTGTTGGCCAGAATTAATTTCAGAAGTAGTTGTCTTAACTCAAAATAATTGATGCAAACTGTTGCGTAAATGTTTTTGTTGAGTCCAAGCAATATTTTTTAGAGTGTGTTTTTGAAGCTTTTATTGTGTTTACAGTGCGCAATATAACATGTGTTCATGTTTCACGTGTAAAACGCTGTATTTTACACACAATTTACTACCAACAAGACAAAAGGTTGGATTTGGTGACTTAAACTTTTCACAAATTCAAATGAGATCATCTGACGAGAAAAAGACCAAAAGCACATAAATCTTTATAATTTGATTAATAAAATCGTCTTCAACCGTTCACTGAGTTTAATAAATAATCATGCACACACACAAACTTTGTCTCGGTTCAGTGTCTTATACTAAAGGCCAAAGCGTCTGCCAGGCTGATCGCTGCCCTATGAGACTCGGTTCACTGTTTTCTTCATTTTCTTTTACCCCTCACCACCCAGAGGCCAAAACCTTGCACACTTACAGAAAGACACAGTCAATGGCTGTGTCCTTGCCCCTGCATTGGCCATCTGAGACTAACCTGACACTTTCTTACAAATGCTCCCTAAATCAACTGCACTTTATCCCAGTATTCATCTATCGAGGCACAAACGTGAGAACCCAAAGGCCGTAGAGCAGCGATTTACTGTAAGTGTTTTGTGTCTTTGTCACAGTGGCTGCCATGGACTCAGAAGATGAACCATTGTTGCTCCAGGGTACCTGGAACGTAAGCGATTTTGAGGAAGAAGGTGAAGAGGAGGAAGAAACTGGAGAGACGGAACGAGCCAATGGAGCAGAGCAGGTCTGTAGGGGGGTGTGGTGGGCTTTGGGCTGGGTGTACACACAGCCCTGGGCAAGTGCGCTGGTTCTGGCGGTGGGCTTTCTGGTGCCATTCGGCCTTTCGGCTTATATGTTCCTTTGGTGTGAACCGTTAGACATTGACCTTTCCTACAGTGCCTTTGAGGTCAGGAGTCATTCCTCAGCAGAACGTTTTGATGCTCTTACCATCGCACTGAAAAGTCAACTGGGGTCTTGGGACAGACACAGGCGGGACGCTGACGGATTTGACCTTGAAGCCGACGCTCTGAGAGACCTTTTGTTGCTCATGGTAAACAGGCAGGAAAGGAAGGACACGTCCAAAATAGCAAATGTTACAAACCCTACAGGGATCTTAAGTACAGAATCGACCAAGACAGGGTCGCACAATGAAAACAAAGAGTTTGGTAATGAGAAACATAGCAACTCCACAAGTCCTAAAATAGCACAGAGCATCACCTCCAGTGGGGAAGATCACAGGACAGTAAACTCGACCCTAATCAGGAAGCGAAGATTTGCAAGCTACTACCTCCAGACTCAGGCCCTGTGGAGGATAGAGCTGGTTTTTGTAGCTCAGGGTGACGAGGATAACAACATATTCACCCCTGAACGGCTTAACACCATCCACCATGTGGAGAGACTTCTAATGCAGCACCCGCAGTTTCAGCGATTCTGTTGGAAGCCATTGGAGGCTTTACGAGATTTGCCCCTGGGACCCTCTTTTTGCTCTCCTCCAAGCTCTCTTCTGTCTTATCTGTTTCCAAGTGAGCGAGCAGGGAAGATCTACTATGACGGCATGGGACCTGATCTTGCTGATATGCACGGTGAGTTATCCGGAGGCAAAACTTGCACTTCCGCTAATAGAATTTTCAACCTGAATACTTATATAAAATGCAATTTTGAATTTATTTTAGCAACATAAAGGCCAAAGTATTGTTCGGGTAGGCGAATGTCCGCATACAGTCCACGTGATGCAATTTTCGTCATCAGAATAGTGTGCGCGCACCGCCAGGCTTTTGAAACCCATTCATTGTCGTGTAGGTCGTGTATGCACCTGCAGGAGAATGTAGCCCATTTTGTCGCAATGTGCATGCGTCAAACTTCTGCATACATGTATGAGTCAAATAAACTGTGCATTCGACCGTTCACACGTAAAAAACAGACTACACTCCAGGCTTTAGCATGCTTTGTTGGTAAGATTACAACTGATCAATACATAGTTTTTATTCTCCTGCTTGCCTTCTTAACTCTTTCCCTGTCATTTATGAGTTACATTGTCAATTAAGAGAACACATTTGCATATAAAACGTGTTCTTGATAAATTTTTATGTCAATCTGTAATACCGCAACTATCCCATAGATGCCGCACTTACCCAATTTATAAAAAACTGAAGCAAAAAAATTATTTACTAATATTTAAACAAACTGTGTATGTTTTGATAATCATTCTGAATCTGATCTTTATCAAAATTCCTTCACAAAAATGCAATTATTTTAGCTTTTTGCTAAACACTTCCTTTTTTTTTAAAGAAAAATACCCATATTTAAGAGTTTATAAGCAGAGAAAAAATATAGATAGGATTAAATGTTTTCTTCCCAGTTTTGTTTGTTTATTTGTTCATTGTTTGTTTGAAAGCAGAGGCTCTGTTCTTTCATTTGATATATTTTTATGTTTATATATTTTTGGAAGAAAATTTTCCTGAAAGGCATTTTTGTGAAACTTTTGTGAAAATCACAAAAATGCTGGCGTGCAACTTTCAAAAAAAAAAAAAGCTGGCAGGGAATGCGTAAAAGTAACATCAAGTGATGGGGGGGGGGGGTAATATATTTTCTGGCTCATTCAAACTGATCATCAATCACTGTTCCAAGCTGGTTTAAAACAAACTAGACCACTATTGACCAGCTAATAAACCAGCTATATATATATATTTTTTTTTTCTGCCACATGTTCTCTCTCTCTTCAGGTGCCCTGAGCTTGGCAATCACCCATCCCCAGTTTTACTGGTATGTGGATGAGACCCTTACACCAGACAGGCTTCAGTCATCTCTTCTTCGAAGTGAGATCCATTTCGGGGCTCCTCTCCCCTCATTCTACTCTCTTCAAGACAGACCTCTAGAACAGAGACGTCAGTTTAGAGACTTTGTGGTGCAATATGCTGACATCTTGTCACAGCAATCGACCAGGTGAGTGTTGCCTTCATCGACGAGAGGGTGTGTTGAGCAGGGCCGTTCAGAGACCTTTGGAGGGGCAGCCCAACGTATGAAAAGGTCACATGAAACATTCCTTGCTGACACAAATTGGCTATCAATATGGATGCAAATAAACAAGAAAAACTGAATAAAAACAACCATTTTAAGCTTAATATCTTTCTTTATTTTCCTTGCAAATATAGTGAGGCAGAATAATCTATATAGACAGTGTACGGGTCTAAAGTATGCAGTTTGCTGATAATGACAGTATCTCTCTCTCTCTCTCTCTCCCTCTCTCTCTCGTTGTATTTTGTTTTTTGAATGTTTGTCTTTTTAATTACCATTTAATATTTAATACATACAGGGCTCAACGCAAACACTTTTTTATACTGGCCCGGTAGGGATAGTGGGTCAGGTTTTCACTTGCCCTGCCAAAATTTTCACTGGCCCCAGTGTCACATATTTAAAAATAATATTTCAAACTTCAAAAATAATTGTATAAATATAACAGACATGTTCTAACGAAAACAACTTTTCTGCTTTACATGTAAACTGACAACAAACTGTGCAAAATATTGCATCTAATAATTTAGCTGTAAATAAAATGACTTTCACCAGACGATCTTATTCGGGACGATCCCTTGCTTACGCAGTGCGTAATATATATATATATATATATATATATATATATATATATATATATATATATATATATATATATATATATATATATATATATATATATATATATATATTGTAATGTGACTATAAGATATGATTTAGTTTACAAGCTATTTTGGATTTCTGTCATATCTAAAATATAATTTAATTTAATTCAGAATTTATTCTTTTTTAATTATTAAAAAAAGAAGCAATTATGAGGATAATTCAGAGGATTAGAAAACCTTAATGAGCCTGTTTACCGGTGTTGTCAAAACAATTTTTATGGCACTCTTCGGTTTTTAACAAAAACTGTGAAAAGTAATTCAAAGTATGAATAGTTAATCAAGTAACATAAAGACCAGACCCATCGAAGCCTGTGAATCTTTTCTCCCCAAACGTTCTGGAGGGGTTACACACAATAATATAAACAAAATGGGTGCATGCTCTCCTCATGTCTTGTATAATAATAAAAAGTAACAAGCATACCGCTTTACTTAATGCTGCCTTTGAGGGTATCCTCCCTGTTCTGTGCATTGTGCAGTATTAAAAGTGTGTGAGCATGCTCACGCTGCATAAGCGAGGGATCGTCCCGGATAAGATCGTCCGGCGAAAGGTCAATAGGTCATCAAGTGAGTCATTTTATTTACAGCTAAATTATTATTCATTAATTTTAAATTTTAAAGGATTTTTAATAAATGCCTTGAGAAAAAGGACACTTTTGCCAAGCAGGGGCAAATGGGCAGGTGCATCCCCTCTGCAGTGCCTGGTGTTGAGGGTAATTGTAGAAACACATTGTTTTTAAATTCTACTACATTTTTTATTTACGAAAACACAAAAATTGGAACTTGGAGCAACCTACAGTATGCAATGAAACAGTAAAAGTTTCGACCTTTCGACCTTTCCGATTTTACCGTAGAGCCACTACCTTCTGAAAGGAAATCAAAACTCAATTCCTCTGAGTTATTCTATCCAGTCATCTAAATTATGAAACACATAGTTTTGCACAAATAGTCAACATTGGATTTTAAAGAGAAAATATTCCTCCGCAAGTAGAAAGAACCATGAATAAAAAAACATAAAAGACTTAATTACGTTTGCAAAACCCTATGTTCTTACTGCTATCAAAACAATCAATGCAATGCTTCTGGGAGATGACAAATCTTCATTGCTTTAGATGTTAATGGTTGGAGGCCTTAAATGAGCAAATAGACAGACATGGAATAGACAAGTATTGTATTACAGATCCTGAAATAACTTATTTATGAGCCCTCCAATATCATTAATATAATCATCTTTAATCTGCTAATGTGCGGCATATTTTCTCTGTCTTAACTCCTCTTCACCCTTTATTCTTGATATATATCCTCAGATTTCAAGCATCTCGACTACCCATCTTTCTCATCTACTCTTTATGTTTTCTTATTCTCTATTTCTGAAGTAAAGTGAAAGTGCTGTACGGGGGCACAGAGTTATTTGATGATGAGGTACGAAAGACCTTCCACAGTGATATGATGCTGGCTTTGTTCAGCGGCGGCTGCATCGCTGTGCTCGTGTATGTTTTAACCTCATTTTCCGGTAAGATCATCATTTCTAAATGACAAATGAAGTCTTGTAAGGTTCATGTGTGAAAAGCAGACATCAATGATGGATAATTATATATCTTAATAATAGCTAATAACATAATTACAATACACAAATGTGGCAAGTAATTAAGCTCATTAGCCTCACTGTAGACTGTTTACTCTTGCCAAACAATGCAAGTTGCAAGAATTACAAGAATAATATTTTATTACCAAGAAATACAACAACTTATTGATAAGAGAGTGCTTATATTATATAGCCTGTATGTCAAATGTGTTAAAGTAATGCAAGTGATTTTGGCTATTTTTTTTTCAGGACACTTTTAAAAATGAGCCTTACTTTCTAATAGCTGCATCATTCTGGATAACAAAACTGAAACATTAATGTGCTTATATATTTTATAACAATGCTTTCAATTTTAATGTGGCCTCCACAAAAAAATGTGCTTTATATCATTTAACCTTACCTTAACCTTCAGTTTTTGTTTGTTCAGCATTTGCATAACACTCACTTTGTTAAAGAGACAATAGAGAGCTCTCGACAACAATGCAGTACAATAGGTCCTCTCTGCTTGTACACTAATATGCAACTGTTTGTTCTGAAACATTTTACATAACGTAATAAATATAATTACATTATAATAATTATATAATAACAATACAATTATAACAAAGCATAATATTTCACAGGTAAACTTCAGGGGTTTATGGTCCTACTTTGTATTATGTGTCTTGTACCTACATAAGAAGAAAGTAATACATCTGTGAGCATGCATGTTGTCCGGGGTAGGTTAAGGGTTGGGATAGGGCCATGGACTGTAATTACATTCAGATACTTTGAATCCAATTCAATGGCATAACACATATAGTTCAATGCAATCTAATCTAATTTATATAGTGTTTTGCACAATTGTTTAATTGTTACAAAGCAGCTTTACATTAATAAAGACAAGAGAAAAATCACAGAACAACAAAGTATCAAAGTACAGCGGCTAAGATTAAATCATACTAGTGTGTGGAGTAATAATGTAACGTTTATATAAAATAATGTAACATTAAGGAAAACATACATATTTTACATTCATTTCACATGAATACGGGTGTTAAAAAATGTACTCGTATCAGAAGGAAGCACAAATAAAACCCCCAACCTCAACATCACAGGGTCGAATAACTGCTAAATATATGTAGATTATAACTCGGCAGACAACAGTTTTCCATAAGTGTCCCTATCCCTGTAAAAAGTAAAACTTGGATTTATGTAAAAAATGACTTTAATTGGTAACACCTAATACATTTTTCGATAAAACCTTACTTTATATTGGCTATAACTGGATCATTTCATGGTAATATTATTTTTAATCTACATATTACAACAAGTAATAAAAAAATCTGCTATGTAAAATAGGCTACCCAATCCTCTTTCACAAAATTATGTACCTATAATCACATAAATTTGTAAGTCTTAAGCGTGACACTGACAGTGTTGTGCCTGAACTCGTTCATTGAACAAAACGTACTGCATTACTGCCTGATGAACGTTACTGTGAACTGTGAATGGCACGCTCTCTCAGTTTAACGTCATTCAACAGGGTGCCAGATTTCTATGGAGTCTTCCAGGTGAAAACCCGGCTAAAACATGTGTAGCGAAAAAAACACCCAATCTGGCAACACCCGTGTTTCACGGCTGCATGCGTCATCAAAACAAAGAGCAGCATGGAGGTGACGCACTGGACGCTGCTGAAATCCCTGCCACGCCACTCACATAGTTTAACATTAAATAACATCATATTTGTCCTAAACGGTTAATGATTAACATAGGCCGCTAACGCATATTCTGGAACTTGAAATAGACTCTGACTAACCTCAAGCTATATAACGTGCACATCAGGGGCGTAGGCAGAAATTGAATTTTGGGTGGGCCGGGGAAAAAGTGAGTGGGCCAATAGTTTATCCTAGAATAAAATGACTTAAATAATAATTAAAACTTAGAGTAGAAAAAAAGAATAGACAATCTGAAAAAACACTGACATCTTTACTTTGCAATTTTCGGCGAAGGCAATAATAAAACACTGTCTAAAAATGTTCAACCAACACAGAGCTCAATAAAGGCTGGACAAACCAGGCCAGGCAGTCTTATTCAGGCTAGTCAGTAGTGCAAAAACAGTTCACCTGAAATAAAGTAGGCTAAAACTAACAGGAAATTTAAATAATGAAAACTCTCAGCAGAGCACGTCTGAAATAAATAACAACACACTGCCTAATTTATATTAAATCAACCATATACAGTGCAATCACCCTGGTGGAAATTAAGCTTTTGTGCCAAAAAATAGCAACTCGTTTAAATTAAACAATGTAAGTTAACCTATAAGGCATACATCTATACACAACACACCACTTGGTTAAATCACTTCACGAGCAAAAATTAAGGAAATGAGTTAAACAACAGGCCTACCTTTGTTGTTTTCATTCTACAAAACAAGACGCAAGCCCCTGGGTTTATTGTTGAAAACAGAAATGATCTAACTTAATTATACTATAGTCCAAAGAGGCACAGAGTTATTTTTCAAAAAACAAAAGGCACAGGTTTTTGAGGCGGGTAGTACTCATGGATTCAAATTGGGTTGTACGTGGTTCATCAATTGCCGTTAGATCGGCGGGTCAACCTGTGTCAGGCTGACCGGGAGAGCGCACTGGAACGGAACTGCCTCCAGGGAGCGAGCGGCAACCGGCGCCACCAGCGCCTGACTAGCCGCCTTGTGGGTTGATGAGTCTGAAGAACTGAGCTGGTAGGACTCGGCAGATAGAGGCAGTGGCGTATCGTCTTCCTCAACTCTTGCTTTTTTAAATAACACATTAAAGAAACTTTAGCCATTATTGTGGCAAAGCTAAAAAAGCAGTTAGCAAAGTTAGCTAGCTGGCTGGCTGCCAGAGCCCGCCGCTCCACCCACAGAGCCTACCGGTCAGAACCCCTAGCAACCAAGCAACCAATTACGTTCCGGAGGCTTCCTACAACTTGCTTTAACAATTCAATTTTATTTAGAAAGCAAATTAAACACACACCAGTCAACAATAAAGCAGGTTTATATTAATATATTTTCTTAAATACATTTGAATAATAAAAATAAAAATAGAATGTATTTTGATTAAACTTGCCTGGGCGGGCCAGGGAGTTATGTGGGCGGGCCAGTGCCGCCCTGGCCCATTACTGCTGGCTACGCCCCTGGTGCACATGCTGTGTGCAATACCTGCGAGTTGTCCTACACGCGATGCCTTGCAAGGCTTCTCGTCCGGAAAACCCCCTTGAAGCACCCGGCTAGCCTTTCAAGGTATTCAAGACAGTCAATGCTAATGTAAACCCTGGTTGGATAACTTAAGGATTTAAAGTTGGATATGAAGATGAAATCTGACGCATTTAGCTTTAGTGTTAAAACTGATAAAATAATTGCTGTCTGTGGTTCTACTATATGGGCTATAATGGCAATAAAAAAAAAATTATGATATGGGGAAAAAGGACTATAAATTAGTTCATTTTTGGAACTGTGAACTAGTTCAACATTTTGAAATATGAACTATGAACTGAACAAGTTCATTTTAAAATGTAAAATTAAAACTAGTTCATGTAGAAAGTGAACTTTCCCAACACTGGACACTGAGATGGTTTTCTGCCTTTTTGCATGAACATGTCACGCATTTCTGTTTACATGTCACTGTCACGTATTTGTACTCAACTGTTTTGTCCTATTTTCAAACAATTGATGCTTCGGTTTTGGTGTTTGTCACTTTAAGTATTGGTTTATACCTTTTTTCATAATTTATTTTTTATTTTTAATGATTTTTAAACCATTGTCGCCTGGCATTAGGGTTAGAGTTGGGTTTGGGTAAGGATTTCATTTTATGTAAATCTAACCCTAAACCAAAGCAACAATGGTAAGAAAATAGGACAGTTGAGTAACCAATACGTGACAGTGACACGTAAACAGAAAAAGGCGGAAAACCGTGTCAGTGTCACAGAAAAGACTAACAAATATGATGAAACTCTACCATATGAAATTATTTAATTCAATAGACAAATACGTGTTGAATTTAACAATTTTAGCTTGTTAGCCTATTTCACATAGCAGATGATAATAATTAAATAATTGAGTGGAAATTTTTTTTGTAAAAATTTTCTTAAAACCACTTAATTTATTTCAAGCTATAATTATAGAGAAACAACATTGAGCATCCTTAGAAGGAGACTTTATGGGATATTTTACCGTAGGAAAAAGTTTACCCTGCTGCCAGTAGAGGTGCTAATTTAGTAAACGCTTCTGTGGGTCAGATTTTAGGGAATGGGCAAACGACCTAAACGGTCGTATGGGTTGAAGGATAGGTTGCGATTACAATGCCTTACATCTGATGTGTTACTCTACAGTGTTTCTGACATTCTTCGGCTTGGCTAGTATCGGTCTGAGCTGTCTGGTGGCACTCTTCCTGTACCATGTGGTGTTTGGAGTGAAATATCTCGGCATTCTCAATGGAGTGGCAGCCTTTGTCATCATCGGAATTGGTGATAATGAAAAATCAATCAGTTTTAATTTTGGCATATACTTTAGCCCCACCATCTCAATTTACAGATCCTTTGTCTCTTTCTGTAGGTGTGGATGATGTGTTCGTGTTCATAAGCACCTTCAGACAGGCAGCCCACCTGACTTGTTCAATCCAGCGAATGATTTACACAGTGAAGACAGCAGGCAGAGCTACGTTCCTCACGTCCTTCACAACAGCAGCAGCATATGCTGCCAACACTTTCTCACAGGTGGATTCAGTAGAGCAGAATGAACATCTCTAGACAATCCATTTTTAAGCACAAAAAGGCTTTTTGCCTAGTTTAAAGAATGCATATGTATCAAGTTTAATCAATTAGGATTAACAACTATTTTGACAAGTGATGAGTTGCCGTAATTCAATAAATCAAGTTGTATTTGACATTAACCTCTTTACAGTAGATGGTTTAGGACGAGCAACTTTTGTAAAATGCGTAAAGTGCACCTATTTCATTGTTAATTTCGTATACTACGTGTTCGCGTGGTTGATGGTTCATAAAACACATTACCGTATATTTTTGTAGGTCCAGATTTCCCTTTCTTTCTGAAATGCACAGATTTTGTTAAAAACTAATTTATTTAAAAACGCTTTGTCCCTGATTGGCCAGCTAACCTGTACGTTTGAATGGCCTGAATACCTCTGACGTCACCAGGAAATGTGACGCTCCTTACCATGTTTGAAAGATTCGCTCACAATCCAATGCTAACAGAAGTTACCTTACAGACCGTGAGTCCGAAGCGGGAGAAATTATGATAATGTCGGTAGGGCTGCAACAACGAATCGATTAAATCGATAAAAATCGATTACTAAAAGTGTTGGCAACGAATTTCATAATCGATTCGTTGTGTCGCGTGACGCAGAGACGTTTAATAAAAAAAAAAGAAAAACTTCAGTTAAGCGTGGAGCGGAGTGGACACTCGCACTGCGTCCCAAAGCGCCTAAATCCACACTATATAGTAGGCAAAGAGTACGAGAAGTAGTTCCATACTATATAGTATGGAAGTATGCGGTTTGGGACGGAGCATCGGTCTCTCTCGCGCACTGTTGCTTGCAGAGTTCGGCGCCTCATAAACGGCGGAGAAAAGACAGGGCGGCGGAGAAAAGACAAAAAACAGCAAAGGTAGAGGAAAACCACATGTCAGTGTTGTACTCCTCCAAAACGTAAGCGCGTCACCTGGAAGTTATAGCCGGCAAAGAGGTAAACAAACAAAGACGACACGCTTATGCTTTATGGAGCGACGACAGCGAGTAAAAAAAGTTTCTAGAACGAATAAAAAACTCCAATGATATCAAACAAAGAAATAAAACGTTGAGAGAGAGTTGTATGAACGCTTTTCCCCGTCATGGACCTGTATGTTAAATCATCGCGCCGTCACTCTCCTCCTGTTCTGTACTGCGCGCTCCAGCTCATGCCGAGCAAGGAGACGCGCGTGCCCGGCCCAACATACAGTACAACATACCTTAAGTGCCGCCTTTTTTTGCATAAACATCGTCTTGCATTTTTTAAGGCGAAGTAATGAATGGTGTATTTGCATTTCGCGGGAGTAGAAGATGCATTTTCCGTTTTCACAAGACGCTGTTTTGAATAAGGGGTTGGAAATGAATGCTTTTCTTGTTTTTTGTTTTTTATCCGATTCATCGATTAATCGAACAAATAATCGACAGATTAATCGATTATTAAAATAATCGTTAGTTGCAGCCCTAAATGTCGGTCTTGTCTACATTAGGGTTGTAACGGTATGAAAATTTCACGGTATGATAATCGCCTCAGAAACTATCACGATGTTCATAGTTTCAAGGTATATGGTATTAAATTATTATTATTCAAATCATCAGCTATAATGACCCCCAAATGAATGAAAACAGATATGGTTTTTGGTTGAACATTTGGTTTATTATATCAAACTTTTTTAGAAAAAAACCTTTAAAAAAAAATAAATAAATAAAGCTGCATCACTCATTTGAACAAAATAAGGAATAAGTTATTTCTCTTTAAATATCGCCTACGTATAATCAACTTGTAATATAAATCACTTAAATGTGCTTTAGTGTTTTGAGCGAACGAGACTAGAGCGCGCGCGCAAGATAGAGAGGTTACCAGCGTTCACATGTAAACAAAGCAGACATGTGCAAAGAAATTGCCATCAAGACTTTTCTCAAGACAGTTCCCTTTAGAGGTGCATTTATATAACAGCTTTGTGTACGAAAACAGATCGGCCGAAAATTAAACACACATCCGTTTCTGATTTATGGCCAATTTTCATGACTGGATTTCGTGATTCCCTCTGAAATAATACTGCTTTAAATTATAAACAAAACACACCTTTATCTTTTTCTTGCAAACTAGATATCCATCTTTAAGGACAACCCACGCTCGTTTTTAAGATACCCAAAGTATTCCCATACTGCAGATTTTAACTTTTTCCCAGCGGGGGATAGAGGTTAGAATTTGTGGTCTTGGGCTCTGAAATTTTTTCTGCTGTACATAAAGAGTGGCGTCTAGCAGTCACGTGAAATGAAGTTGCATTATGCGTAGTAGCGCAGGTGAGATCTCCTTTATTATAGTTTTTTCCAAAACCGGTAATACGCAAATGTTAACGGTATGATAATCGTACATGTTAATATCATGGTATATCGCCATACCGGTATACCGTTACAACCCTAGTCTACATCAACAATCCCAGGAAGTAAACTGTTGCCTACAATCCGTGTGTTTGTTGTAAAAGTTGCTCATCCTAAAATTTCTAAAAGATACTTATGTTCCTGTACTACACATAAGTAAAATGTAAGACGCTTAAACAAGCTACATTTATGTCATGTGTTTTCAATGTAAATGCTGAAACAACTGTGTAGGTCTGTATTTGTCATATAGCTGTCACATGACCAAAGTGCATTATCATTGCATTATCCAAAAAGCCTCGGTTTTCACATTCAACATTACAACACAAAGGCTTTGTTTCTGTTGACTAAATGCTAAAAGCCAAAACGAAAAGAAAAAAATCTATTCGTATTCGTCATCCTACATTTTTCCCAGATGTAATATAAGTCTCAGTTGTGCCTAGAAAGTATTTGTGACATTTCAGCTCAAAGATAATTTATTATAGCCTTTTTAAAATGCCCCTATTTGGATGGGAGCAAAATTTTGGGCTGTTTTCATGTGTGTACCTTTAAATGCAAATGAGCTGCTGCTCTTCACTCCCTTACCAACAAACAGTGAGCGCTTTTAGTTACAATAGATCTGATTCCTGTAAACACAGTCTGAGACAATTGTATTTTACTATTGCGATATGACGGACAGCATACAACTCAGTGGTGCGGACATTACGATAATGCAGGGCTGACAGTCTGTGGGCGGAGCTTTATCAGTATGACATCACATTAACAAGAGAATCAAAACAGCATGTCTTAAAAGATAAAGTGGGTGATTTTTTTTTCATTGTAGGGTGGTTGTATTCCCAAACTGCCAACACACATTTATATCTTGTAAAAGTAGATTTTGCGTAATACGGTAGGTGCCCTTTAAGCAGAATACTGTATAATCTTTCGTACACCTCTTCCTTTCATACCTGCTATCTTGTTTTCCAAGCTGTTCCGCAAACATCTTCCATAGTCTGTCTTTATATTCCGTCTCCGGCACTTTTTTGTCGTACAGGCTTTTTGGTGTATCAACTGGTCAGATGCCATTCTGGATTTTGGCGTTAGCTTGTGTGGTGGCTCTGAATTGTATAAACATGCTAGCTACGAATGCAAAAAAATCTGATTTAACCCTATTAGAGTTTTTAATACCGGGTAAAAGTTTCGTAGGCAGTGTGTAAACATAACTGACACAACATGAGGTCGTATATATCTTTAAACATGCAAACATTTCAGAGGAGAATTAATTTGTTTCCTTTGAATCATCGTTAAACAGTTTGTTTTAATTGCTTTAGCACTACAAACCAACCGTGTGCAGTTTAGGCTTTTATGAAGCAACACAAAATAATGAAGCAGTGTACATTGTCTGGAAAAGACATCTGTCTGGCTTGATGCACGTTCCACATGCAATGCTTTATGTTTGGCAAATCTGAGGGAATTCCAGACAACAAAGAAATTTATTGCTGTTGTTTGGTGTTTGAAATCAGTTCTGTGTAGAGTAATTATACCATTTAGATGTACAATAAATCTGTTGTAACAGTTCTCAATCATTCAGACCCCATAACAATTTCATTGTTAATGGTTGCCATTAAAGAGAAATACTGAATGTAGTGTAGTAATTTAGTCACTTAGTTTTCTGAGCAGAGCCGCAGTTCTGTTAAACAGCAGAAATGCTATTAGTGCGTGAAACCACAATGTGAAGCTCATGCTGCAGTTAAATGGCAATGTTTCTTTCATGCTGTTTTTGTGTGTAGTAATAAACACACCTTAGGTTTAAGCTTGTTTATTTTTTACTACTGTACCTTTAAGACTTGATAAGGAATGAGAGGCTGTGCTGCATCATGGGCATTGTTAGATATGACGTAAAGCAAAGTGACTAATTCACAATACAGCATTAGCCTTGAGTACCTTATTGCTTTTATTAAATGGTTACCACACAGTATAAATATTCAATCAAATACATATATATCAAGGCAACTTTCATGAATCACTGAAATACTTCCATCCACTGAAAAAAGACTGACTGTGTTGGTGACCACTTATGATTCACATACAGTGGTGTAAAAAAAAGTGTTGGCATCATCTTGATTTTTTTTTTGCATGTTTGTCAAACTTTAATGCTTTAGATCATCAAACGTATTAAAATATTAATCAAACATAACACAGGTAAACACTGCATACAGTTTTTAAATGAAGTTTTTTATTATGAAGGGAAACAGAATCCAAACACACATGGCCATGTGTGAATAAGTGCTTGCCCCACCATATCTTAATGCTGGGTATATAAGATTTTCAAAATGTGATGACCAGAAACATGAGGATAATTTTTTTTAGATATAACCATTTTGCTTCTATAGTGTGGTGTGTCATGATGTGTCAAAGACAGGCAGCACACCACACACGAACAGATTTTTAACCAGTATCGACTGTAAACACAGAAAATTCGCGATCTGGGTGACTCCGACGTTCTTCTGAGCAGGTTTGGACCCTCTAAACACACCTCACAAAGGTAAAATCTTTAAGATGTAAGATCATCTATAGAACCATCAAGATACTGTAATTGGGACATAGCTAGGATTGTCAGAAGGGAAAAAATAGGCCCAAAAACAGCCCGATAATCTTTTGATGTGTAGCTAGCATAACATTACATAAAAGGCACACCACGGAACATTTTTGTGCCACTAGGGGGTGCTAGACATGTATTTTTCACGTCTAGCGCCCCTAGAGGCCACAAGCACCGCAGCACTGTCGCAAAGGAAAAAAGACAACTCTTTAGGTCACAAAGTGTGCCTTCCGGCATGTCATATGAATATAATTTCATGGGTTTTATTTTTTTCTAACGCCAAAAGATAGCGTAGCTCACGTTTACAAGCCAGTTGTAATGGTGGTCGCTTGGTTAAAGTTTATATATAAAAAATTGCCTTAAAGGGGAATTGAACCCAGATCGCCCGTGTCGTAGGTCCATGAGGTTACAACGGGGCCACAATGTCACGTGATATAAGTTTCTCTCTAAACTCTCCAAGTAGCCTCTAGTAAAATTCACGTAAAAAGAGTGTTCGGGCGTCAGACAGGACTTGTATATGCAAGCAATATAACATTACTCACTAGTACAAAAGCATGACGGCCAAGTCAGCATCAGTCAGGAACCCCTCCTCTTCCTTTAGTTCAGTGGTTCTCAAACTGGGGTCCGGGGCCCCCAGGGGGGCCGCGAGATAGTGCCAGGGGGGCCCCAGTTTGATGAAATTTTATAAAATACATTCATTTATCATGAATTCTGTGTAATTAAACCTAAAAAAAATAAGCCAACTAACCAACAGCACTACTAGGTATAATTTATTATGTTTTGTTAATTAAAATGTTACATTTTAGAACTGTTTTTGTCCTAAATTTTTATTTCGGGGGGCCGCGAAGGAATGCACCAAGGAATGAAACCCCAAGTTTAAAAGTAAGAGTAAAAGCGATACAGACATGTCCATCAACCTATTTTAAGTCGATGTACCATCACAAGGTTCTTGAGAATATATTATGAATGTTGAAAAACTACAAAGTGTTACTTTAACTGTGGTTTATAACAGTGATTCCCAACCGGGGGTACGCGTACCCCAGGGGGTACGTGAAGAGTTTCCAGGGGGTACGCGAAAAGATTTACATTTTGTTTTGATCTCATTTACTTTTAATAAAAATGTCTTTCGTTTGTCCAGTCATTTACCCAAGATTGATTTTTGCGAGGAAAGCATTGTAAAAAGGACAACTTTGTAATTTTAATCTTATCATTAATATAATTAGCCGTCAAGAGTAAATGCGCTGCATGCTCCAAAACGCAATGGTGATGTCCAACTCAAGAACGATCTGACTATTTTCAATGAACCTGAATATTTTCTAAAGACACAAAGTTTACACAAAACTATAAATAATGTTCAAATAATGCTATAATATTCATTCCCGCTGCCATTACATTTTCAAATTATGCAAAAAAAAACTTTTGCATTGTTTTTGGCTAACTGTCCTGTGATGTCTTTTGTACTTATAGAGAATGTCTTAACACAATTTATTTCTCTTTATATTTGAACATAATTATTTAACTTATTTGCACACTTTAATTATCAGTAACTTAAATTGAGATTTTAGTAAATTTAGGGCATTTACTAAAAAGGACGTAAGAGCTCAATTCCAAAAAAGCGCCGGAGAGGAAAATTTGCGTGTGATTTACTACAAAGGCGCAAATAAAATACACAGGCACAATAATGACATAAGCACATTTCTATAATGACCATTGCAATCTAATAAAGCCGCGCAAATTAGTACAGGGTCGCAAATAAGAGACCTCGGCAGGACAATCGCAATGAAAATGCGGACTGCGTAGTGTGAAATTCCAGCTAAGTAAAAGTATACACTAAGAACCGGAGGACGAAAGATGAACGGTAAAAGAAGTTTTGAAATACCTGATTTGACTTCTCCTCGTGACTTCTCCTTCTCTTTTCTCCAGCAAATTAAACATAGCATGGCTTGGCAAACTATATATAATATTTTTAAAGTATGTTCCTCTGGCAAAGTTTAATACTCTCCTCGCATTAATGTTGCTTCTAAAAGGAAAACTTCCACAAATGCATATGCAATGAAGTCGCAAAAATAACATATTTTCAGAGCTAAATATCTACTGCGTGTCTTTAGTAAGTTCAGTCGTTATTTTACGCCAAAATAATGGTTTGCGCGTGCTAGTAGTAAATCTGGCCCTTAAAGGGGTCATACAGTATGATGAAATTTTTTAATTTGTAAAATAAGTCTTTGGCGTTCCCAGAGTTCATATGTAAAGTTTTATCTCAAAACACCCTACAGATAATTAATTATAGCATGTCAAAATTGCCATTTTGTAGGGCTGGGCAAAATGTGCCGTTTTTGGGTGTGTCTTTTAAAATGCAAATGAGCTGATAAAATGCAAACACTGATCGCAATGATGGTGGTTTGTTGAAATAAACATGCTTCATCAGTCAGTGCTTTTTACTTTAATGTTTAAAATTAATTAATTAATTAATATTACTAATTATTTGTCTTTAAAACACAACTTTGGTTTAGTTTCGATGAAGGGGTGCTTGAGCCTTACTGATAGGGCTGTGGGGGTACTTAGGGCAAAAAAGGTTGGGAACCACTGGTTTATAACACCTGAGTTCAGTTTCTCTCGCTACACGCAGGCCTGATTACTGCCACACCTGTTTGCAATTAAGAAATTTGCCTGACAAAGTGAACTAGACCAGAAGATTGATGTCCAACATAACACTGAAGTTTTACTTACCGGTTGGAACTTTTCAACGAAATCCAGCGTTAAACAAACACACACGCAAAACTCTGCTACTACCCCAGATAAACAAACAATATTCATTGTTTTCATAAGGTTGGCTTACTAGGAAAGCTGAAAAAGACTTTTTTTTCTCCTTACATTGTAAAACACACTTCTTTCGTGCCATTGTTGAGTCTTGATATAAAACAAACCTTTCACTTGAAGTAATGCCTTTGACTTCTAGCATCCTCGGTTCTCACTCTCCCGCTGATTGACTTGTGGGCGTGATTTTCTGGGGGGAAGTGCCCATAAAATAAATGATATTTAAGGTCTACCCATGCTACATAAAATGTACCCATGTTCGAAAAAAACTTTCCAAAACTTGTACGAACCCTGCTGAAGTGTATTCGGCACAAAAATTCTCTGTAACACGTCCAACTGCTTTTTTGACGCTTTGCCTATGTTTAGAATGTTCAGACCACTGTATGTTTATGTTGCGGTTGTGCAGTGATACACAGAATCATTGGGTGCAGCGGTCATAGCTTTGGTTCATCATAAATAAAACACAGGTATTGGCCAATCAGAATTAAGGACTGAAACTAACCATTTTATAAATGTAAATAACTTCTACTATGATCTCTATGGCAACTGCACTCACCCTGTCCAAGATGCTAAATACTGAACAGATGTAAATCTGAGCAGTTGTATACTAAAAATTATTAACAGTTAATTATTTAAAGTTTATTCATGACTGCAAACCAACAATTGGTCTCAAACCACACTATGGACCAACATTAAAAACAAGACATTTTTCGAGTTGAGCAGTGTCTCTATGGCTCTCCTGATTTTGCCAAGTAGTTGATGTCCTCAGGGCAACAGTTTAATCAACCAATCAGATTTCAGAAATACGTTTACAGTTTGCTTTAAGCTGGTTCTAGACCATTGTTTTTCACTTATCATTTCTCTCTGATTTTAGGGTTCACTTATGGTTAGGCAGCCCATTCTTATGATTTGCGTATAAATAGCATGCATTGTGAAAAGTCGTGCAATATATATGCCAAATTCCAATTTACATTCATATAATACGTCAGTCCTTCCTGTTTACTTTAAATGACTCATCTTTTCATGTCGTTTTATTTGTTGTTTTTTCTTTTTTTCTGTGTTTTTACCATTGTCGCTTGGGTTTGGGTTTTTTTGTTTTTCAGATGTTACAGGGGCTTTATGAAACCACACAGCCAAACAATGTTTATTCGATGCCATCATATTTTTCAGAGTATGCCGTACTCGCACTTACACTTGTGTTTATTGTTTGATTGATGTTAGATCATGAGCTTCAAATGATGAAACAAACTGCAAGAGCATAACACAGACATTAAAACAATTCTTTATCTTTAAAAGTGAGATCTATTTAATTCAGTTTACCTCTTGTACCTGTAGGGTTTTTATGTTTCTGTCACCAACTCATGTTTAATCAGTGCTGCCAAAAATGAAAGTCTTTGCTGGCAAATTTAATTTACAACATTCAGTGAAGTGAAGATTTTTACAATGCCTGACATGTAACCTGTAACTATTTTGTTATTAGATTCCAGCGGTTCATGACTTTGGTCTGTTCATGTCCCTCATTGTGAGCTGCTGCTGGCTTTGGGTGTCCATTCTAATGCCTGCAGCCCTTTGCATCTGGACACGATGTAGAAGTGCCCACAGCAATGCCTGTTCCAAATGGTACAGTATTACTATTTTTAGCCCTATTTTAAAATGTTTAAAAGCTTTGAAGGATTAGTTCAACCAAAAGTGAAAATGATGTCATCAGTGCATGCATGTCAACATCATCATTGGGATTTGAAAATAAGGGAAATTTCCCAAACCCTTACCAACATAACCCACAAATAATAAATCAGTCGCGGGTAGCCTGATCTAACATGAATTCTCTTGTGCATATTGTAGCCTCTTTTTTCCTATTTGTAGTGGAGATGAGTGGTACCCGGTGGGGTCTTCTGCTGTTGTAGCCCATGCGCCTCAAGTTTGTGCGTGTTGTGGCTTCACAAATGCTTTGCTGCATACCTCGGTTGTAACGAGTGGTTATTTCAGTCAAATCAGCTTGAATCAATCGGCCCATTCCCCTCTGACCTCTAGCATCAACAAGGCATTTTCGCCCACAGGACTGCTGCATACTGGATGTTTTTCCCTTTTCACACCATTCTTTGTAAACCCTAGAAATGGTTGTGAGTGAAAATCCCAGTAACTGAGCAGATTGTGAAATACTCAGACATTTTGGCACTTACACCATGCCATGCTCAAAATTGCTTAAATCCCCTTTCTTTCCCATTCTGACATTCAGATTGGAGTTCAGCAGATTATCTTGACCAGGACCACACCCCTAAATGCATTGAAGCAACTGCCATGTGATTGGTTGATTAGATAATTGCATTAATGAGAAATTGAACAGGTGTTCCTAATAATACTTAATGTGCGTGTAATTTGTATTTACAAAGTAAAATAATGGTGCAAAAGCGTATAATTATTAGAAACAAGCAAGCCTGACCCCTAACCCTGCCTGTAAAGCCAACAGCACTAAGATGAAAGCAGATCATACTAAAAAGTATTGCATGAATTTATACGAATAAGCCTTCTAGTAAAATAGTTACAAATTGCCATGAGATTGTGTTGGTGACTTCAGAGTACTTGGTATATAAAGCATGAGTCATATAGACCACAGTTCAAAGCATTTAACATCATTTTAATGTCTTTTTAAATCCTTTTTATTTTTTAACTGTGCACCTTTTATTATATTTATCATATCATTTATTAGCACACTCTACCCTAACCCAAACAGGTGGAATACTCTAACTAAACTATCAGCCAGCCCGAGCCCTCTCTCAGATGATGACGATGTTGCGCTCATAACTGCAGAAATGGATCCAGGTAAAAAAGATGTTTGTACATTGACAATTTATTTACAACCACGCTGCATTATCACTATACAGTATCAACAAACACACAGTAACAGGTCATGTTGTTGAATGTCATATCCATCTGTTATATGTTCTTCTTCTTTATAAGTACATGAACCTTTTTTCTGTCTTCTGTTGGGGTCCAGGTCTGTATGATTCAGATTCAGATGTCGCCCTGCTGTCTCTCTCTGTAGAAGCCCCATTGACCGTGTCCACCGAGGGCAGTGTTGGGATTGTCAGTGCTCGCCTTCAGAGGATACTGAGACACTGGGTGGCCGAGCCTGTCGTGGAAAAACGAAAAACTATAATAGGTGAGTTTGTTTGGCGATAACTATATGGCGCATGTACAAGGTTTGTCAACAGACATGAGGCGCTTTCACGTCTTTAATTACATAGTCTCGTCTTCAGACGGTACGCCCACAGATAGCCATACTTCACACACTGGCTGAAATCTTTTGTGATTGCATGGCTCTAAGTAACATTCTAGGGAGCACAGGTTTACCTCTGACCTTTTTAAAAGAAAATAAGTACAAAACAGTCAAAGAGTTTGAAAGGTTTGTGAAGAATGTAACATGCGAACTCCACAGTGTGGCTTACTTGCTCTATACAATAATTCTCAGTAGTCTCATAAAGGTATAAAGTGCTGATGTATGGTTATTCGAAAAAGACCAAAGAATGTAATGACACACACTCATGCAAGGCACATTTCGATTTTTCCATTAATACATACACAGTTTGTGCACATATTAGAACATTTCTGGCTGCTTTGTTTCAGCCACCCATTAATCTGTTTCTTAGTCTCAAGGTCAGTCTTTTATTTCATACAAAAAAGCTACGGACGTCCCTTGTGTGCCAGCACCAACGCAATTAAGCTTTTATTAGCATGGCAGAGCCTACCAAGACATTTAAGCACATTTCTATTGTTTAAATTAATAATGGCACCGCATGCAAGCTAAATTAGAGCCACGTTTTTCCCAGGTCAACGTTGCTCCTTTCTCCTATGTGCAGATCAGCCTGAATGGTGTTGATACAAAGGCGACGTAATTATAGACTTGGGGACAGATACAGTGCAGAGTCATGCATAATGTAGCATTTAATGAATGCACTTTAATCTCAGCATCAGCTTTTCAGAATAAACATCATCCATCAGCAATATCTGTACAGGTTGTAATGCATATACTGTAGACACATACGGTTCAGTTCACTGTAAAACATTTTTGCAGCCTTACATTTTTAAGTAGGCTAAAATCTTCTTAAAGTTTTCTATATGGGTTTTCAGTTTGTCACGCCACAGAAAAATTTTATTGAGCACTCATCCACATTTAAAAATACTAAAAAAAGGCAAGTAAATAAAATAAGTTATTAAATTCAGGCAGGATTCTCTGCTTTCAAACACTGGGGGCGTGTCCGCTGTCAACGCTGAAACCACACCCACTCACAGGAAAACTGCCGCTAAAACCTGAATGAATGCTCGCGATTGTGTTAGGGGCGGGGCCATGTGTTTTAATTGGTCCGTTGTAGCCTAGTGGTTAGAGTGTGGGGGCTTGTAATTCAAGAGTTGCTGGTTCAAGTCTCACAGCTGGTGGTTGCAACTGTGTTGAATAGTCTATCAAAATCATGACAAATGCATTATTTGACCTGTATGGTCAACGTCAATAATAATGACATTAAATGCATTAATACAAAGATAATTCACTAGGTATTTATACCGTTAAATGAATTATGTAAATGAAGAGACGGACTCTGTTATTGCGGTAGGTGCTGGACATGGCATCTCTATGCCAACAAGTACTACATAGTTCAAAGACTTTGTAATTGATTTCTAACATTTGTAATGTGTTGGAAAAAAATAGTTGGAAATTACTTTTCAAGCTTTCTTTCTTTATCATTTTATCCTGTCGCTGTTGTTTTAATATTAAAATGTATTTTGTATCGGTGCAAAACTGAAAAACACTTTGGGAATTGAATCAATGTGACACAGGCAACATCCAGCTCTCTCTTGTTTTTAAGGTGTCTATGTTCTGATTCTGTTGGGTTCTGTGTGGTGCTGTTGTCTCCTGCGGCCCGCCAGTCACGCCCCCGTGCTCTTCCACCGGGACACAAACCTGCAGCGACTCCTGGATCTCCGCAGTAACCTGAGCGCCCAAGGGATTTCCTGCCATATGTGCTCAGGTGAGGCTTTTAAACCTTAAACAATTGACTGCTTAAATTTACTCCAGTGAATCATGGAAAACAATTCCCTTTGTTTGACTCATTAATGTAACTTATTTAATAAGATAATAGATCCACACAGTTTCCTGAATGGCATGACATAATTCACAAATAGATTAAGAAACAAACTATTGGCTGAGACTTTTGGATTTAAGTAATTGCTAAATTTAAGTGTTTGGTATCATGTTATTCATGACAGATATGAGGAGCTCAGATGCAAAAGCCTTTTAAATGCCACATCTGTCAAAAATGAGATAATGATAATGAATAAATTATTATACGTTCATCAAATTGTTTTGCTTTAAATCAGCTTAATCTCGGCCTCAGGCTGTTCAGAAATAGCAGTTTGTTGGCAAAATACATTAAGAGTCTGATAAAAATGCTAATTTACAAGAAAACATGTCGGATGCACTAAGAGGGTATTGCATCAGACCTCTTCATATGTAATGCAATATTTAGCAGATCAATAGTCTATGTTGTGCATTCAAATATGCAGCAAGGGTCCGAAGTCTGAGACCACTTTTTAATATCATAACATGTTTCATTACAAATTGTTTAATCACCATAATAATTCGACTAAAAAGATTAACTGTATATTGTATACGAGTAAGCTGAACAAACACATTTGGGTGATCCTCATAAAATTAAACTCATGAAACATTTTGATTAAAAAAAGTAATTGCAAAGTAAGAGTATAAAATAAGAAGCATACAGTTACAAACATCTCTTCATGTACTTTTTTGCACATGATTTCCAATTTTGGGGGAACATATTCATTACCGCAACGTGTCCATGACTGGATTTGGGTTCTTTGACATGGAAATATTTATAATTAAAAAACATGTGGTATTTGGTGATCATTGGTAAATGTAGAGACAATAATAAGGAATATAAATGTGTCCAAGACCAATTTTCTCATCCTCCGCAACAATTTTCAGTCATTGTTTAAGCCCTCAATGAACTAACATTAAAAAAAAAATGTTGTAAGGGACATAATGGACTGTGACACTCAAGATGGCTACCAGGTAAGCAGTTCTTATTTTTTCTCTCCAGATCAAAGTTGAAATTTTGTTTGTCATAGTACCTAGACAACTTTTTAATTATCATTACCGAAACATGAGTTTGTAAATGCATATATTTATTATGATATCATGTTGCGGTAATGATAATCTAAAAAATTAAAATTTTATAGGAAGTATTTTTTAAATCCTCTAAAAATAATGTTTACAGTAAGTTCAGACCTTAAAGGGATAGTTCAATTTGAAATCAAATTTCTGTCATCATTTACTCATCCTTATGTTGCTCTAAACCTGTATGAACACAAAAAAATATTTTGAGAAATGATGGTAAACACACAGCAGTAAGTGACCATAGACTTCGATAGTAGGGAAAAAATATTTTGGAAGTATTGTGATAAATGACTAAGAAAATATTATGATAAAGGATTGTAAGCACACAGTTGACGGTACCCATTAAATTCCATCATATTTTTTATTCCTACTATGGAAGTCTATGGTCACTTACTGCTGTGTGTTTACCATCATGTCTCAAAATATTTTCTTTTGTGTTCATCAAAAAAAAGAAATTCATACAGGTTTAAAACAACATGAGGATGAATAAATGAAGTGAAAAAAATGGCTTCAAGGGCTTCAAAATGGCGTCAAAAAATTCTGATGCTGGACACCTTCTAAATCTGGATTTCGTGAGAATCACCCATATGTCCCAGTCCAGCCTGGTCTCACTGTTAAAACGTAGTAATAATACACTGTACGTAACTTACAAAAACAAACATACTTTTTTGTACGTTTTAATAGATGCTGAAGTGTACAATGTAGACGTATTTGCAACATTTAATCGTATCTTTATTACATACAAATAAATAAACATTTACGAATCTTTTATAATGTATAATTTCCCTTTAACCATTTCATCGATAATGTTACCTCCCTACACCAAACCTTACCCTAAACCCACCCCTTTTTATACAAAACGTTAAAAAATATGTCAGGTATTCTTTATATTATGCAAAATAACGGTGGCTGATGAGAAATGGGATCAAGATCGCTGGATAAAGGGCTGAATTTGAATCTGTTCCTCGCAATCGTATGAATTTTAATGATGTGGATTACGGTGAATGCATAAAATTAACATCTTTTGTAAATGTATGTTGTGTTTTGGTATAATTATTGCATGCATAAGAGAAGACTGCATAGGAGAAGACAAATTTTGTGTGTCATGGCAAACAAAATAAATATTACAAAATGGTTAAATGATTTCAGAAATGTTATTCATTTTAAGGTTTTAAAGTATAGTCTTGTTTAATATTATATAATTCTCTAAATGTCACGAACATTTCATTAGGTAAAAGAGTCAACCGTCTTAAATAAAAAGGTCAGAAAATACGACTGAAAACATCTCATTAATATGATGAGTAAGAAACGCCAACGCGATTTTAATATTTATGAATAGGAAAATGGAGTAAGAGTGTGATATAGCTATATCATCACGGCTGTGACTAGGCCAGAGGCACGAGGCCGCAGGTACAACCACACTTTATGTAGAAATACACACATATTCTCATGAGATCACGTTGCTCAGTCCCACCCTCACCTTAGTTAACATGTGTTTATTCAAATGAAAATTTTCACCTACAGTGAAACTAAAGTGAAATTTTAAGTTGGAAAAAAACAAGTGTAGATGTTACCAAATGAAGCATTTCTTTAATTTGATCCAACTTCTTACAGTAAATGTTTAAATCCTAGATTTTCAAAGTGGTCTCAGACCTCACTTTATATTACAATATGTGAATAGTGTGGGCACATGTGCTCTGAAACATTAACCTGCTGTGGTACTCACAACAATGCTTGCATTATTATTTCCTCATTTGTTTTCCCATCATTTCCCATTTTAAACATAACGTAATGTTTTTTGGTGAAGTTCATTACTAATCTCTTATGCATTAGCATATATAATGTGTGTGATACCATTAAACTGATGTTACACAGTAATCCAAACTTCAGATAATCACATGAATGCTACATCTGACAACATTTATTCAGCTGGTACACACTGACCCGTTTCATTGTCTCACAGGTGTTTTTATGGAGCGACCTCATAATCTCCACAGTGCTGCTGACTCCTCAGGAAAACATCCCACAATTCCCTCAACCCAGACAAAACCAGTGTCCAACAGCACAGCACAGACACAGACAGGTCGCTTTCTGCTCTACTAAGAGGAACGAGTGAAAAGCATTCACACCTGTTTAGAGTTTGGGGCTAATTCGTCTTATGATAGTAAAACTAGGTCATACTGAACCAGATTAAGGTGGTTTTGATGCCAAACTCCTTTAAGTTAAATTGTAGAAATTAGTTAAGCAGCTTAATCAAACTATATACCAGTTTAGACAACTGTGAAACAATATTTAGCTGTACAATGCTAAATTCAAATATATGGCACTGAATTTGATTTCACATGGCCCTAGAAATGTTTCACTAAATCAGGTGTTATCAAACCGGGGGGCCCTAGACCAGGGGTCCCCATACATGGCGGACTGGTTTCAGCTTAAATTTTTTTCTGATTAGTGCTGAAAATTGTCCTTTGCAAAATGTATAAGATTATAAAACAAAGTTAGATGTCTCCTTATTTAAAACACCTGATTCTACTTATCAGCCTCCTTCCAAAATGGTAAACACGTCTCCATAACAAGCTGATGAGTTAAATCAGGTGTGTTAAATAAGGAGACATCTAAAACTTTCTGGGAGGGGGTCCTCGATGACCAGGATTGGGAAACACTGCCCTAGACAGTTCTAAGGGGCCCCAGAAAATTTGAACAGAAAAACAAAGCAAAAACTGTAAAAGTCTGTAAAAAAGCATTTGCAAAAAATTTCCTGTCTTTATAATATTACAATTACTATTTACTGTACCTAACACAGTTTAAAATCCCCATGAAATCAAAACAAAATTTTTATGGAATATTGCGGTGTTCTCTATAAACAATGTACCCACTTTCCAGTACTTTTCACCTTTCATTTTTTAATACTATGTATCAGACATACTTGCCTGTTTACTGTTTTTTGCCTAGTATATAGTATGGAAGTAGGCAATTTTGGACGCAACGCTTATCTGCTACGAGTCCCAATTCTGAATAAAACGCCTATTTTTCTACATCCAAGCAATCCACAGCGGAAAAAACTAGCCACTATTTTTATTGTATAATATTCAATCGATCGTTACTTCCTGTTCATGGAGACTTTAAAGGTTTCTTGGTAACACTTTACTTGAAGGGGCGTTCATAAGACTGACATGACACCTTTATAATCATATGACATAGTGTTTCCACCCTGCGCAATTATCATTTTCACATTTAGCACCACGTTGTTTAAATAGCAAATGCATTTGCACCCCCTTTTGTGCCCATGGGCGTTCTGGTCTGAAAACGAGGTTTGTTCAGGCGCATTGTTTGCTTGTTGCTATTTTGAGGCAACTAAAATAGACTACGCCATTGACCAACAAAAACCTGCTCTAAAGTCTAAAGTCAATGGCGCAATATGTTTTTTGTTATTTAATGAGCGCAATATGCACCCACAAACGGGACGACAACGCGGGTTTGCTTATCACATAAATGAATGCGCAGCAGCATAAAAAAGCTTTTGATTATGAAAGATTAAAGGATTGAATGTAAAAGATTATTATTGAGTCTCTTGGACATAAATGAGGACCGATTATGAGACGTTAGAAGGCGTAAAGAGCTGCTTCACCTAGTGGTCTTCTTCCTCCACTTAGTTTTTCAGTTTACAAAGTCCGTCATCTAAATAGGGATTACGGACAGCGACAGCGCAACTGGCTTTTAAAGGGGATGAGAAATAAGACTCTCATTGGTTTATTGCCCGTTACGCCCAAAACACACCCATAACTCATTAGGAAAATATGTACAACCCTTTTCAACCGTGCGCTCGTCGCAGAAACCATTTTCCCATCGTTAAATTAGCAAAAGTGGCATCGGACATGCCCATTTAGACCGTACGCTTTAGACAATGGGCTTAGATTGTTAAAATAGGGCCCAAAGTGTCATTCGTTCAATTATGTCATTTTAAAAGCAAAGATGACATTGTTTGAGATGTCTTTGTTATAAAAACTTGACATAAACCAAAACATCATAACTTTTATGACAACTTGACATTACCAAGACAACATAACTGACCACTTTTTCTCAGTAATACAAATATAATTTGTCATTAAAATGTCATTAAGTGTTAATACTCTGTCATATAGTTTTATAACTGCATCATGAATATTTTTCTTGACCTCAACTACAGTGATACAACTGTGACCCGTCACGGAAACCAGTGACACAAGTCGGCAGCACAAGTTTCGAGAAAATGAGAAACAAGGTTTTTTTCAAAATTTGTGATTTTCGTTTTATTGCAGAATCCGTTAGTTGAGATCACGAAGAAGCCTCTCCATGTTTGAGATTGCAGTTTATGTATATTTAAAAGCGTACATTTTGCGGTTAAAATCGGCTTGTTTTTCCGGAGATTCTAGCGTGTAGCGGGGGGCGTCATTGTCTGTGTGTATATTTACATACTGTATAAGCTTGTGTTTTTGCCCCCGCCACCAAAGGGAACAGCGTGACTACTAAATAAGGATAGTTCGCCCAAAAATGAAAATAATGTAATTAATGACTCACCCTTATGTCGTTCTAAACTCGGAAGACCTCCGTTCATCTTCGGAACACAGTTTAAGATGTTTTATCGTTAGATTTAGTCCGAGAGCATTCTGTCCCCTTCATTGAAAATCTATGTACGGTTTCCATGTCCAGAAAGGTAATAAAAACATCATCAAAGCAGTCCATGTGACATCAGTGGGTCAGTAAGATTGTGTTGAAGCATCGAAAATACAGTTTGGTCCAAAAATAGCAAGAATTACGACTTTATTCAGTCTTCTCTTCCGGCTCGAGCGTGAAGTCACGTGACTGTAGTGATACGGCTGCCCTGTTCCTCAGACATGTTTGCTATGTTTTTTTTCAAACTTATAGCATGCGTCCAGCGCCGCTGCTAGCCATTTTGGTGCCCCAAGCATAATTCCTTTATAATGCCCCCCACCCCGACACTGAGAAAAAGAAATGTTTGTTTTTGCCAGTTTAACTTTTTATTACCAAACATATAACTTAATAGCAGAAAGTAAAATCTTCACAGCTTTAGTCAACACACACATTTGAAAGTGCAAACTTTTATAGAATAGCAAAATAGAAAAAAATACCAAACTTAAATAGAATAGCAAAATAAAAAAATATATCTAATCCAGACATGTTTTTCCCAAGTACAATGTCACTTTAAATAAATTACATTAAATAAACAACAATAACAAGAATACTCAATATTCTTAATAAAACAAAGATTTAGAGAGCTAAGTGTCACAGTAATGTTTGCTTAATATCATATATAACGATGTTTTATATTTTTATATATATTTAACAGTCAGGAATTGTTAGCCTACCATGTGCACTGACTGCTAACGTTAACCTTTACTGAGAAAATATTAACGTCACGTCAAAATAAACCACATAATAAACTACTGCTCAATAGTAGAAAGTAACAGCTGCGTCAGTTATTTGTAAAATGCATATGCATAGGTAATGTTTTACAGTAAAATCTCAATTTAGCTTGCACTGAAGTTATAAATTATAACAACATAGTTTCCTAACATTAATGTCAGCACAGCAAGTTCGAGGCGCATTACGATTAGCAGCAGCTGCAGCCCATGCGCATTTCCCTTATTTAGGAGTGAATGATAAAACATGATGGATTTACCTGCAAGTGATGCACGGGCATCATCCCGCAGTTTCTTCCTTTTTCCGATCCTGACTCCTGCTGTCTTTTCGGGGCCATTTCCAAAAGTTGCCTACTCAATGGCCATTTCTCAATCCGAAGGCTGCAGCCTGCGCGAGGTCGCATATGCAGGCTGCATACGTCACCAAGCCTGGTTTATTTCAGTTAACTGAACATTACATTAGCAAGTCATAAGCATATTACAACAATTTACGATTAACTAGGAATGAAAGTCAACTTTATAATCGTTAAAATTACGAAATAAGAACGTTTTGATGATGAATGCAGCCTATAAATGCGACCTCTGGAGGCTGCAGGCTTCGGATTGAGAAACGGTCTCTGTCAAACTTCATCAGGCGCCCGCGCGATCAACCGGCACGGACCATCAAAGTCTGGGGGGCATACTTTCTATACTAGAACAATTAAACTATCTCGTTTCCCCTTTTTTGTCACATGTACATGGATAAAAAGTGTCTAATAATATTTCTATAGGCGAATGAAATTCTATCAGCATTATAATTTTTTTTCATTAGGCTATTATTTTTGGTGCCCTCTCAGCACCTGGTGCCCTACGCACAGCGCGTGATGCGCGTTATGGGAGCGGCGGGGCTGCATGCGTCTCCCCAGACTGTAAAGCTTGGGCGCACAAAACAAAAGAAAAAAAAAAAAGCTGGGGCGGAACAAATAACAGTCAGCCGCGTCCTACGTCAGTCGCGTCACTGACTTTATGGTGCGCCGCAGTCGGATGACGTCAAAGTACCGCGGAGTAGTTTAATTTCGACTCGCTCTCGCGGTACTTTGACGTCATCTCTCTGTCAGTTCTTGCAGCGCAGCATGAGTCCAAACACACACAAGTTACACAGAGATCATTGAATTCGTTATATAATTGGCTACATGTTTTGTCTATCAATATTTTCCATGAAGTCATTGCCTGATGGAGGAATGAGTGAGCGATTGGTTACATCCATAAAAGACTTCACGTTTTCAATGGCGCTGTTTGGATTATCTATTAAACTACCTTCCTATTTTAAATACAAACTTTGAAGGCGGGTTTATGTGTTTAACGGAACGTAAATTACCGGAGTGTAATCTGATATACCCTTACATGTTACGATGTAAATAGTCCTCAGATTGTATATTATATTTTATTACCAGACGTTCATACGAAATCTGATGTAAACAATAGACTATATATCTATATTTCATGGATTATACGCATTTGTGGACAAAAATGGTAGGAATTACACATCTGGAACGGCTGGATTCGACTTGTGATCAACACAAAGGTAAAAAGTCATGTTTATTTTTGCATTTTGTCATTCGGACTTCTGTCATAAAATACTACATATGATGCTAGAACATCTGTAACTCAAAACGGCTTTACAGGGGGTATGGCTTAGCTAAATGGGATGTAAATGATTTTCTCGGTTTGAGTATTTCTGAGTTCCTATATTCAAATGGCCACAACTTCTCCAAATCTTATCAGATTTCCATGTGTTACACATCATTGGAATAACTCAAAATGGCCCAGATCCGACTTGTGTCCATACTTTCCGTGACTGGTCACAAATATAATTTGTCATTAAAATGTCATTAAGTGTTAATAATCTGTCAAATAGTTTTATTACAACGTTGTGAATATTCTTAAGTTCATAATGGTTTTTTTCTTCCAGGTGTTTAACACTCTGGGGGTCGACGGCGGGCGCCGCAAACTCTTTATTTTTCAATCACTCCCCAAAGAGACTTAGATAACTCTGCTGATTTTGGACATACAGATATGATTTATACATCATTTAAAACGTTAAATTGTCTAGTTTTTTTTCTGTCCACTCCCAATAAAACAGCATGTTGTGCTTTTCGCAAAATTAAGAAAATAAACATGATGCGCATTTTGTTCTCTCTCCCTCAGTGAAGTCTTTTCAGAAACACGTCATAAAAATGAACTGTAACTTAACGAATACTTGTCATATAAACAAAAGATAAATGTCTACATAATGCTTGGAATGTCTGCTTTTGGAAGATGTAAGTGAAATCGAAAACAAATATTGTAATTCGTTGTTAACTGTATTAGAAGAGAGAGATGTACCGTCTTTCTTCTGTTGCTTCATTATCTATAATGAGCCACACCCCGCTCCATTGAAGAGAAGATATATAATCCAATAATTATAATTAAAATTTATTAAAATTATATTTTACTGCATTTGGAGACCGATTTACCTAAAATTAAAGGAAAACAGTACAATAATGGGTTAAGCCATGCAACAAGTTTTGTTAGTTGTCAGTTTTTTATTAATTGAGCACATACATAAAGTGAAGTATAATATTTTGACGTGTCTGTTGTATTATGTTAAGGTATTTAAAATTATTTGACATAGTATTAACCCTTAATGACAATTTCATTTTGTACCATTGTAGTTGAGGTCAAGAAAAATATTCATAATGCTGTTATAAAATTATTTGACAGAGTATTAACATTTAATGACATATAAATGACAGTTTATTGTAATGTTAACCTATAAAGCTATGTAGTTTCTTAAGTTTGATAATTATTCTGCTATGTCATGTTTATGACAGATTTATGACAAGTTATGATGTATTGGTTTATTTCAAGTTATCATAAAAAAGAAATTTCAAACAATGTAATTTTTGCATTAAAAATGACTTAATTGGACAAATGACACTTAATGACAGTTGTCGGAAACGTGCATTAAATCTCTCTATCATGTTTATGACACGTCGTGTCATGATTATGAAGGTGTCATTTCACTCTTATGCACACCCCTTCAAGTAAAGGGTTCTTTATAGAAAATATGGATCTATTTTAGGAAAGGGTAAAAGGTTCATTATACAGTATGTGGAGGTTCCTGCCATCATAACGTTTGAAAAGCCCTAGATCTAGATCACCAAATCATTTTATTCACTTTTAACCATAAAGAGACTACAGGATGCCATAGAAAAATATTTATGTCTATGGTTCAATAAATAACCTTCAACATCCAAAGAGCCGTTTTTGTAGTGTAAAAAAGAAATGGTCCCTTCATAAACCTAAATGGGGAACCAAAAATGGTTCTTCTGTGGTATTACAGTATCATATCTATTTTTAAAAGTACACTATTATTTTACAGAGGCTAAGCCCCCACTGCTTAAATACTTAAATCACCTTTCATGTGTACTAAACCATTTGTGTGTCTTGCAGGTGGTCTTCTCACCGTTTATGTCTCTAAACTGGATCTTGGTTCTCCTGCCCCTGTATATCGCTATTCACTGAGTGCCAGTGTACCTGCACCTTGGCAAGCATCATCAGGCGGGCAGGGGGATGTGCCATTCTTTCAGGTCTGTAGACATACACGACCTATAAATACACACAGACACGTATTGCCATTTGAATATTCTCAGTTGAACAAACATGCAAGCATTAACATTTTCACTGGAGACAAATGCAATAAGCCATCTTGAAAAAAAAGCATAATTATGACTGGCAAATGTGTTTTTCACATGGCTTAATACCTTCACCACACAAGAAAAACCCCATTATGGCTTATCTGTGATTGCCTCACTGAAAAACAAAGCTTTTAATGTACGCAATCTATTCCAAGCCCTCCAAATTCCATCATCCTCCGAGGAATTTACACGACATAATGTCTGTACTGTGTGTTCACATCACCTCAGCATGCTTCAATTGCCCTTATAGCCCCGCTCCATCTGAGCTGACAAACATTGATCGATGTGTTGTCACGGTAACAGGCCTACAGAAGTCCCCATAGCAACTTCAGCACGCGGATGACCGTGTGCGTTTCTCACGCCTATCACCCCCGCCCACGATGGATGCTTACTCTACGGTCATGTGACGGCAGCCGACGCTGGATGGCAGAGTTTGAGTTCTATGTGGCTTTGGCCGAGCAGCAACACAGCAGGTAGGGGTGTGGAGGAGGGCACGTGATGTTCTGATACCATCCGTGACTGATTGAAATCATTTTTCATTTCACAGCAAAATACAATCACAAACATTTAACCCTATAAATACTCCCAAAGTATGTATAAACATGAACTGTAATATTAGTTAGTTGTGCAGTAGTTAAGTCAAACCTGTTACATTTTACTATAAAATCTAATAATAAAGACATCGTTACTTTATGTAAAGAAAAAACGAATGAACCTTCATAAGTCGCACAGATATTCCATGAAGATATATTTATTATAATATTTATTATTAATAATATGTGTTGCTAAGAACTTCAATTGGACAACTAAAATCTGGTTTTCTCAATATTTAGATTTTTTGGCACAATCAGATTGCAGATTTTTTTTTTTTTAATGGCCATTATGACTGGTTTTGTGGTCCAGGGTTACATTTGTGTGATGTTCAGTTTACATCAAATCAGTGTTTTTGAAGTTTGGTTTGCATATTTGATCTGTTTTTGAGGTCAATATTTGGATGTCATTTCTTCATGTCAATGTCTTTTCAACATCAATTGCAGACTGGAAAGTAAAAAAAAGTAATATTAGTAAATAATAATACTGTAATATAAAGTGTTTTATATTTAATTAGCAAAAATTAACAAACACAATGCAACAAATACTATAAATACTTAAATATGTATAAAATAATAGTAACACTTCACAATAAGGTTGTATTTGTTAACATTAGTAAATGCATTATATCAATTAACAATAAGCAATACAGTTGATCAGCATTTATTAGTCTTTGTTAATGTTTTTAATGCCAGTACAGTTACACATGTTAGATCATGCTGCATAAACTAATGATAACAGATACTGTACAACTTTTGATTTAAAAAATGTATTAGTAAATGCTGAAATTAACATGCACTAAGATTGATAAATGCTGTATCGTTCATTGTTAGTTGATGTTAGCTTATGATAACAAATGTTACAATACATACACCAAATTCCAATTATGCGTGCATATGAGACTGTACGCCATTCCTTACCATTTACTTAATCAGGCACATCTTTTTGTGTCGTTTAAAGGCGCTCTAAGCGAATTGACGCGTTTTAGACCATAAAACATTTTTTGTTACATATAGCAAACATCTTCTCACTATCTGCTTGCTGCCTGTCCGCTGATCAAACTGTAAAAAAACGCGATCTCTGTAGACAGCCCAGGCTTCACAAACGGCAATAACAACATATTGGCCAAACCTAGCACCACAAAACAAAACAAAGTGTTCCAGCCAATAAACGACAAAAAGGATTTGGGGGTGGGGGTTGGGCGCGTTCATGAAAGCACGGAAGGGAGGGGGAGGAGTTAGCTACGCTCCGTCTGTTTGAAAACAATTCAAACGTCAACAAAAACTAACGTCTCGCAGATTCGCTTAGAGCGCCTTTAATGTATTGGTTTCTCAAATTTTTTGTTTTTTAAACTATTGTTGCTTGGGTTTGTAGTTAGATTTGGGATTTGCATAAGGATGTCATTAAATATATAAGTTTCTCCATGTTTTTGACAATTTTTAAACCATGGCCGCTTGAAATTGGGGTTATAGACCCTTTTGCTGTTTGTATACAATGATGACGTGGCAGCATATGCGCGCGCATTTAGGCAACGAAAGTATGGCAAGAATCAGCAGTGAAGCAACACAGACAGAGAAAGTTATTTTAAAAAGTTGACTTTATCAACTTATTCAACACATCTACCAGATCCGTGTACTATAGTGGAGTGGATAGAAGACGTTAGCTGATTGCCAAAAATAAAGTTGCCAGATACATATATACGTATATTAGTATATTATATTAGTGCAACCAAACGCAACAACCAGACGTTTTGATGCTGGGAAACCGTTTTAATAAACTTTCTAACTTGCTAACATGTTAGAACCACTGGGGAATAACACCACTTCTTTTGCCCAAAACGCGCGCGCAGGCTATTTGATCACGTGAGCTGTAAAAGGGTCTATAAATGGGGTTTGGGTTAGGATGTTATTTTATGTAACAAAAAGTTGTTCTAACTGCAAACCCAAGTGACAATGGTATAAAAACGTTGAGAAACCAATACATAAAATGACACAAAAAGATGCACTGTATTAAACGGGATGGACTGCCATTTCATATGCACACAAAATTTAAATTGCACGACTTTTACTCTGCTATTTGTATGCATTTCATGAGAATGGGCTGTGTAAAGTGTTACCGTAAAAAATAGTTATCGTTTTGGTGGAATGTTTAAATTGGGTGGAAATGTTTGTCAAATGCAAAAGGTGTGAAAAATAGTACTTGCATATTTTCCGTTTTCTTCATGAAAATATTTTTATTGGTGTGATAAAGTACCTTCATGAGACCTTTACATATTTTATTTGATTCACCAACATTCTTTAAAATAGCGAAGCCATAGAAGAACCAGTTTTGGCTCCCCAAAGAACCAAAGGTTTTTTTAAATAAAATTTCTTTAGTCTTTAGAACCGTTCTCCACTACAAAGAAGCTTTTGTAAACAAAAAGGTTATTCAGATAGTAAAGTCTCCTATGAAACCAATCTGCCAAAAATGGATCTTCTATCAATGGCATTGTGAAGCATTTTTATTTTAAAGTTCCCCTGCAGTCGATCATTTTATCCCTAAAAACTCATCTTGGAGCATCAAACAGCATATGTATACATTTTATTCTGTGATAATAATTTCATCTTGCCTTGTTACTTTATGTAACTCGAGACCCTTGCCTCATTAGTATACGTGGATTTATGAATATGCAAATTAGTCCTAAACTCCAGTTGCACGTTTGCAACACGGATTTGTTTAGTGCTGATGTTAACAGGGTAGAACATTCATTTACATTTATGCATTTGGTAGACGCTTATGTCCAAAGCAACTTACAAGTGCTTGCGTCGCAGAAGTAGCTATAATTTTTGTCTGAAAGCATAATGTAGACTTGATTTTTACCACAGGGGGACTTTAAAGAGTACAGTTTTACCTATATCAAACAATTATTTTCGGTGTATATTGTAGAAGTATAATTATCTTTTGACAGGAAGCTGTATTTTGCCCAGCACACGATCAGCCCATATGCCAGTCGAGTTTGTGAGGGACCACCGGGCTGTGTGTTCAGCTCAGGTCCTGATGGACCCACTCAGGGCAGTTTCTATGCTCCACTTCCTGCAGGTACACACAAATCTGATTAACACTTACAAACATGCATGTGGTTTTATGCGTTTAAAGCTGTGCATTTATCTCGACAAATGAATATGTAAAATTTGGTTTCAGAGTTAAACAAAGTTGACTTTTTATTTTTCAAGGCTGACCGTTCAAAGATATGTGTGCACAAACATCAACAATTCAACATTCACTTTTTTACATAATTACACTATTGTACTCTGCAGAACTGCTTTATAGTTTTGAAATGACACATTTTGCTCCCCAGTCCTGTTCTCCATTAAATGTCCATCATGTACAGTACAATGTTTATTTATAGGCTCTTATAAAGAAAGATGAAGCTGCATAATCACACTACTGTTCTCTGCAGAGCTCATTTATAGTTCGTTTGACTTTGGATCTGAATTAAGGAATCTGCTCAGTAAATGTTTATGTATAAAATGTTAATCTATGTGTACAGTGTTCCTAAAATGCACATGACAAGATATTACTTTTAAAGGTGCAGTGTGTAAATTTTAGCTGCATCTAGTGGTGAGGTTGCAAATTGCAACTAATGGCTCAATACACTGCTCACCCCTCGCTTTTGAAACACATAGAGAAGCTACAGTAGCCGTCACCGGTAAAACATGTCATCGTCAGAGACAACTTAGTAAAAAAAGTTTGTCTGTTAAAGGTTTCTGTAGAAACATGGCAGCACAAAATGGCGACCTCCACGTAAGGGGACCCTCTGTGTATGTAGATAAAAACGTCTCATTCTAATGTAATAAAAACATAACGGTTCATTATAAAAAGGTCTTTATACACCCCTGATAATATAGTTTTGTATATTATTTTGCATTTCTGTCAAGAGATCCTTCTAAAAATTACACACTGCACCTTTAAAGGGCACCTATTATGCAAAATCCACTTTTTACAAACAATGTTTTTGGACATAAATGTATGTTGTATTTGAACAATGCCAAACCACAATGAAAAATTGTCAATCCCCATTAAACTGAAGCAGTCTCATTAGAAATGCTGTTTCAATTCTCTTGATAATGTGATGTCACACTGATAAAGCCCCACCCACAGACACTGACTGACAGTCCTTCATTACCATAGTTTCTGCCCCAGAGAGTTGTACACTGTCCGCCATATCTCAATAGTGAAGTACTATTGTCTCAGACTGTATTCACATGATCTATTTTATACTGTCTGTTTTGGTTAGGAAGTGAGGAGCTGTAGCTCATTTGCATTTAAAGGTACAGACACAAAAACTTTTTTGCTCCCATCCAAATAGGGTCTTTTTGGACATTCTATAATAAATGATCTATCGGGTATTTTGAGTTAAAACTTTACAGACACATTCTAGGCACACCTGAGACTTATATTACATCTTGTAAAAATTCGCATAATAGGTGTCCTCTGAAATTTTAGGTTTCAGAAAGGTCGATGTGGCTGTTTCTCAAACAAAGCTGCATCCTCCAAAGGGTCATCAAGACATCATCAAACATTACATTCACAAGATATACGCATATTACAATAATTTATGATTAACTTAGTATAATAGTCAACTTTATAATTGTTAATATTCTAAAATAAGACAGTCCTATATGACGTATGCAGCCTACAAAAATGCGACCTCCGAAGGATGCAGCCTTCAGTTTGAGAACATACCCTGTGTTTATGTTTGGAAAATACTTAAAATGTAAAATTTGATCAAACTCATTCAGAACTGGTTGACTAAATTATGCACTCTGTTGTGCTTTTATTGTGTAATTCGCATTACAAAAGCACTTTCTGGTTACTTTCCTGTGTATTACTGTGAAGCTGTTATATCAAATCAAATCAACGTTTATTTATATAGCACTTTAAAAAAAAAACAGCAAGTGTCTTACAAAGTGCTGTACAGACAAAATCAAATAACTTAAAAATAAAAAATAATGTAAAATAATCATTTAAAAATAAGAAATAAAAACCTACAATTAAAAAAAGAAACACACAACAACATTAAATTCAATAAGAGAATAACAGCACAGTCCTCATAAAACACAAGAAACATAAAAATAACTGAATTAAAAGCAAGACTATAAAAATAAGTTTTGAGATTGGATTTTAAAAGGGCAATAGTTTGGACCTGTCTTAAATTTAGTGGAAGACTGTTTTACAGTTTTGGCCCCCGCAAAAGCTCGATCCCCCCCACTTTTTTCCTTGATCTGAAGACACTCAGGAGGGTGTGGTCAGCTGACCTAAGAGACTCTTAGTGGAGGCTTTAATAAATCTGAGGGGTAACGAGGTGCTAACCCATGTAATGCTTTAAAAACTAACACCAAGATCTTAATATCAATTCTGAAGTGTATGGGAAGACAATGTAAAGATGCAAGAATAGGTGTAATATGGTCACGCTTACGAGTACCAGTCAAGAGGCGAGCAGCAGCATTCTGTATCATCTGTAAACGTGATAGATAAGTTTGATTAATGCCCACAAAGAGGCCATTACAGTAGTCAAGACGTGTAGAGATAAAAGCATGAATAACTCTCTCAAAGTCACTAAACGGAAGGAAAGGCTTCACTTTGGATAGTTGTCTCAACTGGAAAAAACTAGACTTAACTACTAGATTAATCTGTTTGTTCAGTTTAAAGTCACTGTCTAATATAACACCCAAGTTATTTAAAGAAGGCTTAACATATAAACCTATAACACCCAGATCTAAATCTGGTGACTCACAAGCACCGCCGGGACTAAATAGGATAACCTCAGTTTTCCCCCCATTGAATGATAACAAATTTAACGCCATCCAAGTTTTAACATTCTCAAGACACTCAAGCAGAGGTTTAACAGAATATGAATCTTTTCTCTTTAAAGGCAGGTAAAGCTGTGTATCATTTGCAAAACAATGAAAAGAAATTTCACGTTTTCTGAAAACCGAACGTAATGGAAGTAGTATAATGTAAAGAGTATAGGACCAAGAACGGACCCTTGAGGAACACCACATATTGTCTATATTATATAAAGCGCTATATAAGTAAAGGTGACTTGACATAATTTAGGCTCATTCCTTATAGCGTTTTGCAGTAGAAAGCAAGTAATACAGGTTTGGAATAGATTGAGGGTAGTTAATGACAAAATGTGACCCAGGTAGTGATTTAATGTTTGATATAAAATCACAACATGATCTCACTGAAAGTCGTGTTTTAAAGTCACACAAAATTGTATTCATTTATTCGTGTTCATGGCACGATATTCAGCTTTTTCTTTGCTTTAAGCACGAATGTCTTTTCCGTGTCACTCAGCATGAATTTCTTTAAATAGTTTTTCGTGTCCGACTTTTTTCCTGTGTAATTTTATATATTGTTTTCTAATTTTTTCCCCTATTTTTAAATCATTGTCACTTGGGTTTGGGTTAGGATGTAATTATGTATTGGTTCCTACATGTTTTTTTTTCGCTTTTAAAACTATTCTCACCTGGAGTTGGTGTTAGAGTTGGGGTTTGGGTGTCTAAAAATGTAACAGAAAGTGATTCTAACCCAAAGCGACAATAGTAAGAAAATAGGAAAAACAATGAGAAAACAATAAAAAAGAAAGTCGTGCCACAAACACGAAAAACTATTTATAGAAAAAGACATTAAAGGATAATTCCGGTATTTAACACTTTGAGTCTCATTTCTGGTTTGTTTTGGATGAACTACAGTGATGGACACAGAAATTTTGACAATGGGTCGTGTCTTGACTTTTTGACTTGTTTAGAAGCGTCTCTTGACTGCTTCAGAATGGAAGTCAATGACCATGCACAAACATGTCATTTAAACAACATTTAACGTTCATTTTCAAAACTGTGCTACTCACCGAGTGGTTTGTGTTGTTTGTTGATGATTAAAAGCAAGTTGTGTAGCGAAATACAGTTTCTGTCGTGTTTTATTTGGCATTTTGTAAAATTCCATTGACTTCTCTTGGAAGACTCATTGCTCGCTGATATATCACTTCGCCGCCGGGAAACAGAAAATGGTCTGTTTACATGTGGTTGTAGTTTTTTTCGCTCGGTTTCTCTCAGAAGAAATTTTTCCCATATTTGATGGCTCAGTGACCAGCTTTAGGTTTGAAGTTGAGCTCGATTGTGACTGTCTATACGCTAGACACCGAGCGTACTTGTATGGCAAAGTGGTTGTCGCCATCAAGTGGTCGGGAGTGTGCTAACGCATCAGACTCATATAGAGCGGAAGTATATACGCGGTTGTGATGTATCTAAAAAAATAGTTCCACTATAGCAAATAACACGGATTGAAATCATACATTGCGCCAATATATTTGTTTTTAATCATCAACGAACACCACGAACCACTCAGTGAGTAGCACAGTTTTGAAAATGAACGTTAAGTGTTGTTTTAATGACATGTTTGTGCATGGTCATTGACTTCCATTCTGAAGCAGTCAAGAGACGCTTCTAAACCAGTCAAAAAGTCAAGACACGACCCATTGTCAAAATTTCAGTGTCCATCACTGTAGTTCATCCAAAACAAACCAGAAATGAGACTCAAAGTGTTAAATACCGGAATTATCCTTTAAAGACAATAAAGCTGAATTTTGTGCCATTTTATGTGACTATAACACAACTTTCCATGATATCAGTCTGTAAAATCATCCTACGTAATGTAAAAAACATTCTGTGAAAATATAACCTTGATATCTTTTTAATATTGACTATGATCATAACAAAGGTTGAAATCAGTGAGTGAAATGAAACCAAATTTAATTATCAGACTTTAGCCTGGATTTCAGAGAGAGAGAGAGGGCCACAAATTCAGTAGTCACAGCAATAATCAGAAAAAACTGTTTGTTTACAGTGGAAGCAACAGTAAAATCTGTCAGATGGCCATCACGCTGCCACCTGTATGTTAATTTGAAAATACCCTTGAGCATGTTTCTTGTACATTCTTATTTGGCAGATGTTTCCTTGTCTGACATTTGTCAGCGGTTCTTGTCTTTCACGAGTGTTTGAAATGCATCTTACCTACTGTATCTCATCAGTCACTCAGGTTAAGGTCTCCAGGACGTTTGGTTTTAACCCTTGCAGTGGAGGTGGTTGTGGGAAACCAGCAGTGCGCCCTCTAGTGGACACTGGAGCCATGGTGTTTGTGGTTTTCGGTATACTGGGGGTCAACCGTACTCAAGGCTCAGACAATCACGTTATTGGAGATCTGGTGAGATAAAATTTAACTATTGTTACTGGGTACAGAAATACAAATACTAAATTTTTAGTTATAATGGTTACTGTAAACTCACTGTAAAGCACAGTGCACAACCCAACTCCTTGGTTCTCATATTTTTTATAATTATAATTTATTTCAGATATTTTCTTTCAAGTTTAAAGAAAAAATCAATAAAAATTTCCAAGACTTTCAGAGTTCCACTGTATGTTTATTGATTTTCATTAAAGCTGAAGGTGATGGTGAAGATGAATTATTAATATTTCTGATAATAGACTTTCCTCTTTCTCAAAGGGCAATGTGATGTATGATCCAGACTTTGATCTCTTTAATGAAATCGGACACTTGTGCAAGCTGTGCAAAGCCATCAGTGCCAATACCAAGCTGGTAAAACCTGGTGGAGCTCAGTGTTTACCATCAGGTGAGAGATTCATCCACAAGATCTTCAGAAATGCTCACTTTAATGGTTTCCGTGCTTTTATCTCCTGCAGGTAACAGTCTCACATCAATCCTGCCCTTGCTTCATCCTGAATGTCACTCTCTTCCTGAGCCCAACCTCTTGCCCGGTCAGCTATCCCATGGTGCAGTGGGCATGCAGGGCGGTAGAGTGCACTGGATATCTATGGCTTTTGAATCAGTGAGTTCATAACCTCATTTCATGAATAAAATCATCAAATAATAAATAAATAGATCAAAATGAATCTGACTTTATTTAGCATTCCAAGTCCTAAACAAACTGTCTCTCATTGTTTCTGCCATTTAGACCACCTACAAAGGAAAGTCTTCGTTTCAGACACACTCTGATTTCCTCCAATGGGAGAGCTTTCTGCATAAACAGCTTGCATCAATCCCGGCTTCATCTTCCTTGAGGCGAGGGTTTCAAACCTGTCAGCACTGGAAACAGATCTTCATGGAAATCATAGGCAAGGGAACAGAAATAGCTAGAGCAAAATGGCTATGCCTAAATAAACGATCAATTTAAGTGTGATGGGTGTAAAGCGCAGACATTATTATGAGTATCTGGTAACCACTGAGTCTCGAGATGTGACAAGAAGAGCAAGACTGCGTTCAGATTCTCTATTTATAATACATTAAACAATGAGAAAATCCTTTTCTGTTGTATGTCACTAGGTGTGGAGAGCGCCCTCTACAGTCTGCTGCTGTCTCTTGCTATTTGCATAGCATCAGTGGCCCTCTTTACTGCTCATCCACTTCTCTTGCTGCCCATCCTGCTGAGCATTCTGGGTAAGTTTGCAAACTTGTTTTGTTAAACTGTTTTGCAGCATGAAACATGCATGTAGCATTTTTTACCTTAAAATAACGTTTCCAAAAAAGTTTCAGTCGTTCATCCACTTGAAACAGCGTGAACGGCACTTTCACATTCGCAGCCCTCTATCGGCCAAAACCGCACTAAAAAGTTTCCAACTGTCCTGTAGTTCGAGTGAAAACTACAAAAACTTGCTTTTCGGCATGTTTCAGCCCTTGGACAGCATCAGTTTTTTTTTAAGCATTACTTAAAAATCCTTCTCATCTCACCATATCCACAGGTACAGAGTCATCATATACAGTAAATCCAAGAGTTAGCATTTAAAAAAAACATTTAAAAACAGATGCATTTGTTTAAAGCAAAGCATTTATTTACTTACCAGGCTGCAGGTGAAGTATTTTTGAAGGCTTTTTGTATTGCATGTCAAATTGTATGATCTTGTTTGAAGGGGGTGCCAACAGGGTTTTCGCCTAGGGCGTCAAAATGGCTAGAAACGGCCCATCAACCTGTTTCTGTCCTATTGGTCCATTTAATTGACTCAAGGTTTACGTACTGGTTGTGAAAGCCATCGCCTTTGTTATGAAAAACCATCGCCCAATCTCATTTATATGGTAATACATGCCAAACATAAAGGTAATTGAACTTGCTTTCAACAGGGAAATATCATCAGTACAAGTGATTACTCAGACTGAACGAATCCACAAATGATTCAAAATGAAAGGAGACTTGGAAAATCACCCCGCTTCTATGGGCCGAACTAAACAAGGAAATAGATTTCAAAAATGGTGCAATGATCCTTAAATTTAACATCACCTCCTGATTCAATGGCATGAGTTTGTGTAACCTAATGCATTCCCTGTCAGTTTTTAAGAGCCCTAAACATTCATGCAATTTTGCAAAACAGCTAAAATGTGATTATAAAGCTATGTACATAGAGTACATGACATAAGTGTGTATTACTGTTGGTAAAGCCGTGAGCCTCTCTCGGGCTACGAAACTTGGCATTGTGTGGCTTTGAAATGAGACAAAAATGAGTTTGCTTTCTGTTAAAAAGTCACACATTGTCATTATTTTTGGTAACTACACTTAAAAAAACAGCAAAATTATTTTGCATTGGGTCAAAAAGAGACTACTAATTTGTAATTTAACCTATTGTATGTTGGGTTTCTTTAACCCATTGTTGGGTCAAATACTGTGTATAAGCTATTTTGAATTAATTTAACCCCAATGACTAGGTTCACCCAATGCGGAATAAAAATAATCCAGCATCATTTTGATGTATACTGTATATGAACATAGTTAAAGTCTTTGTATAATGTATATAATGGCAGGTATGGTTTGCCTGGTGGTGGCGGTGATGTACTGGCTTGGCTGGGAGATGGGTGCAGTAGAAGCCATCTCACTCTCTATATTGGTGGGTTCTTCAGTGGACTACTGCTTACATCTAGTGGAAGGTTATCTACTGGCTGGAGACACTGTGGCCTCAGGACTGGATCATAGTTCGGTATGATTACCATTTCCCCACTTAATAAATGAGATTAATGAGTCTATCGAGATGCTGTAGTGTTGAAATGCTTCCTCTTACACAGCTTAACATGCATTTTAAGAAACCACTGTAAACAATACATACTGTACATTCATAGTAAATCAGAAGTGTAAACAATGTATACATAAATTGAAAAGATTATTGAAGACTCTAGTGCATTATTGAATATTTTCATTACATTCCTGATTGGTACATTGTTACTGGTTGTTGGATAGTAGAAATAAGACATGAACTACTTCAGTTTGGATCCCAGATAGGGACAGGACTGTTAAGCCATTGGTATTTCCTGTTATTTTTGTGCCCTTGTGCACAGCACTGAACCCCAGGGCGCTGCAGGGAAGTCATTTATATCATTCCTTCAGAAATAACATCTAAGTCATAAAGTTAAGCCTCATAAAAGTTCTGTAAAGAATTTAAAAAAGACCTAAACTTCATCTTGTATGCATAATGGATTTTAAATGTTGTGCATTATAAATACAATGTAGGTAGAAACTTTATTATAAATGCAATAAATAGCTCTGGGCACATACAGTACATTATAAAGTTTGCACTTTGCAGGTGCAGTTTAATACTTACAAATAAATCCAATATGCATAAATATGCATCATTAATAACATATTTGTGATTTTAACTAAATGCAACTTTCTTTGAAGCATTTAAAACATTTTTAAATATGTCTTGGCCTTAGAAAGTGGATTAAGATCCCCTGTCTGGATTTATTATGTAGCTGGCTGTACACAATCGCTTACTTTGTTTTATTTTTTATTTTTTGGGCCATTTTGCCTTTATTGATAGACAGTAGATTTTAGAGACGACAGGAAAGTAGAGGGTGGAGAGAGGGGTATGGGATCGGCAAAGGACCTCGAGCCGGGATTCGAACTTGAGTCGCCGGAAGTGCGTTTGCACCATATGTCGGAGCGCTGCCCACTACACCATCGGCTCCGACTACAATCGCTTACTTATACTCTGTAATCACATTTAAGGAAGTACTGCAAAGTATTGTAATTGTGGTTACAGTCGATTTTGATTTTCATAATGTGTTACAATGTGAAGTACAATATTTATGTTTATATTGATTAGCAACACCTGAATAATGCATTAACCAAGTGTTGTCTTAGTCGGGTTTCCATGGTTGACCCATTTAAAGTACACTCATGTAAAAACACATCACTATTATATAGATAACAAATCTGATCCTCCCATTTTTTTTCTCAAACTTGACCCATCCCTGGTTATATTGCACATTAATAAGAAGTTTTCATCTTCTTTACCGTGCAGGGGTCGTCCATCAAACGGCAGCTACGGACCATTGAAGCAGCGAATCACGTTGGGGTCGCAATAGTGTCTAGTGCTGTAACCACAGTGATTTCGACCATTCCACTCTTTTTCTGTGTCATCGTGCCTTTTGCAAAGTTCGGTCAGATCGTGGCCATCAACACTGGCATCTCCATCGTGTTCACGCTGACGGTGACTACCGCTCTACTGGCGACAATGGGACCACCCGACTTCACTCGAACCCCTCGGGCCGTGCTTAAATCCGCTGTGGTTGTCCTCATAGTGGGTGCCTGCGGTGGTCTCTTGTGGTGGACTGGATCACAGTTTGCTCCTGGCAGACTGATATAACGGTGGTATCAACTAATACAAATTCGTGTTTTCCTGGTTTCAGACAAACTTTAGATGGACTGAGGAATGCACATCAGTGATTTATTTGTTATACGTTGATATACGAGTACAAAGAACAGACACTTGTTTTAGGATTCACTGTACTTTGGAAACAATATGAAATTAAGTATGTAAATGTGGCACACTGTCAGTACAGAAATGAGGAAATCCAGTATGTAAATATTGCATTAAACTGTCAGTATAAAGGTAGCAATTTGTCATCAGTTTGAGTATCATGTAAGGTAGTTCTTCTTAGTTTTTTATTCATGAACTAAAGTGATTCCAAGGGGACATGAAGTGTGATCTGTATAAATCTGAATTCTGTGAATTCCTACATGGGGAAAACCAGAAGCATGGGAAAAGAAACAAGACTAGATTTAAACTCTACTGTACTCATTATGTTCTAATAGATCTTCTCTTATATTATTTTTTTTATTTTGTGATTTCTCCCATAAACAAATTGCTATGGTGGAAATTCTCAAAACATTTCTTATTAACACTTTCAAACAGATAATTGTAATAATGTCCAAGATAGACTGTGGAATTTATTCTTCTTCTGGGATAATTGCCACCATCTACAAAATAGACTTTAAAGAGCCCCTATTTTCCGCGTTTTCTTTGCATAAGTTCAGTTTATGAATCACACGTGCGCATTTTTGATAAATGATTGTAAGATCAAATGTAGGATGGTTTCTATGCAGGATTTTATAAATGAGACCCCTGGACGTTGAAGGTTGAGAGAAGTTGATAAAATACAAAAAGAATAAGTTCCGGTTAAGCACCGTAAAAATCAGTAAGTTATAATAATTATTTAATAATTAATAATTTCGTGATATGCCATCAGTTGTGGTCTTGACCGGTCTTGAAATAAAATTCTGAGTCCTCTTTGTCTGTTAGTCAAAGCTGCTTTATAAGCATTATGTGACTAACCAATCAAAATGTAGAAATGCTTCGCCTTGTGTCTTAGCTTTACGGGTGACCCCAGGAAATGAGAAAATCTAATTGCAATGTAGCTTTAAAACAACATATTGGTTTCTTTCTATGTTTCCCTTTGAAGTGTACAGTATTAAAAGACGCATTACATGTTGCCATACTGTATGTGACCCTGTCTGGCTTAAGTCTCAAGTTTGATTTCACATTGATTTCAATGTCTGAAGTTACCTTACTCAGTCAATATTAAAGATATCAAGGTTATATTGGCACAAAATGTTGTTTACATTATGTAAACTGATTTTATGTAAAAACCTTAACTTCAGCAGGGTTTTTTCACAGGCAGGGTCACAAATGTACCACATCATACCAGGATCGACAAACTCATGATATTTAAAGAGAAGGGATGCTAAACAATTAATCGCGATTAATCGTTAGCAGAATAAAAGTTGTTGTTTACATCATATATGTGTGTGAACTGTGTATAATAAATTTGTATAAATAAATGTACACACATGCATGTATATGTTTTAGAAATGTTTACATGTGTATATACATTTGTATATTTATGTATAATTTATATCATATATAAATATAAATACTTAATATATACATTTTTTTTTCTTAAAATTATACATGAATGTGTTCATATTTATATATATACATATTTATTATACACAGTTTACACACATATGTGATGTAAACAAAAACTTTTATTCTGCTAACGATTAATCGCGATTAATTGTTTAGCATCCCTTATATATATATATAATGTACAGTATGTAAAAAACCAACCAAACCTGATTAGTTTACAGAGATTACAGTACCAATGTTACTGTATTTCAGAGTGGACCATGTGCAAGTTTTTTTTCTGTGAAACCTTAAGGTATTGACTTTTGTATGAAACTTTAAAGTCACTGTAAATGTCATGGTGTCTTGTTTTTAAGGTTCTTGTGAAAGAAACTTTTGAGTTCAGCTAAGTATTGTTGTCCTTCAAATCTGGTTTGTTAAAAGCTCCCATGCAGGGAAACGACTGTTTACTTTGTTTTGCATGCCGAACAGACCTTCTTAATCCAGTGTGATTTTTATCTGTTCTGATTGTTGCCATTTATCTTATATAATACACACACACAGACGCAAAGCAGCAATGAACACAGCTGACCTTCGATTGCTTTGGTCCTTCAACCAGCAGTCTGGAAATATTAAACCACTTCAGCATCAATCCACATTTAACCACACAGATACTCGCTGTCCTTGTTATAGCACTCCAATGTTTTCTGAATAACCTCTACATTAAGAAATTTAAAGCGAGCGTTCACCTTCATTGAAAAGGGTTATTAATATATATACCTATCAAATAATAAATAGTTATAGCATTAAATGAATAACAAAACTGTAAGCTATAATAACAGCTCTTTATAATAAAATGTTCATGCATTTATACCATTACTTCAAAATACGAGAAACATGGACAATGTGAGGGAATGTAAAGATGATGTCAAAATGCAAATCTGAATCATTTTAAATACATGATTAAATTTCTCTATAAAAAACCTTAATATCTATTTTTCCCACTAGGAGATTTGACAAATTACAACAAAAGAATTAACGTTTGAGGTAAAATGACTCTTTATGATTTAATAGAAAGATCATCGTTGATCAAATACATTTAGACTTATCTTTATCTTGGTGTCCACTAGATTGTGTAATGTGCACGTTCATCTGTAAGAGATCCTACCAACTTTATACTTAGTCAAACACTTACTTGACTTTATTTAGCTTCTCCCATCAATTCTGTTAAATTTTTAATGCTGGAAACGGTAGATAGGCATTAATAATGCACTGCGGCGACCATTCATAATTGATCATGTGTTATATGGCAAATGCAATGCTGATATACGCTTCATTAGAAAATCCACACGGTCATCAAGATGTGCTGGGAAACCGAACTCCACCCTCTTGATCTGTATAGATTTCAGTTCAGACCTCAAAACCATTAGGAAAAGAATCAGATATTTACCCTTCAAATAAAATTTAGGAAAGTTTTATGACTATCCCTGCTAAAAATAGCTAAAGCCAGCCTAAGTTGGTTGGCTGGTTTTAGCTGCTGTACAGTAGCAGGCTGATTGTAGATGGGTTTTGGCCACTTTTTTTAGCTGGTCAGGCTGGAAGACCAGCTAACTCACCAGCTAAAACCAGCTGCCCAACAACCTTGACCAGGCTGGGAGGACAAGGCTTAAACCAGATACTTCTACACTATATTGCCAAAAGTTTTGGGACTTTATATGCACATGAACCTGAATGACATGCCATCCTTAATCCATAGGGTTTAATATGAAGTTGGCCCACCCTTTGTAGCTATAACATATTCAACTCTTCTTTGAAGACTTTCTAGAAGGTTTAGGAGTGTGTTTATAGGAATTTTTGACCATTCTTCTAAAAGCACATTTGTAAGGTCAGACACTGATGTTGAATGAGAAGGTCTCGAAGTCTCCGCTCTACAGTAATTCATTCCAAAGATGTTATATTGGGTTGAGGTCAGGACTCTGTGCAGTCAAGTTCCTCCACACCAAACTCGGTCATCCACATCTTTATGGATCTTGGATGTTGGAACAGGAAGGGGCCATCCCTAAACTGTTCCCACAAAGTTGGGAGCATGAAATTGTGCAAAATGTCTTGGTATGAATATAGTAATGTAGTGTATCTTAAACCAGCTAAGACCAGCCAAACAACTTACCCAAGCTGGTTTTAGCAGATGTTTCATCTGTGGCTGGTTGCATAACCTGCTTAGACTAGTCTTACAAAGTTAGTCATCACATTTTTTCTTTAATCTGGTCATAACTTTCAGTCATAAGTCAGTTATAAGGAAATGTAGATTGGTATAATTTGAAGCCGAACAAATATTTAGTCCCAACTAATTTCTAGTTTGTCAAACTAGTTCTTAAGGCGCTGTCTTAACTTAGTGGCCATTTTATGCAACTGGCCACTGGTCTTTCAGCCTGATCAGCCAAGACCTGCTTGGTCATGAAAACCCCTCTAAAACCAGCCTGCTCCACCAGCTGAAACCGGCCAACCAGGTTATCCTTGTTTTAGGGATTTTTTCCAGTAGGATAAATCCACTGCAAAGATCTCCACACATTCATATTTACAAATAAACGTTTAAAAGCATTAGAAACTACATAATTTAGCCTAGTTTTTTTGTTCTTGCTTCTAGCATAAATTCCAATTTCTCACATATTTCTTAAAGTCACTAACTATCATTACTGATATAGACGGTTTCATCAGACGCACACACGTTTCTGCGGTAACGCATCTGGCCCACAGTTAGTCTGGTCTGTGGTCTGTCTACTGACTAAAGTGACCTCTGGAACAAATACAAATAAAACATTTGTTTTCTACGAGGGTAGACGGCGAACATGGATCACTGCTGTGACGAGAGGTTTGGACGCCAGGAAAGACTTCAAAGATCTGTAGCTAACACTTGCTGCTTTTTCATTACCCTTCAAATTGCGCAAAATGACATTGCTTATTGAAAATACAGCCAATGGAAACGCATACCTTTCACAAAACTCACTTATATCGCAAAAAAGTTTTTAAGCTGATTTTCAGGCAATTTGGATGGGGTGTACTTGGCAAAACTGCAATGGAAGCAGTCTATTCGCATGTTCAGGTCACCCGGTATAACCAAGTCACATAATCATTATTTAAAGATGACATAGTATGTACTAAAACCTCCCAGAAACACCTCAATATGTGTCTGCTCCCAAGTATAAGAGGCTTTCCTTGCAAATAATGTTTGGATAACCCTCCTACATCTCAAATAATGTACTATTACCTCCATGAAACACCTATACGTTGCCGCTCCCAAGTATAAAGGGCTTTTCTTGGCATTAATGTTTGTATAATACTCTTATGTCTCCTTTGGTTTAAAATAATGCCTAGTGCGGTGGATGCAATATTAGTAAACCTACCAACATCAGACTTATCGCCAGAGGAAAAACTATGTTTCCGTCACATATCATCGGTTAATGGAAACGCCATTATTTCGCAATAGTCTTTTGTCGACAGTTAGAGACTAACGCTAAAGTTTTGCGCAAATCTGTAATGGATAAGCAAGCTACTTTATACGTAAATTTTACATACTAACGTAAGCTCAGTGTAGTAGTTGATACATGCTGTAGTAGATATGATATTTGAACAAAGGTAATTTACCAGCCTGATCTCACGAGAATTCATATATATTTTACAAGTTGGCTAATTCTTATGAATTCGTACGAAGTTAATCGTGCAAAAATGTACGATCATCATAAAACCCCACCACAATGTCACAGGGGTCAAGGAAAATTGTACAAAAATGCACGAATGTGGTCGTACAAATTAGCAAACTTGTAACATACGTACGAATTGCCATAGGATAGGGTTGAATTTACTTATTTATTTTGCTTGTTATCAAAAATAATCTAATCTACTGTAAAATGACTTTGTTATTGATTCTATGCATAAGACTACCGGAAGTTATGCTTGGGCCCCTAAAGCCGTCTGTTTATGTTGTTGCCGCTGAAACCCTCTATATTTGGGCTCTAATTCGTCTAAATTAATTCTCGAGTCTACAAGACAAAACGCGACATGAAACATTTCAAAATGAAAATAACATTTTATGAAATAGATGCACTTGTTAAACACTATGTGCAATACATAGGTGAAAATTAGCTATACAATATAAATAAATTGCATCTTTTGTTTGCAATTACACATAGCCTTATTTCTCATCAAGTTATCTACGGTTTAGTGAACTTTGAATACATTAATACATATTTACATACATACATACGATAATGCATAAACATGTACCAAGTCTCGTGGGAATGTCAATCAGAGTGAATTGGTCAAGCATTCGCTTTTATGCTGAGGTAACATTTGAAATTTGTGCTGAAACATCGTTGGAAGTTTGCGTTTCCCACTTTCTCCCAAACACGGACACTTTATTTCTAACAGAAAACAACAGGGGCAATGAAAACATTAATAATGCTAAAGCTAATGTGCTTTGATTAGCAAAATGTACAAGTGCTTACTACTCTAAACAGCTATGCTAGTATGCATATTCAAATACAGAGAGGCTTAAATGGGTAAAGATAATAAAACAGCTTAAAGAACTAAAATACAATTCGGTTGATCGTTTGAGCAAATAGTAAAGTGGCACAGATCTCCATCTTTATTAACTTTCAGACATGTAAATAGAGCAACTTGTCTGGTCCAGAGCACAGCAAACGTGGCTTGAGGCCACACATAAACCTTTTAAAACATCCTTTAAAAACCTTAATCCTCATCATTTGCCTTTCTGGATTTGACATAACCAAGCCAAACTGTAACCAAGTCCTGAAACGCTATGATTTAGTGGGTAAGAACAAGTTAATGATCTGAACCTGAGATTATAAGAGCTTTAGGTAAATCCACAAAGGCAAACAGGTGTGAAATGACATCATACGATGAAAAGGGTGCTTGAAGCGAAAAAGACAAAGGAAAGGACTTCTCCATCAGACAGAGGTAATGTCGACCATACTTCACAAACATAAACATGGATCACATGGATCTTTACTAGCACACATACACTTCACGCTATTCAGCACTATTTTGCCAGGATTTAAGCTGAAACAACTCTCAGTTTGAATTTAGACATCAAAGAGTAAAAGAGTGATTTCAAGAGACCGACCACATGCATGTGGCGTAGGGCTCAGTTGCAATAGCACCATGAGCTACAGTATTCACAGAAATGACCCTTTTACTTCTAATCAGTTTTGTCTTAGTTGAAGCAATGTCTACATGCAGCTGGAGCGTGAAATTCACATTCATATCATACTGGCCAGAAAAGCTGTGACATTACATGGTATATGTGAAGAGCTGTGTGGCGCTTTCGCCAGGGTAGACGGTATGAAAATGAGATTGTACTGTCGTGATAAATAATCAAAAATATCTTCAAGCTAACATGAAAACTCAGTCATAAAACCTGTCAGTGGGACACGGGTACTCTTTATAAAAGTCTTAGCATTTACCAGTTAGGTACACACTGTAAAATGTAAAAAGTTGGATTAACTTTAAGTTACTTCAATTGGTATAACCCCAAAAAATAAAGTTTATTCAACTTATATGTTTTACTTTAGGTAAAAAATGTAGGTGTTACCAATTAAAGTATTTTTTTTTAAAGTTGAACCAACTTTTTACTTTTTACATTGCTCATATGTATCTTGTGTAAGTACTTTTTAGGTACAGTGTAAAAAGTGAAAAGTTGGTTATAAAAAAATTAAGAGAAAAATTTCCACATTTCAAACTTCCAATTTAAGTAAAACATTTTCCCCTGAATTTTTCACTAATAAAAACTTATTTTTTTGCTGTTATCAAATCAGGTAACTTTTTTTACAGTGTACTATTACGCACCTCTTAGGTACAAAGGTGTCGTTTTTTTTAAAGGGTACTGTCCCAGTTACAGATTTTGTAATTTTTTCTGCGAGTGTGGAAATTGTGTTGCAGTACGACACATTAAATATACTTTATCTCTCCATTTACAATCTACCCTGACCAAGATCCATACACCCACACTGTAAAATTATTTGTTGGTTCAACTTAAAAAAGTAAGTTACCTGGTCGCCTTAAAAAAAATTTGTTTTCGAGTTAATTTAACTTAAAAATATTAGTTAACTCAAAACATTTTTGTGTCAACTCAGAAATTGAAGCTGAATTAACTCTTAATTAAATTTTAAGGCAAACCAGGTAACTTAATTTTATAAGTTGAAGCAACTTTTTTACAGTGCAGATTTCATTTCATGACATGTTAGTTACACAATAGACAACAGAGTATAACATTTTAGTGTCGGACTGTGACCAATACATGTAAATAACTATATGGTTTAAAAGAGGGAAGTACAGCATTCATAGGATCAGGACCTGGAAAATGTCTATGCTTAAACGGATGAGTATTTTTTCACAATAACTTTTCTTCTTTTTGGCAAAAGTAATTAACAGCCAGATGTGGGCCATGTTTTGTTTATTAGACTTTTAATATAATAACTGTGTCCTAGAGTACGATTCTATTGGGCAGGGGACCTTTTGGATTACTGGCCAAGAAAAATTGTATCACGATGCTGGTGCCATTACATCCAGATTTCCTCTTTGTGTACTGCTTATATCTTTGACATACACTGTACAGTGTCATTCATGTGCTGTATATGAAAACAGCCCAGTATGGCCAACAAGGCAAATAATGCCAATAATATGCCAGTCGTTCCCCACAGTGCAGCGGTAATCTTGTTTCAAGGTTTTAAAACCTGTGAGGAATGCCCTACTCTGTTCTTCACTGTTGTATAGATGACTGGCTTGATGAAGGTTTGGCTGCTTGGTTGTCCTGCAGGAGGTCCTCAGTGTATTCGTGTTCGTCGCTCTTGGCTCATTAAAGAAAAAACGCAGAAGGGGTTCCACGGGGTGATCAACATCCGCCCACCCTACCCACCCTCACATACCATAATTCCCTTTGTTTTTGCCCGTTATCCCTAAAGTATCCATCAACTGAATACATTCCACCCCCCTCCCCATCTTGCCCCAAACGTAATAGTTAAAATTCAAAAGGTAAAAACAAGGTCTACTGCGGAATGGCTTTACTCCTCACAGTAAGTAGGGGATGCCAGAGCCCCTGTGATCTACTGAGGTGCGGTTGGCGTTCTTGCGGCTGGTCCGTCGAGTCTGGGTGTTCTTGGCGGCCGGGGGGATCCGAGCGATGGCCGAGACCCTCCCCCTGGGGCCCTTTCGCTTCCCCCTGGGCCCTGCACGGCCCCTCCCGGCCACTAGGGGTCACTTCTTACGGGAGTGAAGTGTGTCCTGAAACTTGGTGCTTGTGTAACGCACATGGAAGCCCTTCTTGTTGATAGTGTCGTCTGAGCGGAATTTGATGACAATGGAGTCCCCAGCAGAATAGATCTCTTCTGGAGGCTGAAAAATCCAAAGAGACAAAGTCAGGTAACAAGCTACTCATAATTTGAAGAACTCAGATGCAAAACCCCTTTATGAGCATTTCTTTTATCACGCTCTCATGTTTAGGTTGAGTAATTTCACTTTTATGGCAATGAAAAGGTTTACTGAAATGTCTTTCACAAACGTCATTAATTGGTATTTAACAAATCTGACTGACTTTCTTGGCAAAATCCTCTATGTGCATCCTCTAAAAAATCTTCACTTCTAAAAAGTCTCCAGACACTTTTCACTGTCCTGTCTGAATATAGGTGAAAGGCTCAAAAATTGTCGGTCAATGTCCTTATATAACCTCATTTAACCGGGTCAGAAAAACTTGCACCATGATGTATCCACGCTGTCATTTATTCAGTTCTTCTTCTGTACACTTAGAGGACTTTGCTGAAAAATCGCTGTGGCGTTTAACGGATTCTGCCAACAAAGCTGTATTTCTTAATGGCCTGAGCCCGGGATTAAGCAGACTTCAAGCCAAAGTATTTGATGAAAGTATAATATGTGCCGAGGTGATGTTTAGAGGCTTTTGCATCTGAGTTCTTCATTTATAGTTAAAGTTAATGTTGCTATTTACACTGAGGTTATCTAAAATGGCTATATTTAAACATGAATATGTCTCAAATTAAGAAGCAGCAGAAAAACGTTTTAATGTTGAAGGAATAGATCACCAAAAAAACTCTTTCTCTTGCCATTCCAGATGTACATGACTTCCTTTCTTCAGATAAACAAAAATAAATAATTTAATATATTAACATTTTGGAAGTATTTTCCTGTCTATTTTGCATATAAATGCCATCATGTTCTTTATATGGTACTCAAAATGGTAAAACTTCAAAAAGCACATCCATCCATCACCCAAATGACTTCAGTGGTTTAATACTGTATGTCTTCTGAAGTGAAACTAGACATTTCTGAGTGAAAACCTTAAAAATGTGCATCTTATTTAGCGGAACTGATATATAAACAAGCAGATACGAGCTCTGAATTTAAAGTACAGTATGGCAGCATGTTGATACCACCAAGGAGAGTCCTAACGTTAAATCATAAGAAGTTTGATTTGATGTTATCGGCGTGCCACCATGGAGCGATATACAGTAAAACCATAACATGATAGCATTTTAAAGGTGCTAAAGAATGCATTAAAATAGTATGTTAAATTGTTCTCTGATATCTACATAGAAGGTATATGACTTTATTAAAGGACAAGTTTGGTATTTTACACTTAAAGCCCTGTTTTCAGATTGTTTATGATGAAATAGAACGTTTTTGACATATGATGCTGGCCCGAGAATTTTCGGTTTCTGTTGTATCACCTCCCACCTCTACAATGGGTCTATAGGTGCACTGGAACAATCCTTCCTAAAATGCATTAAACTTTCGTTTACAAAGACTTGATCACTGATATGCTCACACAAAAATCGCTGCAAAATACGCATTCCAACAGGTTTTATCGTAGTTTTTGCCAACTCCATTGACATGTATTAGATGTGCTGTGAGGTACGGTATTACTCCGTCGCCAGGAACTTTGTTTCTATTCTTGCAATTGGCAAAGGCGGATTATCGCCACCACCTGGGCTGGAGTGTCTATTATTCAAGCTCTCAGCGGAAGAATATATGGGTGAGAGGCGTTTGGAAAAATAGGTACACAAGTTAACAACGAATGCTAAAACAACTGTTGGAAAGCATCTTTTGCAGCGATTTTTGTGTGAGCATATCAGTGAACACCCCTGACCACTCGGTGAGTTTCACGTCTTTGTAAATGAAAGTTTAATGCATTTTAGAAAGGATTGTTCTAGTGCACCTATACCTGTACACCCATTGTAGAGGTAGGTGGTGAAACAACAAACACCCGAAAATTCTCAGGCCAGCATCATATGTCCAAATTTCAGTCAAAACCGTTCTATTTCATCATAAACAATCTGAAAACAGGGCTTTAAGTGTTAAATACCGAACTTGTCCTTTAAGTGCAAAAATGATCCAGAGATGGTTTTACATGTCCATTTACAACCCTAGGACTATTATTACCTTACTTGAAAGGATCATGAATAATAATGTTGAGCTCTGCTCTGATTGGTTGTTTCTAAGAGCAGTTCACTTCAGTAGCTCTGTGTGTGTGTAAACAGAACTTATGATTGAGCCTTTATCAGACAAAGATACAAATAATAATCATTGTTTGGAGATTTTTAATGGATGTTTCTGAGTGACAAGTTTGTGTTTTTGCAGTATTGACCTGCAAAACGTAAGTGTAACGTCAATAGTAGAACTTTAGCCTAAACGCCAGCAAATAGTAGCATGGTACTGTATGTAGACACCGAGACAGAAGCTTAAGCCTAAAAGGCACTTATTGTTTCATTTTTAATTGCTTAACCGCTCTGGGGTAGTGCAAAAAAATATATAATTTGATTGTGACACAGTGTGTGACTCTTCTCTGACCAAAACAAAATGGGTTCTTTTTAGTTGTGACAGCCTAATGGCACAGTACATTAAAATCAATGTTGCTCCAGGGAGACATTCCCTGCTGTTAGTGAATTGTCAGTTGCTTCGGATTAAAAGCATATGCTAAACGGCAAGTAACCAAAACATAATTGAGATGAATGTATGCTGCTGAACATCCACGCTGTTCACATCAAACAAATCTCTTGGTCAATAAACAGCTTGCTCGCAACAGCAGAACCGGTATCAGACATTAACATCTGATACAGCGCCTCAGAAGCTAAGCTACTTCTTACTGAACCAAAGTAAATGAAATCATATTGTTTGGTGATCTGTGGCGCTCTTATATACTCGCTCTCTTATAGTTCCTGACATTGCATATTTTACATACAGCCAAACTCTCTCTGTCACCGGAAATTAGATTTCACATCTGTACCATGCCAAATATACCAGCCGTATGCACAGTATGGTGGCCAGGGCACTGCTATGTGTTAAGGTGTTTGAAGCCCATCCCTTATGTGTTAAGCTCATCCCATAAGATCCTGGTCCCTAGATATGATCTACTAGATGACCTAGTTTAATGTAAATATAAGACATTTTTCATTCACCATGCCGTGCAGAATCAATTACGTTTAATAGTTAGGCATTTCTTCAAATACCTAACCCTTAGTGTGACCTTAGGGGCGCAATTATGGGGGGTGCAGAGTATGCCAGGCATACGGGTCCCTGAGAACGCTAGGTGACCCCTACTTTCAATACTTTTCTGTTTTTTTTTTGTTTCAATTACTAACACTGTATTAAAATATTAAAGTATTAAATATTTACTAAATACTATACTGTAAATTACTTTAAGTGCTAATTAAAATTAAGGCTCTTTAAAGAACAGGGCTTGCACCTGATGACCTAAATGCAATGTTTAACATATTTGGAGGGTCCGGGTGGTTTTTAATTTGATTGTGCAGGTAAAAATGGGTTTAGGCGGGTAGGTACAATTTTAGTTTGGGGTCATTGTACAGTGGTGGGTTTTATACAGTTACATTATAAAAGTTAGGTTAAAACCAAAGTGTGCATGTACGTCCAATGCTGTGCAATCCTGATGCTTGCCATTCGGTGGCATCTGCCGTGCAACCATGAGCCGTATTGTCCATAGATTCAGAAATGCATTATTCTTCTTTTAGTGATATCCTAAAAATAAGTAACGGGAATGCTTTTCCAAAAATGGCATTTGTTTTTGAATAAATCCTTTTTTGCTTCTCAATTCGCATACACTTATTTTTAGTAGAAATGCCAGTGAAATGCTCTGTCGAGCGTTGTAAAATGAAATGCATCTTTATGTAGCTACACTTCAAACAATGATTTCAAGAAAAAAATGTCTAAGTATTTTTGTCTTGTTTTCAGTAAAATTATCAAAAAATTCTTAAATTAAGATGCTTTTTCTTGATGAGTAAAACGACCCGAGAAAATAAGTCTAGTTTTTAGGCCAAAAATATCAAATTTAAATGATTTTGTGCATAAAACAAGCAAAAAAATTTGCCAATGGGGTATTAAAAAAAATCTTGAAAATTTTTCTTAAACACTAAATTCAAGAAAAATTTGGTTACCCCATTGGCGGATTTTTTTACTTGTTTTATGCACAAAATAATTTAAATTTAAATCTTAATTTAAGAATTTTTTGATATTTTTACTGAAAACAAGACAAAAATATTACGAAATTTTATCGTCAAAACCCTCTCTGGCATACCCCCCTTGAAACTGTTCTTTGCACCCCTGAGTATTAGCGATGCTTGCCTCAGTTGACAACATTAATGAAAAAAAAAACATGATTGTCATTTTCAAACGCCAGTCTGAAGTCCCTAAATAGTTTTTTGTAATTGAAACGTTTTACTGTGGAACATTTGCTTCTGGCCATTCTGATGGTATGGACTAAAAACTATAAAAAGTTAATCCTAGTAAACCATTTAGTAAAGTGGAAATAAGCTGTTGCTGCTAATGTGTCCACAGTTAATTAAGGATAAACTAAACTATTACGACTGCATGTGCAGGGTAATACGGTGATGTTAGACGACAATGCATTCAATCCAATCCGATTCATTCTATTCTCAATAACCAAAAAGTTACTGAAGACAACGTTTACTATATTGTGTATTTTTTAATGTCACTAAATATAAATTGGGATTTTATGCAAAGTCCATTTCAAGTCTTATGATGTCGGCTTGTTCCTTAAGGTAAATTAAAAGGGTCAACTATGATTTTAATTCAAACCTTTGCTTCAAAGTTGTTCCAACAATTTCTGACATGAAATGTAAAAGTTTTTTATAACAAATACTTTACAGTAGTAAATCTGTGCCTTACCCCTGATCCACAGAAGCGGCCCAGTCTAGGCGACTTGACATCCGCCCCGTCAAACAGCTCCATGTAATCATAGCCACAATCAGCCTCCTCCTCAATTTCAAAGGTCTGGAAGATGAGCTCCACTCCATAACCTTTCTCTGCTGAGATCACCCACTGGCAGTCTGATGCTCCAGGGTAGTTATTATCACCAAACTGGGCGTGTGAGTAAAGGTCTTTAGTTTTGACCTCCGCTTTCAGACGGCCTCCACACTCTGCAAAAAAAACAGAGGAAATGAACTGACGTGGGACCTCGGACATCACAGATCAATGCACATCAGTGATATACACTTTTACAAAACTGCTGCTGGGGGTGTAACTTTAACTGTAACACAGTAAAGCTTTAATATACTATGTTTAATATCATATGTACTAATATATCGTATAAGGGATATGGATAGTGCCAGCATGCTGATAAAAGTGCTTAAAAATTTGTTTTTTGTTATGTATTGCAATGACATGAAAACTTTTCAAAGTCTGTTTTAAATGTCCAGATACTTTTTGGACCCCACATGCCATTGTATTTATATACTGGGTTATATATGAAGAGTTTGGTTCCAAAACACAATAAACGCCATTTTTGAAAAAAATGAGTTACTGCCAAAATCAGTATTATATCAGGTCAGTATTTAAAAGTAAATTCTTAATTTTACGCAAAATCCAATATCCGCCGTGTTATTCTGTCATCTTTTCTCCCTTTTTTCCCCAAAACGCAATAAACGCCACTCCTCCTTTTCCACAGAATGCAATAAATCTGCTCCACAAATTACAGCGCACTATTCCACGCAATGTAAACAAACAATGGTGGCGCGTTGAGCACAGAGTCCTAGTTTTCCTCATCTACTTTGTATCTACTTTGATCAACAAACAAACAAAAACAAAATAATACTTTAATAGCATTGATAAACCTGTGATTTTCTGTGACGGGAAAGAAATGTACGCCATCAATATCTAATAATTTACGCAAGAGGCACTCCTGAGACGATCGCTTGTTCTCCAACCAGCATCAAGCTTCTGTCATGATAACACATTGAACCCAGGGGATCTTATGAAAAACTTTCCATAATTTCACTCAAAGTCAAAAACAGCTGATCGCTGTGAAAAATGTTAAGCGACAACGTCAAGTATAACCGCGCAGCAATGACAGTGTTCCTAATATGACAAAGTAAGTGTTTTGATAAATGCCATTAATGTTTATTTTTTAATCAGTGTGTACAAATGTTCAACTAAATTAATATAAAATGGCAAAAATGAATGCACATTTATACATTGATTGAATAGATGTATAGAATTTTGGAAAAAAAACTTTTCGTTAATAATTCGTTTTTATAATAAATCTTTAAAAATCAAGTTATGGATTTGAATTTTTTATGTTTGTATAACCTAAAGATGCTATGTGAACGTTTTTAACAGAAAATAGTGGTTTTCATCTTGACACTTTCTTGGTATAGAAACACGTTTTTACCGAAATTTGTCAAAATGGATTTATTGTGTTTTGGAACCAAACTCTTCATATTAATGTGCTATTTCTGCAACAAATCATAATAAACTGATTAAACCATGTTATCCTCAATGCAAATGATCAGATACACAGCAAAAAATGACTTTCTTACTTAGTATTTTTGTCTTGTTTTCAGTAGAAATATCTAAAAATTCTTAAATTAAGATGTATTTTCATGATGAGCAAAATGACCCAGGAAAATCTCTAGTTTTTAGACAAAAAATATAAACTTTAAGTGAATTAGTGCTTAAAATAAGCAAAAAAAAAAAAAAAAACTGCCAATGGAATAAGAAATATTTTCTTAAATTAAGTGTTTATGAAAAAAGTTAACTTATTTCAAGAAATTTTGATGGCTAAATTACTTAAAGTTTATATTTTTGGTCTATAAACTAGACTAATTTTCCTAGGTCATTTTGCTCATCAAGAAAATGCATCTTAAATTTAAGAATTTTTGGATATTTTTACTGAAAACAAGACAAAAACACTTAGTAAGAAAGTCATTTTTTGTAGTGTAATCATCAATATATCACAATATCAGCAATAATCAGGAAATAAAATAAACAATAGTTGTAACTGTTATAATGTCTTTAATAATCAAATTCATATTATCTAGGAAAATAACAACTTACAATTTATAACAATTTATAATGACAACTATTGTAATTGTTTATTTAAAATTAATGTATTTTTTTAAGATGTAAGTCTCAGGTGTGCGCAGAATGAATCTGTGAAGTTTTAGCTCAAAATACCCCACAAATAATTTATTATAGCATGTCCAAAATTCCTCTGTTTGGGCAGCAAAAATGTGCCGTTTTTATGTCTGTACCTTTAAATGCAAATGAGCTGCTGCTCTTCACTCCCTTACGAAAAGAGACAGTAAACATTTTCAGTTAAACTAGATCTGAAAACAGTCTGAGACAATAGTATCTCACTAGGGAGATATGGCGGACAGCGTACAAAACTCGGACACTATAGTAATGCTGGCTGTCAGTCAGTGGCAGGGCTTTATCAGTGTGACATCACATTAACAAGAGAATCAAAACAAATTAATTTTTTCATTGTAGGGTGGTTGTATCCACAAACTGCTAACACACATTTATGTCCAAACACCTTGTAAAAGTGGATAACAGCTGCCCTTAAAATTGTGGATGATGGTGTTTTATAAAAATATGAGATTTTTATAAACAATAAAATTGTAGTAAAGAATTAATGTGTTTGGTTACTGGCTTATCAACTAATAATAAAAATGTCACTATTAAATATTTTTTGGTTAGTATTCTGTCTGAAAAAATTTATCATTTGGGTACAGATATGTATACATTCGGGAACAATATGTACCTTTGAGGTGCTAATATGCACTTTATGGTACCAATATGTACCTCTCAGGTACTAATACGAACTCTTTAGATGCAAAGGTGTACTTTTTAAAGGTTACAGCTAGGGACCATTTTTATGGTCAGTATATTTGTAAATAAATCAAATGTAACTATGTGTGGCTCACCTGCAGTATGGGAAGCCTCGAAGCCTTTCTTCTGTACAGAGTTGTCAGAGAAGAAACGTATAAACATCTTGTTGCCATTGGATAAGATTGGCGGAGGTTTCTTTGTGCCACAGTAGCGGCCGAGGCTGGGCGCCTTCCCATCCCGACCGTCGTAAATCTCAATGTGGTCATAAGCACATTCTAAATGAGGCTCCATGTCGATTTCATTAAAAGCCTAAAAGACAAGTATAGATATAACTACATATAATAACTATGGTTTAACATACACTATAATAATATAAATTAAACTATATTACTATATAACTGTAATTAATACGGCTGGGCATAGATTAATCTTATATAAAATAAAAGTATTTTTTGCATAATATATTAGTTTGTGATGTGTGTAAATATTATGTATATTTAAACACACACACATACACACATATATATATATATATATTTCAGAAATGTTTTATTTAAATATCGTTCTTTATTTATATATAAAATTTAGAATATATAAAAATATAAATAAATATATATATACACATGTAAATGTTTCTTAAATACATACATGAATGTGTGTGTATTTATATGTACATAATAATTACACACAGCACAAACTCATACATTATGCAAAAAAATACTTTTATTTTGTATGAGATATATTTACAATATCTCTTTGTAAACAATTTGCACATTTGTCCTCTTAATATTCGATTATAATTAAATTTTAGAACTGAAATAAATCCAATCAATCAGTCCTAAATATTTTCCTACCCAGTCTCATGTAGATGTGTATAAATAGCACGAAAAATTGTGCAATACATTCCAATTTGGCGTGTATATGATTCGCCAGTCCTTCCCATTCACTTAAATGGTGCAATTTTTTTTGTCGTTTTATTTATTGGTCTCTCAATTTTTTCTGTTCTTTTTAAACCATTTCCGCTTGGGTTTAGGGTTAGATTTGAGATTTGCTTAAGGAGGTTATTTAATATACAGGTTTCTCCATGTTTTTGTCTATATTTAGCCATGGTCGCTTGGAGTTGGGCTTAGAATTGGGGTTTGGGTTAGGATGTCATTTTTATATAACAAAAAGTAGTGCTAACCCTAAACCCAAGCGAAAATGGTAAAAAAGCAAAAAAATTGAGAAACCAATAAATAAAACGACAAAAAAAGATGCGCCGTTTAAGCGAATAGACTGGATTGCGTATTTATACGCAACTCCGTGAGACTGGGATCATATTTTCAGATCACAGAGGTCAGATGATGTCATGTTCCTCTTTCTGTTCCTATGCAATGCTGCATTTTTGGTAGCTACATTTCGTTCATTACTATCTATTACAGTCATTGTCGTATCTACTGTACAATTCGATTTAAATTTACATTTCAGAGATAGAGAGAGCTGTAGTGTAATGTGGTTGTGTGTAAATGACATACTATTTTAATCCGGTGTCCTGGTGTAGTGGAGAGAGCCCAGGTGCAGGCTTTCTTACTGGGGTATTTATCTGGCCAGTTGGGGCTGGTGATGGTCCCACTCACGCTGTTCACAGTGTGATCACAGCCGGCTGCAAAAGACACCTCTGACAGTCAATAACACGTGGCTTAAAGCACTCGGATATACACACAAATAGCACTCTCATCGTACGAGCAAACTGTTGTTTTCGGCGTGCCTGTTGTTTCCAAACCCTTTCACGCACGTAATTTGTCTTGCTCTTTTCTCTCTACCACTGCCTCCATCTTTCTATTTCGGTCTTCTCTAAAAATATCCAGACGCTTGTTAGTGTCAGGGAGCCGAAATCGATTGTAAAGCTTTTCGAGCCGTCTTGAGCTAAAAGGTTAAATGAAACAATAAGACTGCTGACGCATATTCAGACAGCCGAGAACATCCAGAAATTCTGCAGAATTCAACATTTTTTAAGGATTATATCACCTTCTGGAATTTCGACACAAAATTTCCATTTTCCAATGATTGGCAACTGAGCCAAGTACGTGTGGCTTTCTCCTGATCATTAAACAGCACTGAATGCGCCACAAGCTAATATTCAGTGACCTGTGAACAGAAGCAGCTTTGAAGAATCTTAAGCCGCGGTCACACTAGATTTTGAGCATGCGAGTATTTGTTGGACGTTGCTGCGGGGAATGGGAAGGGAGCAGCTCATCAATATGATCTTTGGCTTCGCCCATTTGTGCTTTCAGTCAAACAGTGACATACCGATTTTGTACTGGTCACAAGGCTTCACGTGATATATAGCTAATATAGCACTACTTTTTTTATCTAAAAAACATTTTATTTGACATTGTTGTGTTTTCACCACACGTATCCACTCAGATTTCTAGACCTACTGTAAGAAAAGATGATATTTCTCACCTTCTTTGCAGTCGTGTTTATTCTCATGCAGTACGAAGCCACTTCGACACTGACAACTGTAGCTGCCAAAAGTATTGACGCATTCGTGCTGACAACCGCCGTTCTCCTTTGAGCACTCGTCTTTATCTGCAGGGAGAGCAGCAGATATCCGTAACACACACGCATATAGACAAACATCATCATCTAAACTCACTTACTCGTATACAGGCGCTCACCTGAGAAGAACTGAGCCTTGAAGCCTTTTTTGGAAACAGTGTTGTCAGATTTGAACTCGATGCGCATGTTGTTGTATTGAGAGGTGATGGCCTCCGGTTTCTCAGCTCCACAGAACTTCCCATGCAGCCTGGAATCGGCAGACAAACCGCTCCTTACCTCAACAAAATCATACTTGCACACCTATACAAGAGAGAGTCCATTTGAGTCAGTAACTGCTTGAGAAAGGTTAAGTCAAAATGACGGCTCTTTACTTTTTTCCTGGTCTTATTGAGAAAAACGATTCATGGGTGTGTGAAGTCTTATATCAAAATGTACTCTTGTATTACATCCCTCCAAACTAACTGACGTAACCAAACCCTCATGATTTTTAATCTCAACACTTTTATCCATAAAATCAATCATGGTTGATAAAACAAAGTCCTGCCTCTACATTTTTTTTCTGTCTTTACTGACACGCATAAAGAGAAATCATTTATTGCTACTATGCCTTTTTGTATAACATGCATTTGAAAGAAACGGTTCACCCCAAAATTAATGTGCACATATTTATTCACCCTTAAGCCATCCTAGATGTTTTTATGCTTTCTTTATCCTTTCGGCCAAACACAATCAGAGTTATATGAAATAAAATCCTGGCTCCTTTCAGCTTTTTAATGGGATTGGATAGTGCCCCAAATTAAAGTCTTAATAAGTGCATCCATCCAAAAACTAATCCGTAACACTTTACTTGAAGGGGTGTTCATAAGACCTTTATAATCATGACATGACACGTTTCATGAACATGAAGGAGATTTTATGTACATTTATGACAGCTGTCATTAAGTGCCATTCATTCAATTATGTTATTTTTAATGCAAAGATGACATTGTTTGAGATGTCATTGTTATGAAAACAAACCAAAATATCATAACTTGTCATGACAACTTGACATTACCAAGACAACATAACTGACCACTTTTACCAGACGTACAAATAGAATTTGTTATTAAGTGTTAATACTATGTCAAATAGTTTATAACATGAATATTTTTCTTGACCTCAACTACAGCGATACAAATATAATTTGTCATTAAAATGTCATTAAGTGTTAATATTCTGTCAAAAGTTTTATAACAACGTCATGAATATTCTTCAGTTCATAATGTTTTTTTTAAAGTTTCCTCCATGTGTTTATGAAAAAAAATCAAGTATCCAGTAACAATAATATTTATAATAATAATAATTTTTATTTTATTGCATTTGGAGACTGATTCATATAAAATAAAATATTATACTCATTTTCATAAACAGTACAAAAATGGGTTAGGCCATGCAGCGTTGGGTCAATATCGCTGGAAAACAGTTAATTACATTAAATTAATTAAATGTTTTTCCTATATGTCAAAAAATTTCTGAACTTTAAGAACAATAAAAAATATGCATAATCTAATATAGTCTGTTGCATTTTGTTAAGGTATTAAAAATATCTGACATAGTATTATAACTTAATGGCATTTAGATGACAGTTTAATGTATTGTTAACCCATAAAGCTAGGTCATTTCTTGAGTTTGATCATTGTTCTGCTATGTCATGTTTATGACAGATTTATGACAAGTTATGATGTATTGGTTTATGTCAAGTTGTCATAACAAAGACCTTTCGAACAATTTCATCTGAGCATTAAAAATGACATAATTGAACAAATAACACTTAATGACAGTTGTCATAAATGTGCATTAAAGCTCCTTCATGTTCACGTGTCATGTCATGATTATGAAGGTGTCATGACAGTCTTATGAACACCCCTTCAAGTAAAGGGTTACCAACAAATCCATAAAATTATTAAAGCAATGAGTTTTTGCAAAGAAAATATTTATATTTCAACTCGTTTCACTCATGAACATGCATGTGACTTTTGCCTGAAGGCAGAGATCATCATTTATGAAGTTTGAAATATAAATGTTTTTTTTTTCTTGCAAAAACCGATCACTTGGATGCGCTTTTTGAAGGTTTAAAAATGGGGCACTGTCCAATGCCATTATAAAGCTGAAAAGTGCCAAGATATTATTTAATTATTATAACTCTGACTGAAAAGAAGAAAGTCATATACAGCCACAATAGCTCGAGGCTTAGTAAAATCTGCCCTACATTTAATTTCGGGGTGAACTATTGCTTTAAACAGAAAGTGGGGTAAGAAGTGTGATTTATTAATCTTTCTGTTTTGAGCACAAAAAATCTTAATGTTCCAGATACAGAAAGGATGATAACAGCTTTCCAGAATAAACAAGTACATCTCCTGGTTTTATTCTATCACAACAAAACTATAAAACTTGGCAATATTTTCATAACGCTTTATGTAACAGTTGTACTGTAGTTCTCCAGAATGAGAATTGGCATGCACGAATAAACACAGCTAAAGGATATTTACACTTTTCACTGTTTTAAAGCATTGCATTAATCGACGGGCAATTTATTCATAAAGCAATTATATATAATCTATTAACTGCTTATTTAAGCTTGCAGATATAAAAACAATATTTGTTCGACATAATAATGCCTGTTTTAAAAAGTTCAAGCAAAGCCCATTCACTGAACTATTCGTGATCACTGCTTTCATTTAGCTCTAATGCAATACTGTTGCTACTTTATTATGACTTAGTAAATCAGTGGAAACAAACCTAAAGTGTCCTTCGTGTAGTTTAAGAGCTTAAAAGACGATGAATATTCGCACCGTCATTTGCTTGCTTCTGTGAAAACTTGTGTTTAGCTCAGAGGTAGTGCATGTAAGTCAATTTTGATAAAAACGTCTGCCAGATGCATAATTGTTAAGGAGCTCAGATGCAAAAGCCGCTAAATGTCACCTCCGTCAAAAATGAGATAATGGCATTGACCGAATGCTCTCGGCATGTATTATATGTTCATTAAATACCATTGCTTCAAATCTGCTTAATCCTGGCTTCACGCAATTAGAAATACAGCTTTGTTGGCAGAATCCGCTAAATGCCACATCCTCTAAGTGCACGAAAGATGAATAAGATGAACAACGAGGTTCAAAACGACCGTCTATCACATTCAAACGTATGTTTCCTGTGAGTACTTGGGCTTTTGGCAGTCACATGGACCACCTAATGTGTGCTCGAGTTTCTACAATTTTTACATTCTGACTTTTATCATTTGCAAAGTTTCTAGTTGCATCTTTGGTGCCGTTGCAACTATTTACTGTCTTGTCCAAAAAAAAAAATTGATATTTTAAGATATATTTAGAGGTTTTTGCCAAAAAAGTGTGCATGCACTTAGAGGGTTCTGCCGCGAAAGACAAATTTCCCAGTCAAATTTGTAAAAATAAGTGACATTTGTAAATAAAAAAGGCATTTTAATTACTGACTAATAATTTGTTCATTGGCATTAAAGAACAATACCTAAACCTAAACATAAGAGCCTGATAAAAATGCTAATTTACAAGCAAACATGTCAGACGCACTTAGAGGGTTTTGCATCTGTGCTCCTCAATTGTTTAGATGCAATGCTCAATCAGTTAACAAGGCTAGAAAATGTTAAGTTTCACCAGCATGATCATTATGTGACGAGCAAAAGTGCTGAAAGCCATCAGCGCTATGTAAGTGAGTAAGAAATGAATGTGATTTTCCAGACGCTGGGTGATTTACACCAATTGAGTTGAAATGAACCAGACAAACCCACCCCACTGTGAGGCAAAAACCTAGTGCTCACATCGTTCCCCTCGGTCTCGAATACGTCGAACAGAAGGGTAATGCGGTACTGTGTGGGTGCCACTAGCTGCCAGATACAGTTCTTGTTGGGCGGATACTCTTTGGGCCAACCTGGGCTGGTGATGGATCCGTTCAGCTTGGTAATGAAACCACCACAGGCAGCTAGAAAAAAACACAATAAGACAATCACAGTTGGATTCATGATGAAAAGCAGTATAAAGGAAAGTGATGGGTTCAATACAAGCTCTATCGACAACAAGTGTTGCATGATGTCAATAACCACAGGAAGTAATACCAATTCCTACTTTAGTTTGTAAAAACAAACCAAAGACAGCCTTACATTTATGCTTGCCCCAAAGATGTCAATTCACAACAGTAGAACCGATGCTTGTTTGATTTTACACACAAACACTTAAAGAATAGCCACATGCATTTTTACATGTGATTTTACACGGGAATTTACAAGGGATTCACACGGAAATGTTCTAAAAACCACACGTTTTACATGTGATCACAATTTTTTTGCAGTACTGATAAACCACATAAGTACTGTAAGAAGTCTTAAACTTGTGGGGAAAATCTGGTTTTCATTGTTTGTTTATATGTCTATCATTCAACACCATAAAATTGGAGACAGTCTTATTCCTGCGGTTTAAAAACGCCTTGGTTTCCAACGTCACAAACATGTAATCAATAACATCATCACAGCTGCTTCTGTAATGCTTACACTGTAACCTGTTAACATCAGCACTTAAAGATTAATACCGCCAATGCACAGTTCACCTATACATTGTGTGAAACTGAACTTAGCAGTAATGGTGCGTTCACACCAGACGCGAAAAAAGCGTTAAGCGCAAGTGATTTACATGTCAAGTCAATGCAAAGACGCGATAGACTACCTGCAGATTCGTAAATGTGGCACGAATATCTGCCGACGTTCATATTTTTCAACTCGCGTGATTACGCAAATCACTCGTTACGCGTCAACCGTCCGAAACGTCCGAAACGCTAATTTTGCACCATGTAATTCGCTCGAATCACGCCATACTGTGATGCGAAATAAGCATTTTGGATGGTTGACGCGCATAACAAGTGATTTGCTCGAATGAAGCGAGTTAACTTAGAATGTTCAAGCGTCCAACTATGCACGAATAGCACGATTTCTTCATTTTATTCGCATCTGGTGTAAACCATAGACTGTAAAAAAAGTTACATGTTACCTAAAAATGTCAGTTTGGAGCCAAGGCATGCGCAGAAGGAATCGTCCGTGGAGCCAGAGGCGGAGCCGCGGAATCAAACTTCCGCCCAAGTGCTCGAGCGACCAATTCAATCACGCCAATCATAACGACACGCCCTGTTTCTATAGCATCAAATTACAAGCTAAAATGAAACTTTCCACAATAATGAACACTTGAACATATATCAACGTGATAACAACTACTTAAAAAGGAGCAAAACCATCTTTCGGAAACTTTTATTGGAAGTGTCATTTTTTTAATTTAGAGCAGAGTTCCATTCGTTTGAATAGAGAGGGGGGGTTTATGACTTGTACTGCAGCCAGCCACCAGGGGGCGATCAAAGAGTCAGAGGCTTCACTTTTCAAGGCTTATGAGGCACACCCGGTGTGAACGCACAATTATGCGTCCGAAACTACCAAATGTAGTATCTATTTACATATATATCTATGGTCCGAGGTGGTGCGAAAGAGTGGAGGCGGGGACTAATTTGCATATTCATAGATTGGAATTTACTAAATCAGGCGATGGTGTAGAGTTACATTTAAGCTGTTTTAAAGCATGAAGAAATTATTGTAACAAGTCAAACTTTTACATATGCTTTGCTCAAATATGAGTTTAAACTCGTGACTACAGGGGGACTTTAAAGGTACAGTAGCCAAACAGCCTGTTTGTTTAATTCTAAGAGAGATGGTGTAGTAAATGTCGTGCAAAACAACAGATTTTGGTGCAGAAACCTTGACTGACATCATTACCATATGCAACAAAAGTATTGTGGTACTGCTTTTTTTGAAAAGGGTTACTTAAGAAAAAACTAATATGAAGAGTATTAGACTTGGAGACTCCAAGTATGCATGCACATATGGACAAAAATGATCCGTCAAGCTGACCAGAGATGTGATTTGTCTCAACTGGCATATGCTACACATAAAATACCAGAACAGTCCTGTTTTAACTAAAATACACAAAGAGGACCTCAGGCTTTGTATCTCAGAAAACATAAAGCAGAAAGACAGAGTAGTTTGGTTAAGTGCGGTATGATCCAAATTAACGAACGGATCCCCTGCAGCGATTTCCACGAAGCACATGCGCTTGGGAAGAGACGTTTCCATGGTTACCACCATGCCACTTAAATGCCTTTGGAAAACCAGTGCCTTGAAGTTTAGCTTCGTGCACATCTCTGTTCCCACAGGATTGTTGCCCAATGATTCCTTTCTGTTCTTTGATCAAGACAGAAACGGCTATTTTCATAACGTTGAATTTTCCGCCAATCTGAGAGCCACAGAGAAGCCGTGCTTGGACGATTTTTCTTTTTATCTAACCAGGAATCGTTTTCCAATCGCTGCTGTCTGTCACCATCAGATCTGTTGAGTCATTCTCAGCGCATGTATGAACAAATTTTTGCCTGATATAGCCTAGGAAGTGATTCACGTACCCACACTGTAATAAAACGCAGCGGCTGTTAAACAACACTCGGGATGCTTTGACCCTAAACTTGCATCGTATTTTCTGACGCTTTGTTCTAAAAGAAAACAGATCTGAACTTCCTGATCGTTTCTGACAACAGAGGGCTGCTTTGATGCTTTTGAGGTGCTCACAACTTGCTGGCAGCCTCAAGCCAACAGCACAAAACAGATGTTGGCAGAAAGTCAACAGAGCAAGCGGTTTTAATTAAGATGGCGCAATGGCACAGAGTGACCACTAGAGGCAGAGTGTAGTCACTGCTGAAAGCTGCTTAAAGGGATACTCCAGCCAAATATCAAAATGATCCCATGATTTACTCACCTTTAGGCAATCTGAAATACATATGACAATCATCTTTCAGACGAGCACATTTGGAGTTATTTTAGTAAATGTCGTGCCCTTACAAGCTTTATAATGGGTGAGAACAGGGATCAGGTAACAACTTCTGACTTTAAACCCCAATAAAGTGCATTTATCTTTCACAGAGGTAATCCACACAGCTCCAAGGGGTTAATTAAAGTCTTCTGCGGGTAATCAATGCGATTTTGTAAGAAAAACTTTATAAACTGTAATAACTAGTTTCCTGTAACAACGCCATCTTGGATGCCATGAGATTTAGCATAGTAAGCACTCGTTCTCATGGGTATGCAGTGACTTTAAAGAATCGCGTAAGTCCAAGATGTCTTTCCCTGATCCCTGTTTTCTCCCATTATAAGGTTAGAAAAGCCTGGACATTTACTAAAATAACTCCAAATGTGTTCATCTGAAAGTTGATGGACATATGTATCCCAGATTCCTTGAGGGTGAGTAAATCATTATGATATTTGGCTGGAGTATTGCTTTAAGATAACAGCATTTTCTTAAAAGTGGTGTTTCATTATTTAGATGTTAAAATACTTTTGTCTATCCAAGACTAATACGAAGAGCAATAATAATAATGTCTTTTCCCCACAAAACGGTACTACACCTATAAATCATTAACCTATCTAGACTGACAAAGCAACACCGGCTCAGCCAATGTCATGTCTAGGACTAGATAGAGGGAGTATTTGTAAAACCTTTAAGTTTATAAAAAAAGGTTTTTAAAGTTATTCACTACACAGGACCTTACATAACACCTACATGCTGTTTTGCCCTAAACTGATCGCATCTTTCAAATAAAATCTCACATTTATCAACACACCGCCAAGGCCAGTGGAATTTGTGGCTGTGGTTTCATTAACTATTTACATATGTGGCAGGTTGCAAACTGTTTAGACTACACTAGTCATAACTTTTTGTAGCTGTAGGTCAGACAGGTTTTTAAAACACACAGTCTTAACTCTTTCCCCACCAGTGTTAAAAAAAATGATTTTCATTATTTTCACAAAAGTTGAATGCCGTCCGGAAAATGTTTTTCTTTAAATATATAAACAATTTATTAAATGAAAAAAAACAGACGGCTTTCAAAAAAAAACTTCCATCCTATCTACATTTGTTCTCTTTTATCAAAAGAGTTTCTTCAAAACTACCAAATTTTGGAAATAAATGCATTTTTGTAAATAACTTTTGTTGGAGATCAGATTCAGAGTGATGATCCAAACATTCACAGAGATTTTACCGTTTTTGGATCAGTGGATGCTTCAGTGTTTTATAAGTTGGGTAAGAGCGCCACTTTGGTGGATAATAGCGGAAATATGGATTGCTGGAAAAACTCGTCATTGGCAGGGAAGCGTTTTTTCTCTTAATTGACGAGATACTCCTCAATGGTGAAGAAAGAGTTAACTTAGCGGATATGTTTATGCCACTGACCAATGGTCTTGGGCAAAAATTATATTTGTAACGATGTGGCATATCGTTAATAAATAGGGAATAGGGAAGTGAAATGCCAAATATAGCAGCTCTGCCGACAAAAGCCCCGCCCTCCACTTAAATGAACCAATTATCATTTGGTGGTTTGGTTTTTGCCAAGCGTGCCGCACAAGCCCTGAAAAGTGAAGCCAAAACGTCTCGATCGCCCCCCAGTGACTGGTCCCAGTATAGGTCATAAACCCCGCCTCCCCATGTTATTCAATGGGACTTGAGACCAACTAAACAATTTAATTACACTTCAATTCTCTTTTTTCCGAAGCGGGTTTCTGTCATTTACTGTAGTTTTTATCACGCTGATGTAAATTCAAGTGTTTTTTTTTTAAATAAGTTTGTTTTTAGTTAGTTATTTAATGATGTAATGATTGACAGCAATGATATCGTGTGATATGCGCATTCTGCGAGGGCGGGGCCTTGATTTCACGGATTTACTTCCTGCTCACTACTGCGCATGACTGGTCCCGAAATCGCTACTGCGCAGACTCAAGACCCAAGATGTCAACGCAGTATTGGGACACTGACGGCTTCACTTTTCACCAATGGAAGAGAGCGAACGGGCGTCGTCCATCTTTTTTTACAGTCTATGGTTTTAGCACATGCTTTTGAAGACATCGCTCTTCCTCCATTCATGTAGATAGGACTTGAGTATTGGATGACTGAAATAACTGCGCGGAGACATTGCAAACATGTCCACCGAGGGGTGCCACTTCCCTAAAGGAACTTTTGGGGCAAAACGTACACAGCGTACTTACCCTCACAGCTTCGTTTATCAGCGGCCAGCTCATAACCAGGGTCACAGGCGCACTTGTAACTGCCGAGCGTGTTAACACAACGCTGCTCACAGCGACCGTTGTCAGGCCTCGAACATTCATCCATTTCTGCAATGACAAGAAATGTGTAGCCATGGCGTATTTAACTGTGAAACCAAATAAAAAAATGAAATATAACAGGTTTGCATTGTAGTATCTCACCTTTGAAGAAATTAGCAGCAAAACCAGCCTTGTTCACAGAACCGTCAGACACAAATTTCATCCAGAGCTGGTTGGAGCTGGATTTGATATCATCGGGTTTGTCATAACCACAAAATCTGCCTAGCAGGGGACTGCTTTCCGAATTCCCATCCCGAACTTCCAGGTAGTCATATGCACAGTTGTCGTGCCTCTCGATCTGGGATTGAAATAACAGAAGATGCGTTTCTATTTGAAGTCAACCCTAAGTGAACTTTGACAAGGAATTCATCAAACAAGCTGGCTAACACTGTGTGCCAAGCATAATTCCTTTCCTTTAAAATAAAAGATCTCGAACACAAAGATCACAGTAGGCTTGGTGTTTATTTCCACCAGCTGGTAAGAAACGTGAGCCAATGTAAACCAAACCAAAAGTCAGCACAATAACACATTGGCATCGGCCAGACAAACGCTAAACTAAGCTGTGATCTCTCCACAGTGATTAGTTTTTAGTCCTATACTGTTTATTTCCAGCTCTTCACCATCTGCTCTCCGACAATATACAGTACAGCAAGGTGTTATGATTATAACACAGTGATAACATTGAATCACCTCAAAAGACTGGAAGGTCAATCCTACATGGTAGCCCTGAGACACTGCTATCTTCCACACACACACTTTGTTAGGTCTGTAGTCATCTGGGTAATTTGGAGACTGGATTTGACCGTTGTCTTTCTTCACCTCCCCACCGCAAATAGCTGCAAGAACAGACAACAGTGTCTCGACAATCAGCATCGTATTTGATTTTATCTAAAACAAAATAGACATTTTTTTAATAAAGGCCTCGACATACCAGAAGTATATTAAGCATGAAAATACTCATGACATAGAGACATAAAAATGACACAACTGCAAAACGAGTGTTTACCTAATTTAAACCCAAATGTGATTCTTACTGTATGCCAACAAGGGTGCAGGTTTGTGGGACAAAACATCTACATGAACAATTTATCAAATGCAATTGTTTTGAGAGCAACGTTATTTCAATTTTTTACAACACCCGGCATTCACATCGCCCTCGAGCAGTGACCCTGAAATGTGGTAGCTGCATCTCTGTATTTCAAACTATATGAGATCTCATAAACAGAGCGAGTTTGTGAGTAGAGTTTTTAACTTCATTGTAATATGCCCTAATAATAGATGTTATTATGTCCTAATATAGTAGGCGAGAAAAGGGGCGAAAGTAAAATTTTTCAGAAAAACTTAATTTAAAAGATAATGTTATAGACAGAGATATATTTTGCTTTGGTCAATAACTCACAAGTGTGGTCTATCAATACCAGGTGTAATTTTGTAAAAAATGTAAACCGACTTCAGAACACTGCAAAAAATTATTTTCAAGAAAACATTTTCTTAGTATTTTTGTCTTGTTTTCAGTAAAAATATCTTCTAAAATTCTTAGATTAAGATGCATTTTCTTGATGAGCAAAACGACTAAAGAAATTAAGTCTAGTTTTTAGACCAAAAATATCAAATTTAAGTGATTTTGTGCATGAAACAAGCAAAAAAATCTGCCAATGGGGTAAGCAAAAAAATCTTGAACATTTTTATAAAACACTAAATTCAAGAAACATTTGCTTACCCCGTTGGCAGATTATTTTGCTTGTTTTATTCTCAAAATCACTAAAATTTGATATTTTTGGTCTAAAATTAGACTTATTTTCTTGGGTAGTTTTGCTCATCAAGAAAAAGCATCTTAATTTAAGAATTTTTAGATATTTTTACTAAAGATTTTTATTAAACAGAGTAGTGATTTTTTATTTTGATTCCACCTGCAGGGATGAAAGTAACACACAAGTGGGTGAAAAGTAACACAACAAAACAAGATAAATTGATTTGAGCAAAATGAAATAAGAAAATAAGTCCAGTTTTTAAACAAAACATTTTATAATTTAAGTGAATTTGTGCTTAAAACAAGCTAAATTATCTGCCAATGGGGTGAGAATTAAAAAAAAAAAAAAACTTTTCTTTTTTCTTAAACACTTCATTTAAGCTACATTTTCTCACTATATTGGCAGATAATTTTGCTTGTTTTAAGCACAAATTCACTTAAATCTATATTTTTGTCAAAACTAGACTTATTTTCTTAGGTCATTTTGCTCATCAAGAAAATAAATCTTGATTTAAGAATTTTTAGATATTTCTACAAGACAAAAATACTGAGTAAGAAAGTCATTTTTGTAGTGTGCATGACTACACTGCAAAAAATGATTTTCATGAAAAATAATCTTATATCTTATATAAAAAATATCTAAAAATTCTTAAATTAAGATGTATTTTCTTGCTGAGCAAATGACCCAAGAAAGTCTAGTTTTTAAACCAAAAATATCAAATATTAAGTGATTTTGTGCAAAAAACAAGCAAAAAAATTGCCAATGGGGTAAGTTAAAAAATCTTGAACATTTTTCTTAAACACTACATTCAAGACACATTCAAGAACAATTTGCTTACCCCGTTGGCAGATTTTTTTCGCTTGATTTATGCACAAAATTACTTAAATTTGATATTTTTTGTCTAAAAACTAGACTTATTTTCTTGGGTTAGTGAAATTTATGAATTTTTAGATATTTTTACTGAAAACAAGACAAAAATACTAAGATTTTTTTTTCTTGAAAATCTTTTTTTGCAGTGTATGACCTCATTAATATGCTACTGCAAACTTATTTTTTCATTTATCTTTGTAAAAAAGAATGAAATTATATTTTCATTTTAAATTTCAGTTTCTAAAAATGTTTCAAACGTACGGAGCCTCTAAGGGGACATGGAGCAAAAATTAAATAAAGTTTAGTTTCATGTGCTCACGTGAAACTTTCATGTGCTCACGCAAAACCTTCATGTGCAGAATTTTATTTTAAAGTTTAGTTTTGCGTGCTCACGTGAAGCTATCGTGCGAGCACATGAAACTATCGTGTGCTCACCTGAAACTATCACGCGAGCACGCAAAACTAAACTTAAAAATAAAATTCTGCACATAAAAGTTTCACGTGAGCACATGAAACTAAACTTTAGATTTTTTTTACTCCAATGTCACCTTAGGGACTCGGTACAAACGCAACCTAAATGGTTGAGAATAAAACATGTTTTCAACAGTTTGAACACTATGAAAATGAAATTAAATCAAATTAGAATAATATAAATGTTTAACATATACAACAGTATTAACAGTCCCAACAGGATCTCTTCGCATTTAAACTCGATTTACTTTTATTTTGAAAAACTCTGATAAGTGAAACTTCAGGATGTGTTCGGTCACTCAATAACCTGTAGATTGATCAACACATGAAACAAAAAACAATGCGTTATAAGAAAAAAATTACCACTTTAGGAATTTACTTATCATGGTCGAAAACACCTTTCTTAATCTACACGTGGAAAACGCGAGTAAATAACTCGATATTTGACATGTCTGTCAAGGGTTTGTGTCTTAAAGATGCTGTCATTGTTTGGGATTCAAATGTTATCAGGGCTCGGAGAAAATTGCTTTGTTACTTTCTTTCCTTACTGTATATGCAAAAAGTACAGTATGTACTTTGCCATCACCAGCCAGCCATATACTTGTAGTATAAGTATTGTAAGTTAATACTTTCAAACTGAAACAAAGACAGACGTGTACAAAGCACCGCATATAATGCATTGTCATATTTTCTTTAAATGTTGTCAAATATAAATAAGTACCTTCATAAACGGCAGAGAAGCCTTTTCCCACCCAGTTACTGCTACTGCGAAACTCAATCCACAGGCGACTGTCTGTTGAAATGATGGGCTCCGGTAATTTATCCCCACAGAATCGACCTGTACGTGCAGTCACAAGAAAATGATTCATCGTTCATAAACAAGCTTCATTTTTACATTTTCTTCTTTTAAAAACGTCACAGGTTTATTGGATCACATAAAAACAGGGAAATATTACGTATAGACATTTTAAACACAATCTAACAACTTTATTTACTGCAAAGCAGCTTTGAAATAATATGCATTGTGAAAAGCGCTATGCAAATGAATGTAAACTGAATTGAACTTCGAACCTTTCAGTGGTGCTTTCCTCCAATATCCATCTCTGATCTCCACGTGATCGTACCAGCACAAATGACTCCGGTATAAATCCATAGAGGTAAAGTTTAAAATGATCTTTAAAAAAATTAACAAACAAGTCTATAATCAGTTTTTGTAAACTAACTAGCAGCAATACGGGCTGACTGTTACATAACTATGTAGATCTTTTACTTTATTCGCTTAGTTTAGGCCTTTTATTGAACTTTATTTGAGATATTTAAATGTCTTGGGTAGCATCTTGATCCTAGAGAAATGTTGTTTCCTTTCATCGTGTACAAGCTTTATAAGGTTGAAATTACAATAACGCAAGCTATACTCTAACATGCACTGTACATTGTAATGTTTTTCAAACAGAAAAAGTTATTTCGTTTTACCTTTTCTCCTGGTGTGACAGAGATTCTCCAGATGCAGTGCATGTATGCTGAATAACCATTAGGAAACCCTGGAGAAGAGAAGTTCCCACTGCTCTCCTGCAAACTGTCTCCACATCCTAACAAAAAGACAGATGGAGAAGCATTAAATTTATTAGCTATCCACATGTCAAGAGGAGATAAGGAACTCAACTACAATAACAGGACTACAAAATCAAAGAGGCACAGTACAGTATGTGCCCTTTATAAATACATTTATATGCACAAAGTGCAAAGACAAACGCAAACTTTCTTTCACAGCTTGTGCCTTAAACTCTTTTATGTTATAAACCACATCTGTGTCTCATTATATGCACTTGCCAGCAGAACAAGAGAGAAAGATATGTCATGTAAAATCTATACTACTCCAAGTTAAACTTAATGATATGTTGCAGTATTCGATTAAAAATGACTAAAGGGTGTGGCTAAAGACAGGCTTGTCCACACAACCTTGCATATTACACAAAAATGGTCAAAAATTGTCCCTAGTTGTCACTGGGTCGATAGCATTTTAAAAAGTACAGCTTTGCAAGAATGCATATCAGTATCGTATTGGTGTATAGAAATTTATATCTATGCCTTAATTTCACATACTGGGACATTTCTAAAGGGTACTGCCTGAGCATTTTGATAATTTTGTCTGACAGTGTAGAAAATGCTGTAAAAATTTGAATTTTCCTACCAAAATCTTTTACTAGAAAGCATCAGTGTGCCTTCTTGAGCTGTGAACGCATGTAAAAAATAGAATAGCAAGAGCAGAGATTCTTGATGCCAAGCGTGGATTGGGTTCAATGTTTGAAACCATTAACAAGCGGCCTGGCAAGCCACAGCAAGTGACAGACGCCACAGGGAATGCCGTGCAACACTTCCACCTTTTTTCCACCATGTGATTTTCTGAGTTTTACCCGGCATGGCCACATTATCCGTCCGTGCTGACGTGCGTAGATACCACGTCATGTGACACAGCTTCCTACAATAAGCCTTAACCAGATGTTTAACAACTGATGGCCATGTGTGTAACACAAGCAACATCTGAAATTATTTGTGGGTTTCTTAAAGGGGACTTATCGTGAAAATCTGACTTTTTTCATGTTTAAGTGCTATAATTGGGTCCCTGTTTCTATTAACCTAGAAAATGTGTAAAAGATCAACCCAGTAACTTAGTTTTGGTAAAGCATTCTCTGCAAGCATTTGAAAAAATAGGTAATTGAAATGTGGCTGTCCTTGTGATGTCAGAAGGGGATAAAACCGCCCTTAATCTGCACTATACAACAACAACAACACTGTCATTTAGTGCGGAGATCAACTCATTTGCATTTTAAAGGACACATCTACAAAGTGTCAATTTTAACATGCTATTATAAATGATCTACTGTATATGAGATTTTGAGCTAGAACTTCACAGATGTACTCTGGGACACCAAAGATTTATTTGACATCTTGTGAAATGTCCCCTTTAAAGGCATATCTCAGATTAAGTCACTAATCTGACGTGAACTTGGAACGGCTTAAAAGTTACCATGAAATGGCTTTGATTTTAATTTCTATAATAATTGAGATTAAAATGTAATACTTTATGACAGTAAAAAAATGTTTTAGAGGTGAAGTAAGTTATTGCATTTCCAAGACAAACATTCTTTGATTTCTTTGGAGCCACAAGGACTGATGAATTCTGCACAGTGAGACCAGAAAAGGGATTTATAAAGCCTGCATGCAATGATCTACATGTGATAATATCCAAAATGTTAATATATGAATGATTTAGAAAATGTTTATATCGACAAAACTAATTATATCAAATGTGCACATGAACACACATGCAAAGAAATATATTATGCATTTGCTATGTGCATTTGGAAAAGTCTTCTAAAAGTGAGCTAGTGGGTATCTTTATTCATAAATGTGTCTTAAGTTGCATGGGTATATTTGTAGAAATAAACATATACATGGGTCAAAATGATCAATTAAAAATCATATTCCATGAAAATATTTTGTAAATTTCCTACCATAAACACATTAGTAATATGTAATATAATAGGACTTAATTTGAACATTAAAGGAGTTGTTTTTTCAATATTTAGATTTTTGCACCCTCAGATTTTCAAATAGTTGTATCTCGGCCAAATACCGTCACATTCTAAACCATACGTCAGCGTTCAGATGTCGTTTAAATATACATTTGAAAAAAATTTACCCTTACGACTTGTTTTGTGGTCCAGGGTCATATATAGCTGCGGAAAAAACTAGGAGACCATTTTAATGGTCCCTTTCAGTTTTTCTAGATTTTTCTATTTATAGTACTTTTTATAACGGGTGGGCCATTCCGATATTCAGTATTGATATTAGTCCGATATTGGCGAAAATGGCCGGAACTAATTTTATAGAAGTAGGGGAGTACAATCCGATACCAACACGGACCTTAACTCTTTCACCGTCAGCGTTTTAAAAAAAAGTTGCCAGCCAGCGCCAGCGTTTTTCATGATTTTCACCAAAGTTTAATGCCTTCCAGAAAATGTTCTTCTTTAAATATATAAACATACAATATACCAAATGAAAGAACAGACCCTCTGCTTTCAAACAAAAAAAAAAAACGTTTCATTCTACCTTCAGTGGTACTTTTGTAATCAGCTTTTGAATATGGGTAGGTTTCTGCAAAAACACCATATTTTGAGCAAAAAGCAGAGATAATTCCATTTTTGTGACGGACTTTTCATAGAGATCCCATCCAGAGCGATCTTTAAAACAGACACGGACATGCAGCCGCTTGCCATAGGGCAATACTTCCAAGTTTAAAAAGTTACGGAAGGGCGCCACCTGGTGGATAATAGCGGTATTGCGGAAAGACGGAAAATCTCGTCATTGGCGGGGAAGCGTTTTCTCTTAATTGACGAGATATCTCGTCAATGGCAGTGAAAGAGTTAACTGTCATGGCAACTTGATGTAAAGTGCAACTTGCTGAGCAACATGCTATAAAGCGCGACATAAGCAACATGCCGTAAAGCGGGCGAGTAGTAACCGTAGCTAAAGCAAGCAATAGATGAGACCTGTCCGTCCTTATCATGTCCGCTGTTTGGAGTTATTTTACAGTCAAGGAAGAAAAAAAACAAAGCCGAGTCCAATATATGTATATACATAAGCTCTTTACGTCTTATGGGACACTTGAACCAAAGTTTACATTCCAAGTCTCTTTTCATTTCATCCAAATGTTACACTGTGGAAAAACTACACTGTAGTAGTGTCTATCACATATGTTTTAGTTCATCTACTGTGACATAAGAGGTAATGCTTAAAATCAAATTGTGAGTGCCTTACTGTTTTGTACATTTTGTAATGGAGATAAAATTTAAATGAAAATGAAGCAGCAGTATTGCATGATGTGTTATTTGCAGCTTAATTTATTAAAACGGCGGATTTTAAAATCGACAGATAGTCAAGGTTGTGGTATCGACATCGGTATCAGACATGAAAAAGTGCTATCGTCCCAGCCCTACTTTTTATATGTGTTTAAGTAAAATTATAATTTTTGTTTCATTCTGTCAACTACTAACAACATTTCTGCCAAATTCTTAATAAAAATAATGTTTTTATTTGCATTTATTTACTAATAATTGAAATGGAGAAAACATGGTCAATATGAAAAATATGCAGTTTTTTTCTGATCTTCAATGCTGCAGAGAAAACAAGTTCAAACTAATTTCTCAAAAAAAAAAAAAAAAATACTAAAGTTTTTACAGTTGTTTTAGATTTTTTTTAAAATGCTTTGGTTGAAATTCAACAAACACTAGACAGTAATTGTCACAATACATCTAGAAATGATGATTTAAGTCAAAACTGGAGTGGTCTCTTAATGTTTTTTCTCATTACTTCACCTTTTTAACAATTATTTTTTCATAATCTGTATTATTTTAATGCCACATTTTAGCATCTTCTCCTGATATTCTTTCTCAAATCTCTATTTACAAAAGAGGCTTATGCTCCATAGCTCACTTATTTAATTCATTAAGCTGCATTTCAGTCATTTAGTCAAATCAATTATTTAATTTAATGTTCTCATCGAAAGCAAAGACGAGAGGCTGAGTGATTAATTCTAAAATGTAAGATAGTAACCCTATTAAATATGAGACTGTTATTGAATATTGAATATGTTTATTTAATCTGAGGGCTGTGAACACTCATACAGTCGAAACATGAGATAAAAACCACTTGTTATCTCGTACGCCTTAAACTGACTTTGTAGACACGGACAGATACGTCATTAAGTCTGTGTGCATGTGCTTACAAATGAAAAATAAAAAATATTTGGTACTGTATGCATGTTTTTCAGTTAGTAACTTGGAAATGCAATCTTAAATGTACGATATAATATAACGAAATAAAGAGCATCCATTTCATGTGGACCTAAATGCTTTTTAAAATTCCTTTACCAGTGCTAGGATACGTTCACACATTGCTGTAAGGTTTACAATCGCTGTCTGGTAGTATGTCTTTCAAGTTTACTTTGTAAATGTCTTGACCCCTTGTACTCCATTTACTTGCCGTATCCTAGAAAGCAACTCCCTTTTTATCTGGAGAAGAAGGCAAATAGCGAACTTCCTGTGCTTGGCCTGTGTTTACTGTGTCTTTCCTCAGGCTGGGAGTCACAGAGACTGTCGCCAAGATACCGTACCACATCAATTGTGGATGCTCTTCTATTTCGGACAAGACAAACTACAAACTACATCTGAGAACCCTTGATTTGTTACAACAAAGTACTCTTTAATGTAGAGAAACCTTACTATGTGTTGCACTATTAGCTGTTCCAGCATGAATCACATGTAGAAGTTTGACTATTTGACTAAGTTTGCATAATGCAAGAGATAATTTATGTAACTTAATTGTTTGATTATCTTACTTGGACACTTGTAAAGTTTGCGTGCCTGTGCGATGTCTCCTTTGCTTAATCTGGTCCTTTGACCGATCGGAGGCCGAACTCCGTTCACGTCATATCGCGGCAAAATGGTATCCAAGAATATCCCTCTGTAACACAAAGCAAAAAAAAAAAGTATAAATGTAAGTAATCAGTGATGTTGCTTGCCGTAACATATTTAATCTGAGCAGTATTACAACTTTTTACATAAAGAACACCTATTGTGCAAAATTCACTTTTACATGTTTTTTACATGGTTATGTGTGGACACAACCACCCTACAATGAAAAGAAAATCCACTCACTCCTTTCCTGATCCCTGTTTAACCAAAGCAGTCTCATTAGACATGCCATTTTGATTCTCTTTAATGTGATGTCACACTGATAAAGCCCCACCCACAACCACTGACTGCCAGTCCTGCATTACCAAAATTTCCAACCTCAACGAGTTGTATGCTGTCTGCCATATCTCAATAGTGAGATACTACTGTCTCAGACTGTATTTACAGAAATCAGATCAATTTGAACTGAAAGAGCTCACTTTGGTAAGGGAGTAAGGAGCAGTAACTCATTTGCATTTAAAGGTACAGACACGAAAACAGGACGTTTTGCTTCCACCCAACTTGGGGCATTTTGTACATACTATAATAAATGATCTGTGGGGTATTTTGAAGTAAAAATTTCACAGACACATTTTTGGGCACATCAGAGACTTATGCATTTTTTACATTTTGTAAAAATTGGCATAATATGGGTCCCCAGACCCCATATACCTAGAAGTCTTATGCAGGGTTCACACCAGACGCGGTAGATACTGCAAGTGCGAGTGATTTACATGTTAAGTCAATGCAAAGACGCGAAAAGGCATCCTGTTCCCCACGAATTGAGTGGAAACGCACGAGTTGAAAAATCTGAACTTTGGTGGATTTCCGCGTCGTGTTAACCAATCAGGACCTTGCTGTAGTAATTATGTAATTACAGGAAGCGAGCAGAGTCGCAGAATCACGCAAATTCACGCGTGAATGTCTCGAATGACTAGAATTTCACAAGCAGCTTTCCCAAATGACACGAGTAAACTCCAAATGTTCAAGCATCCAACTACGTGTGAATAGCGCGTTTTTTGCCGACTCCAACGCGGCTGGTGTGAATGCACCATTAGGATGCACAAGTACAGTAATGCTTTGGGGAAATATGTTACTAGTTTTTACGGTGTTCACTAGATTTCAACAGAAAGTAAAATAATTTATTTTGAGAAGACACCATGCTAAACACAAAATCAAGACATATTTTGAATTTAAATACAGAAACCAACAATAGCTGCGTTTTTTTATAACCCTTCTAATTGCGGACAATTGACATTGCGAATTGAAAATAAATTTCGCCAAAACTGACTTATCGCGGGAAGAAAAACTATATTTTGCTAAATTTTTTGTTGAAAATAATGCTAGTATTGCGCAAATCTGTAACGGAAATGCAGCTACTGATTCCAAGTTGTTGGCCAAGTGCTAGCAGGAATATTTCCCAAGGAGTTTATACATTTTTGTTACCTCAGTGTTTGACTGCATGTCAAAGTCGAGCATGTAAAAAGTTAAAAATACATTTTGTAATGTTTATTTAAAATTCCAATGTATCGTGGGAGGGACACTGCATTATTTGACACAAAACTTCATCAAATTTAACAACTCCAAAACAAAAAGCTAAACATGTCACATATCTTTGGAAAACTGAAATTCTTGTGATTTGAATGATATAAACCCTTTTAAGATACAACCAACACAGCAAGTACAATTTCAGTGCTTTTTAGGTATTTTTATAGCCTTTTTCACGAATGCTAAGGGGTTTGGATGATACATTGATTGGAACTGTGTCAGTCTGTCACATACGGTTTTGGCTTGATTTGTTTGTTTTTTTTAGCAGTCCAATAGGAATCAACCAGTGTTTACAAGTCACTGGTTCTGTATGAGTGGAGGTTCTTGAACAATGTGGGTCAGACTTAATGTTGATGGTCAAAAGTCTGGATACTCGCACGCAATGAATTGTGAGTCAGTGTCTGGAAGTGACAGACAAATGTACAACCTGTAAACCACTTAAATTACCCTTGTCATACAAGAGTGGATTATATATTGCCTGTCCAATGTCTATTCCAATAAATTATTCCTGTCATTATAGTGACAGATACAAAACCTTTTTTTAAACTTAAAGACTGGAAAGTCATCGCGGTCATCTCTCGTAAGTGTCTGATTGCCCAATAACATACAGTATAGTGGTTTAACATATTCATAAGCAGACAATCAGAACTATTTCCCTCTTACAATTTGCATGCTATTCATCCCAAATAACAAACTGGGATTATATTGTCCCAAATTGTAGTATGTTGTGCTGCGTATACACCAAATTTGAAGCATCACGTTCGTCACTATAAATTACACGCGGGATTTAACTTAGTGTCATGTGAATTTTTCGCTTGAGTTCAATCATTTCATTTGCATCACCCCACACGAGTTTGCATCTTTGCATTGACTTTTAATGTAATCTACTCGCGCAAATCATTGAATTCGCTTTCGGTATGTTCACCCAAATAAAATGAGTATGCTTAAAGAGATAGTTTACCCAAAAGAGTGCACGTGAAACAAATTTTGTCATCAGAATAGTACATGAATACCTGTATTTTTGTAAACGTGCATACTTTATATGCGTAGCACCCTTAGCTGTGAATTTGACTGTGAGTGTACGCTTGCGTGTGTGTAAAAAATTATTTAAACTTTAGGCTTTGCGTGTTACTAGGTTTCTGAACTTGCATACAGTACTCTTCTTCTAGGCCTTCAGATGTTTATACTTTCCCATAACAAAAACAGTACAAACTTTAGACAATAATAAAAGTAGGCACACTGAGCCACAGCAAATGTTTTCTTCAGAGACCTTGAATTCAACACCTACACACTGTATGATATACTCACAGTCCTTAAAACTTAATCATGACATCATGAGAACATGTGGTTGTACCTAAGCCATAAACCGTTTGAAATGAAGTTCGACTTACTAGGATTGAAAAATAAACATTTACGTAGTCTCACGAAAAATGATTCAGTCTCAAAATCCTGCCTCTTTTCTCACCCTTCTTTTCATACGTTGACACTTTTCGCTAGTTTAATGTCTTGCTTTTCACTCGGTGTTGGTCAGTGAGGGTCTGTTCATTTGTTTGTTCCCATGGGAACCGTCCAGTCAACAGCAGGCCTGTTCAAATACGACAGCATGGCCTTTTCAGCTCGACTACAAGCTTGATGTGAAAGAAATCTGTAGAAGATTTGGGTAACACTTGATAAGAAGCCTGTTTATAAGGGCTTTCCTAATGCTTTATAATGGAGTCATAATGCCTTATAAAAAACGATTAATATGTTTTTATAAGTTATACCCTGCGTCCCAATTCGAATACTCTCAGTACTAGAGTGAATAGTAGTCAATATTAGATTTAGTATGTGGCATCTCTGTTAATGCACTCAAATGTCCATACTTTCCCATAACAAAAACAGTACATACTTTAATGGCATAGTAGGCATGTTTTTAGTGGTATCTAGCGGTGAGATTGGGAGTTGCAACCAACATTAATTTCAAAATGCATGGAGAAGCTACAGTAGCCGCCACAGGACAAACATGTCGTTGTCTGAGACAACGTAGAGCCAAACGCGCTTTATGCCGGCGCATGTTTTCAATTGTTTCCAATGGAAATGCAGTGCTTTTCAAAAAACGCCAGTAGCTGGCGGGTTTTGTCTGCGCTGAAAGTTGAAAAATGTTCAGGTTTGGGTGAAACTCTCAGCTTGTCACTTCTCACTCGGCTGTCTAATCACACATATCAAAACAACCAACCAACACATCATTCAACGACTGATAAACAAATACAAAGTATTAAAGCGCTCAGCTGGCAAGTGCCTACAGTCGGCGTCCACCTGCCCTTTTCAGCTGTATTTAAACGCGTTGGCTGTCAAAAGATTAATTGCGATTAATCGCATACAAAATAAAAGTTTGTTTGTTGCATAATATATGTGTGTGCACGGTGTGTAATTACTTTGTATATATAAATACACACACATGCACGTATGTACTTAAGAAACATTTACATGTATATACATTTTATTTAGTTTTTGATATATTCATTATTGCTGGGCATAGACTAATCTAAATTAATCGCATACAAAATAAAAGTACTTTTTTGCATAACATATAAGTTTGTGCTGTGTGTAATTATTATGTATATATAAATACACACATTCATGTATGTATGTAAGAAACATTTACATGTGTATGTATATTTATTTATATTTTTATATATTCTATATCATATATAAATAAAAAAACTAGGGCTGGGCATAGATTAATCTATTTAAGAAATGTTTTATTTAAATATAATTGTTTTATTTATATATAATATAGAATATCTAAAAATATAACTAAATATATATATATATATATATATATATATATATATATATATATATATATATATATATATATATTGCATGTTATGCAAAAAAATTATTTTATTTTGTATGAGATTAATCTAGATGAATCTATGCCCAGCCCTAATATTAATACAAAAATATTTTTTTCATAAACGTATACAAATATGTTTGTATTTATATATACATAATAATGACACACAATACACACACAAATATATTATGCAAACACAAACTTTTATTTTATATGCGATTAATCGGAACAAGGGGACCCGTGGGTATGTAGATAAAAATGGCTCATTCTAAGGTAATAAAAACATTACATTTCATTTTGTAAGGTTAGGTATATTATATTGAATTTCTGTCAAGAGATCCTTTTAAAAGTTACACATTGCATCTTTAATTGTGAAATAAATGTATGTAGATTACTACAACCGCACACAGAGCTAAAATCTTATGTCCAGGCCTAATTTAACCCGAAAATAAAAATAGAAAAAGTATGGTTGCACTTAATTTTAAAGTATGTGCACCTACAGTTTACTTACAGTGTACTACCTACATGTATTTAATATGGGTTTGGTTTAGGTTTCAGAGCTGGTACCTAGTAATTTTAGTGACACAGTAAGTACATAGTACATACATGTAAAACAGGACTGTAAAATAAAGTCCTAGCAAAGATACAACACTGCAAATGAGGATCACTACTGAAAGTTATCACAATCATCACCATTAAAGTGGTAAAATGTCTGGACATATTACAATAATTATAAGAGAAAATGTGACTGATGTCAATGCAAAAAAAAAAAAAGATTTTGTTTCTTTAGTCTTTAAAGTGAAATGTGACATGCACGTTTTCATTAGATTTAGTGTTGTTGTCAATCTGTGTGTATAGAGCCGAACAGTAGCTGTGTGGGTGAGCGCTAGTGCTAGCATTGGTTTGATGTCATCTCGCACTGAAGACATACTGATAGCTCTTTATTTGCCTTTGGCTCACCTCGCCAGTGCCAGCTTCGAACAGAAAAACCTCCTTGACAAGACGGGGGGGGGGGGGGGCAGAAGACAAAAGAGACGGGGTCGGAAAACATGGCCAAGAGAAAAAGCCAGGAGAACCCACTCGCTTCTCACTGAGAAAAAGTTTCGGAAAAAAACTGAAGGAAGGTCACTAAAACCTCCCAATACGAGTGCAATCAAAGACCCTGTCTTCCCATGGAGATTTACAGCATCAATGCTTTCCAAACACAGCAGGGCATGACGGGAAATAAAACAACAGGACAGGCGAACAAATACAGCAGCCAATCGCAATGGGGACTGTTATAAAACACTTTGGTTTTGAGTATAACAGAAAAAATTGTAAAATAAATAAATGATTTGTTCTCTTTTTATCACCTATCAAAAATGGGTAAGTTTCTTTAAAAATGCACATTTTTTAGCAAAAAGCAGATAAGATATTATTGCATTTTTTTGAAGGACTTTTGATAGAGATCAGATTCAGAGCTATCCTCAAAACATACACGTAGTTTGAACTGTTTGCCCTATAAGGGTATACTTTCGGGTGTTATAAGTTGGATCTGAGTGCCACCTGGTGGATATTAGCGGAAATATGGATTGCCGTAAAAACTTGTCATTGGCAGGGAAGCGTTTTCTCTTAATTGACGAGTAAACTTGCGGGATTAGAGTTATTAATAGTGGTGCAACGGATCGCAGTTGATCCGTGATCCGTACGGATCACGACCCACGGTTCGGCTCGCATGTGATTCGCGGATTAATACGCAAATTTAAATAGGGAAAGTTTATCATTTGTAAGTATTATAAAGGTTTGCAAATGTTAACATTCAAGTGATTTTAAACAGTTTAACTGCAAAACGGCGCTAAAGTGATCAGTTTACTTTACGCACAAACGCACGCGTGCGGTCCAGCTCGAGTCAGACATCATCCTTCAAAGATCAGAACTCTTGATGTTTAAATTTCAGAGAGTTGCGCTACTCTCTCTCATACTGTAGTGTATTAAAATACATTTGGCTAATAGAGCAATGAAAAACAACGTAACGTTTTTATGTGGGACGACTGTAATGCTGCGCCGTCTGTAATTCGCCCTCTGTCTGTGTCTGTGCGCTCGTTTAAGGGGACTCGGTAGTGCACAAACGGAGAGATGCAGTCTGTGCATATTTGGTCTTAAAGAGACAGTAAGCTCAATTGACCTACTTAAGTCTGTGTCATTAATGTTAATCAAAGAACCCAAGACAAAGAGAAAATCACTGCTGAAGCTTTAAAAAAATAATAATTACATTTAATTAATACAATAAATGCAGTGTTATTATTCATTTGATTTCTGTAACTAATGATTTTAGACCTTACTTAATGTGCAACCTTGTTCTTTTTATAAATGTTTGTAATTTCTTGATTTGTTATTAGAATTTTCCCATATTTTTTTTTTGCTGATCCGAAAAATGATCCGATCCGTGCCTCAAAATCCGTAATGTGATCCGAACCGTGAGTTTTGTGATCCGTTGCACCCCTAGTTATTAATGATTGTTTGCTGTGAAATGATCTGCGAGGACGCCTTGGATGTGCACTTCATCTCTCCTGTGCTATACTTAACTCTGTCCTTAGAAGAAACTAATCCCTGAAGTGACTTTACAGAAAAACACGACCATCAACCCTTTAGAAAGTGTTGTATATAGAATTCCCTATTATATTATTAACAATATGAAAATACTAGTATTTATTCTTTAAAGTTTGCTTGGTCCCAGCAAAGGAACTGCCATTTCTAGAAAAAAATATATTTTAGCCAATTAGATTAAAAATGTTTAATGTAAATGCACAAAATGAACATGGCACACTGTCAGAAAAAAATCGCCACCGTTCAAAAAAATGGTCCCAAGCTGTCACTGGGGCAGTAAACTATGTTTTGTAATATAATTAGATTTTTTGCCGAATCGATCTTTTCTAAATTTAAAAGATTCATCTACACACATACTTTGGAGTAATTGGATAAAAACGGTCTCATTTAAAAAAAAACTTTGTGCTCCACAACTTATATACTTTTATAAATAAATTTGATGAAGCAGATTGGGAGTTTAAGGGGTTAAAAGGATCCTACTATGTACCATTTAGGTACAGACATGTATACACTCGGTACCAATATTTCCCTTTGAGATACTGATATGAATTTTTTAGGTGCAAATGTGTACTTTGTGAAAGGGTACCGACCCAGTCACTGCTAGGGACCATTTTTCGTCTGATCAGACAGGATATTTTGGCTTATTTATGTGACTATGTAAAAGCAAAACTGACATTAGCATCTAGATTTCCCCTGTGGCACCAATAAAGTGCCTCTCTTTTTCTCCATCTCTCAGTTTATGTTTGACTGGATGACAGCACTACTTGGCTCAGTGATACGAAGCAGACTTTTCTTCAAGGAGGTCAGAAGCTGTGCATATTCAGATCAACTGACAGTACAAACAAAATAACAGACTTTTTGCAAAACTAAATATCAAATAAGTAAGCCTTTCTCTGAACTCGAGAATAAAATGCAGTCATGTAACCTTCATATAAGAATTTGCAATGCCTCCACATCCCTGTGGTTGGTTTATAACCCTGTCAATGTGATAACGTCCAGCTCTCGTGTTCACAAATCCGAGAACTTTACCACTTCCAAGAATCCAAGAAACCCCCACTTTTAAGGCTGAATGCAGAGAAGTGTGAGCGATACTTTAGGGACCATTAAATAAAAGCAGCATTGAGATACATGTGACCTTCATGACTCTTGTGGTGTTTACAGTGCCAGCATTTGTTGAGTAATGATCCTGTCAATGATAAGGACTGAAATACAGTATAATCCAGATATGCCCTTGCTTCCTGCAGTCATGGACAAACAGCAATTTGTTCAAAAATATGTTGAGATTCAGTGGCCAGATGAAAAACGAAAGAGAACAAAAGCTGAGGAAACAGATGGTTCTCATATAAAGCCCGTGCATTCGCTTGTCTCTCAACTCATGTTACTTTCACTCCGGGGAAATGCTGGCTGTGGCCTGTCAAAACTGTTCGGGATAACTTTTGATAAACATATGAAATGGGAATAACATTCTTAAATCCCATTAGCAGAAAATCCCATAAGCCTACTTCACTTACCTAGGGACCATCCAAGACTTCCTCCAAAGAACAAATAAGATACAGATCCTTTTCTGATGTAAAGTATCTCAGACTAAAGTTGTTCCAACTATATCGCAATTTGCTATACATATGCAAAGCTGATAATAAAGGTACCCAGTTTTCGGTTTTCAAAGTATACATATTTTGGGCTAACATTGCAATCCCCTAATACCTGTAAGTAGTCTATATTTCATATTTAAAGTAAAACACCACTTTTTTCAATATTTTACTATGTTCTTACATCAACTTAGATGAATTAATACATACCTATTTTTTTTCAATTCGTGCACTTTTTATCTTTCTCTTGTCAGTATTGCATTAGGAGTGATCTTTCAAACATGGTAAGGAGCGTCACATTTCCTGCTGATATCATTCAGGCCAATTCCAACATTTTGGTTAGCTGGCCAATCGGAGGACCACAAAATCAACTCGTTTCAGGGAGGCAGGGCATAGAGCAGCAACAATAATGTATGATATGTGAAAAATCATGTGTTTTTGGAACCATAACCCACATGAACACATTGTATTACGCCAAACATAATATGTGCTCTTTGCAAGTATTTTACGACACAATGATTTCTCATAAATTCTTCGCAAGATTGCTAAAAAGCATGAAGGTCCACCCTTAAAACCACCTCTGACTGTCACTGGGTTGAAATTGGCAGATAGAATAAAAATGGACAAAACATTTTAAGAAATACTTTATAATTTTACCATTACCATTACATATTATCATAAAAAAACTAGCTTCAAATTTTCATTCAAACTATGAAAAAACAAAAAAAAGTGCAGACAAAAAATGAAATCTTCAATAATCCTACAGAAACCTCGCCAGCATTACATGTTCACATGTAATGTGTGCTTATGGAAGGGACGAAAGGTCAGTCAGTCTATCGGGACAAAGTGACACAGGTAAAACATTTACCATCACAGTCTTACCAGCGCTTGACACAAACAAAAAACACATCTGGTCTAAATTTAAGTTCTCGCATGCCATGGGATACAAAAACAGTAGTAGATTCAATATGAATTAAATCAAGTTACTATCTTGCTTTAGTTCCTTGATTTCAATAATCAAACATTATAAAGACAAAGATTGTTTTTTTTTTGCAATAACATACAGTGAACTGTGTACCAATACATGATATAAACATGAAATCCACTTTAACACCAAACTATTTGCATAAAGAAATCATAACTGTGTAAACTCTATATTGCACGGAGTTTGAAAGAAACAATAGTTACCGCATATAGCAATCATCAATGTTTCTCAATACACGCCCTAAATGAAAGGATGTTTCTCTTTAATCATATCTAGAAGCACGACACAGGGTAATAAAGATAAATCTGGTGGCAGCTGTTTAAATCTGAATAAAGCCTAATCCCTAAACTCATGCCAGGGTTTATTGGCCCCATCGCATGGCAGTGCCAAAGAAACCATGAGGAGAAACAGGAAGATGAATGAAGCTGACATAGAGAGAGAGAGAGAGATCAGTTCATCAAGCTATGCTTTCTATTTCTCTCTCTCTCTCACACACACACACACACGCACACGCAGGCTCACTGAGATTGCGCGAGTACAGATTGGCATGTGAGAAGCATAATGGCTGTGTTGTGAAAGATCAGCAGAAATAGAGATGCTTAGATAACCACGTACATCTCACGAGTGCTGATGCCACATTAAAGGGTCACCCTGAGACAACTGGGAAAAAAACACACAAAGAGTGCGAGTGCCTGTATGTGTGATTTTTGACCGCCACAGAATGAAACATGACACATAAGTTATTTGGTGCTGTATCAAAAATTGATAAAAATATGCAAAGTGCAGTTGCTACACAACAATGTGAATAAAAATCAGAATATATAAATGTTTACACTTATAGTTCTTCATAAAGCACTTAAAGTCGTATGATTACGAACCAGTGAACGCTTAGGTTACTCACGTAACCCCGGTTCCCTGAAATAACGGGAACGAAGCATTGCGTCAGTTTGCTGACGCTATGGGGGGGGAAACTCCTGTTTACTCCGTGATTGAAGCCTATTGGTTAACGTCTGTAGAAAATACAGACCAATGACGTTTGAGCCCGCGCGGGGGCGTGGCACACGTCCCTATATAAGCCGGTGAAATACGTCAAGAGCTCATTATTATTCGACTGAAGCGCGCAGCCGAATAACACTCGCTGCGTAGACGTTTGTAGCACGGCCAGCGACGCAATGCTTCGTTCCCGTTATTTCAGGGAACCGGGGTTACGTGAGTAACCTAAGCGTTCCCTTTCAATACGGTTCACTTCGCATTGCGTCAGTTTGCTGACGCTATGGGGGAACGTAATCCCATCCCGCCGTGCATACACAACGGACTGAGGTGCCCTTACCGGAGAGACACTGCATGTGGCCCTAACCCAGCATATACATAGCTCTAGCGAGCGCAAGTGTAAGCACCATATATGAGACAGTAATACGCATACAGTGAAGTTTCTAAACGCACCATGATGCATATACAATAGAGCACGAGACGGCGGGTTCCCTGAGCGCGCCGCGAGCTGTGCATGATTTATTAATAGGTAGCCATGACGGTGAGCTAGCAACGCACCGTGAAGGCATACAGAAACGCAATCGCGTGAATCATTAAGCCGATAAGACCTGTGCTTGTAAGGCAGGGACATCCAGGCTATAAAATCTGACAAACGTAGACGGCGAGGACCAGCCGGCCGCGTTACAAATGTCAATGATAGAAATCCCCGTAGACCAAGCCCAAGATGAAGCCATACCCCTCGTGGAGTGAGCTTTTAAACCAACTGGACAATGTTCATTCAGGGAGGCGTAAGCCAAAGCAATGGCTTCGACGATCCACTTAGATAGCCTCTGTTTAGTGAGCGGCATACCTAAGGAATGTTGTGCGAAGCTTACGAACAGCTGGTCTGACTTGCGGTATGAGGCAGAACGGTCCGTGTATATTCTTAACGCTCTGACGGGGCAGAGCGTGTTCGGGGTTTGTTCGCCGTCCGCCGTCGGAAGGGCGAGAAGTGAAACCACCTGAACTCTAAATGGCGTGGTCAAAACTTTAGGAATGTATCCCGCTCTCGGTCTAAGGATCACTTTGCTATCGTTAGGACCGAATTCCAGACACGACGGGTCAATTGAAAACGCGTGTAAATCGCCTACTCGTTTAACCGATGCCAACGCCAGGAGGAGAGCGGTTTTAAACGAGAGAGCGCGCAGGTCAGCCTGCTCGAGGGGCTCGAAAGGGGGACCGCGCAGCGCTTTCAGGACCGTGGACAGATCCCAAGACGGGACCGTGTTAGGTCGCGGTGGGTGTAGTCTGCAAGCGCCTCTGAGGAATTTAATGATTAGATCATGTTTTCCCACGGTGCGACCGGCGATAAGGGCGTGATTCGCCGTTATCGCCGCCACATACACTTTAAGCGTCGAGGGCGCGCGACCGCTGTCCAGCATTTCCTGCAGAAAGGAGAGAATATGCTCCACTTCACAGGTGTTTGGGTTTAAGTCTTTCGTCGTGCACCAATCAGAAAAAATAGACCACTTTTGAGCGTAAAGGCGCCTGGTAGATGGGGCCCTAGCTTCAGTTAGAGTATTTAACACTCGTCCTGAAAGGCGTGATGGTTGCCGTTCAGAGACCAAACGTGTAGATTCCATAGCTCCGGCTGTGGATGCCATATCGTCCCTCTCGCCTGAGATAGGAGGTCTTTCCTCAGCGGTACTGGCCATGGTGCTGATGTTTTCAGCTGCCATAGGTCGGGGAGCCACGGTTGATTGTGCCAAAACGGAGCGACCAGAATTATCGCGCATTTCGTCTCTCTTATCCTCTGAAGGACCTGTGGTAACAGGGCCACCGGAGGAAAAGCATACAGAAGACACGCCGGCCATGCTTGCGACAGGGCATCGTGATGTCTCGAGAAGAAGATCGGGCAATGCGCGTTCTCGTCTGATGCAAACAGATCGATCTCCGCCCGGCCGAAGACGGTCCATATTCTCTCGACCGTCTGAGGATGCAGTCTCCATTCTCCCGGCGGCGGACCGTTGCGCGAGAGAATGTCTGCACCCGTATTGGCTACACCCGGTACGTGAGTCGCTTTTAACGAACGTACGTTCGCGTGAGCCCATAATAAAAGCCGTTTCGCCAGCCTGGATAGGGAGCGAGATCTCAGCCCTTGGAGTTTCGGTCGAAAGTGTCGTAGCGCTAAGATAACCGCCCACATCTCGAGGTGGTTGATATGTAGCTGAGACAACTGGTTGTTCCACGCACCGAAGGCGAGCTCGCCGTCGCAGTGAGCGCCCCAACCCGTCGCAGACGCATCCGTAGTCACCACTTTCCTCCTGCTCACGGAGCCGAGCTCCGTGCCCGAGAGGAAAAGGTGAGGGGATGTCCATATCGAAAGCGCTTTCACGCAGCTGTACGTGATTTTGATTAATAAGCGGCCCGACAACCAAGCACGGGGCGGAACTTTCGCTTTCAACCAAAACTGAAGCGGCCTCATGAACAGCATTCCCAACGGTATTAGTGGGGATGCTGCTGCCATCAGACCCAGCATTTTCTGGAATCGTTTGAGAGGGAGATGTGAACCCGCTTTGAACGATGCCGCCTCGCGTCTGACCGTGAGCGCGCGTTCCTGTGTAAGCCATGCCCGCATCTTTAATGAGTCGAGCGTCGTGCCTAAGAACGTGATTCGCTGCGTGGGGGTGAGCAAACTCTTCTGGAGGTTGATTTTGAACCCCAAATTCTCCAAATGCTGGAGTACAACGGTCTTGTGCGCAGTAATTTCCCTCTCTGACTGTGCCAGAATAAGCCAATCGTCGAGGTAATTCAATATGCGGATGCCGCTCTGTCTGAGAGGGGCGAGAGCCGCATCCGCACATTTGGTAAATGTGCGTGGTGCCAGAGATAATCCGAAGGGCAGAACTTTGTACTGGTATGCTGTCCCGTCGAACGCGAATCTTAGGAACGGCCTGTGACGTGGCGCTATCGGAATGTGAAAGTAAGCGTCTTTCAGATCCACTGATATGAACCAATCGCCCGGTCGAATTAACGCCATGATTCGTCTGGCTGTAAGCATTTTGAACGGCCGTTTGGCAAGAGCGCGATTCAAAACGCGTAGATCCAATATCGGTCTGAGGCCGCCGTCTTTCTTTGGAACGAGAAAATAACGACTGTAAAAGCCTGATTCGCTTTGATCCGCCGGGACCGTCTCTATCGCGTCTTTTAGTAATAAAGAACGCACCTCTTCCCTGAGGATCTGTATACGATCGTCTGGGACAGTGGTGTAGAGAACGCCGCGAAACCGGGGTGGTCTCCGGGCGAATTGAAGTGAATAACCGTGTTGGATTACGTTTAGAATCCAGCCCGGCATACCGGGGGTGGATTGCCAAACGTGAAATTTGACGGCGAGCGTCGATATGCTTATGGTCGTTAAGCCGTGTGTGTGTGTTTGTGTGTACAGAGGAGGAAATTTGCTCTTTTTGTGAAAAGGTAAAAATTTGTGTTTCGCTGTTACAGCGAGGGTGTGTCCAGCGCCCGAGGGGACTGAAACACGCAGAACTTTCGAGGGCGGGCCGGCCGAAGCGGGACCAGAGCCTCTTTTCCTCCTCAGACTCTCTTCAGGGAGGCGGTGCCTGCGTCGGGTCCAGCGTAATCCTAGGACGGGGACCGCGGCGTCGAGGCGGGCCAGCCGGTCGTGCAGGACGCTGGCGCTTGACCTCCGGTTCAGCTCTCGGCTGGGGCTGAGCTGGTGCTGGCTTAGGGCGTTGAGTTGGCGGCGGTTTTGGGCGGCCGGTCTCAGACGCTGAGGCAGATCGTTTCGGTAGAAAATGCCGCATAGCCTGCGACGATTTCTGTGCCTCAGTGAAGCGCTGGGTGAACCCCTCCACAGCGGAGCCGAAGAGCCCCGACGGTGACACGGGCGAGTCAAGAAGGGCAACCCGGTCCGTGTCCTTGATGTCCGTCAAGTTCAGCCACAGATGTCTCTCCAGAACAACCAGGCTGGCCATGGCTCTTCCTACAGCCTGAGTGGCGACTTTAGTGGCGCGAAGGGCCAGATCAGTCGCGCTGCGCAGGTTTTGAAAGGTCGACGGGTCCGGACCTGACTCGTCCATGTCACGGAGGAGTTTTGCCTGGTATACCTGCAGTACCGCCATCGTATGGAGAGCGGATGCAGCGTGTCCGTCGGCGGCGTAGGATTTCGACGCCAGGGTCGATGTCAGGCGACAGGGCTTCGACGGATGGTTCAACTTAGCCCTCCATCCGCCGGCTGAAGACGGGCAGAGATGGGCGGCGACAGTTTCCTCGAGCGGCGGCATCTTAGAGTAGCCGTGTTCGTCGGCGCCGTCCACTACGGAGAGGACGTGGGAGACGGCGCTCTGAGCTCGGGTGGAGTGGGGAGCACGCCAGGATTTGGTGAGCTCCTGGTGAACCTCAGGGAAAAACGGCGCCTGCCGTTGGCGGGATGATTGACGGCGCCCGGGCTGCAGAAACCACTCGTCCAACCGGCTGAGTTGAGGCTCTGACGGCGGCGACCACTTGATATTGAGCTCCGCCGTAGCTTGCGTCAAGATGCGGATGAGCTCAGAGTCGTGAGGACGCGACTCGGTAGGTTCATCAGCGGCGGCTGCGTGGGCGTCGTCATCCGAAGCCGCCCAATCCTCCAACTCCTCAGAGGATGACATCATCTCCAAGTTGTCACCGGACCCAAAGGAAACCATGCCGCTAGCACTCGGCAGGGGGCGTAAGTCCTCACGGGCGAAGGTGACAGGATGACGGCGGGGAGACAGAGCACGCGGGGGATGAGCCGGCGTGGACTCGGTCTCAGGGCGTCTTCCAGCTTCACGGCTCCGCTGCTGTTTAGGCGGGAGAGCACGGGAAGCCTTCCGTTTAAAGATCTCGAGGCGGGAGCGCAGCACCGCGATAGGAAGGAGCTCGCAGTGGGCGCAGCCCGCCTCGGTGAGTACGGCCTCGGCGTGGGCAGGACCCAGACAGATGACGCACTCTTTGTGGAAATCCTCCACGGGCAAAGGGGCTCGGCAGGAGCCGCAATGCCGAAGCGACATTATCTCAACGCGCTTCTGCTCTTTTAGATACTCTTTGTAGGCTCACCGGAAAGCGGCAGGGGAACACGCTGGTGTGTTGTAGTCCGCTGCAGTGCTTGGATCGACGGCGAGTAAGGGCTTCTTCTTCGGAGCAGCGAGAAGGTTCGCGCTGAAGGAGAAAAGTAATGAGCTCTTGACGTATTTCACCGGCTTATATAGGGACGTGTGCCACGCCCCCGCGCGGGCTCAAACGTCATTGGTCTGTATTTTCTACAGACGTTAACCAATAGGCTTCAATCACGGAGTAAACAGGAGTTTCCCCCCCCATAGCGTCAGCAAACTGACGCAATGCGAAGTGAACCGTATTGAAAGGGAACCACTTTTTAGCACCATTTTTAGAGTGAGTATCATGATGGTGGTTGCTAGGGTGTTGCTCATGGCAACCACTTAGCAACTAATGACTTTCTTATGACCTGAAAAGGTACAAATGCTGCCCTTTCATAAAGTACACATTTGGCACCCATTATGGTACACATTGGTACGTCAAATGGTGCATATTAGGACATTTTTAAAAGTTACTGCCCCGGTGACAGCTTTTTGCTTTACTTCTGACAGTGTATGATATGCGTAACTTCCTGGTGGCCAGTCAGTGTGATGTTTTAACCCAGATCATCGTCCACCAGGCAAAAACGATCTTAAGCTTTAAAGGAATATTCAATTTTCTTAAAAGAAAAATCCAGATAATTTACTCACCACCATGTCATCCAAAACGTTGATGTCTTTCTTTGTTCAGTTGAGAAGAAATTATGTTTTTTGAGGAAAACATTGCAGGATTTTTCTCATTTTAATGGACTTTGATAGAGCCCAACATTTAATACTTACCTCAACATTTAACAGTTTTTTTCAACGGAGTTTCAAAGGACTATAAACGATCCCAAACGAGGCATAAGGGTCTTATCTAGCCAAACGATTGTCATTTTTGACAATAAAAATAACAAATATACACTTTTAAAGCACAACTTCTCATCATGTAGATCCGGTCGTGATGCGCCAGCTGACCCCACGCAATACGTCATGACGTCAAGAGGTCACAGAGGACGAACGCGAAACTCCGCCCCAGTGTTTACAAGTGTTGAGAAAGAGGACCGTTCCTACGTTGTTGTATGTCAACTGATACTAATTAATGTCTTTGTGTCAGTTTATTGTTTACAATGCTCCGCAAATGTGCGTTTTATATATGTAACACGTGACGTCACTACGTCACTACACATTTACGTTAGGTCGCGCTGGACCGGACCTAAACGAAAAGTTGTGGTTTAAAAGTGTATATTTGTTATTTTTCTTGTCAAAAATGACAATTGTTTCACTAGACAAGACCCTAATGCCTCGTTTGGGATAATTTATAGTCCTTTGAAACTCCGTTGAAAAAAACTGTTAAGTGTTGAGTTAAGTATTAAATGTTGGGCTCTATTAAAGTCCATTAAAATGAGAAAAATCCTGCAATGTTTTCCTCAAAAAACATAATTTCTTCTCGACTGAACAAAGAAAGACATCAACATTTTGGATGACATGGTGGTGAGTAAATTATCTGGATTTTTCTTTTAAGAAAATGGAATATTCCTTTAAGGTATCATTCATGTGCATAGTACGGCATAAGAATTTAAAGTTTAAAGTCCAACGAAAACTGACAGTTCTTACTTTTTATGTAATATTGCAGTGTTTATTATAAACAATTTATATCACAGGTCTGTTGAATGCTTTATTCTGATTGGTTGAGAAATATTCCACGGCTGTTGATTATCTTTCTGTAAAATGCACACCTAACCAGTCAAATGTCTTAAAATTAGCTACCAGAGCAATGTTTGTGTTAACCGTGGAATATGCTGAATAATTGACGACGGGTCGTTGAATTATTTACAAATTATTCCTACTTATCTGTGTAAGTCCTCATAATATTCAATCAAAATCTCAAAATGTACATCTAGCTACTTATGGCGATCATTCTCTAATGGCGTCAGCTAGACGGCTTGGGCAGGGCATCTGTTAACTCCGCCCCTTCGATTGTCAGTCTGCTACTTTTTTACACCTACTTTTCTATATCTGACCAAAGCACGGTGGAAAACACAAGCCACACCCACTATTTTCATTTCACTTTAAAATGCATAACGTTCACAGGGACTTGAACGTCTAAGATTAGGGTTATCCTCAAATCCTCAACATTAGATTAGCAAACACCACTAAAAGTGACTAACAAAAAAGTGTCATTGAACGCAACACAAGTGTATCTAAAAATGGAGGAATGATGGAATAACTGGAGGTATGAAAAGACATAGAGACCTACTGTATACTGGGCAGGTTCGTACCTGGAAAACGTGTTTCTTGCATAGTGCATGATGCTGTCAAAGTCATAGACCTCTCCGAGTGAGTCCACCTCACCAGGCTCCATCTTCAGGAAGTTGTACTCCTGTCCTGTGAGATTATTAAAATAGAAAAAAATATTTGCGAGTTAGTGACATACGTGTACAATTTATTGTTATTATAGTATTATATATTACAGACTTTGTTCATATTTTATTATTATTCTTTTTAAGGCACGTTCAGTAAATTTCGAGCACATATGTACAGTGGGAACGTTCCCAAGTGATGCACGGGTGGTGAGCATGGCTTAAAAAAGCTCTTATATTTCCTGTTAGCTGGCAATTATTCTGAAAGCCACTAAAGTATTGCGCTTAAAAAAAAATATGCAACATAAGAAAGAAGGGAAAACAAACAAATACAATAAATCTATGAATATTTTCTCTCTTATCATTTAAAGCAAATGTATGAATGCTCTCAGTTTGTGCCACATGTTAAAGATGCAATAACATCTCTTCTTCCATAGATGTCTATTCATTACTTAAGGGTATTTTGTGCATTCGTCTGGGGTGTGCTGCTTAAAGGTGTAAAGAATGTTTGGCTTCGCAGACAAATCTGTACATGTGCAGCTACCTGGTTGCCAAATTAACCCATGGCTGATTTAGGATGACAGATGATGACTAAATGTTTCCAATTACTTTTAATTGATGGTGATTATTACCACATTTGATCTATTTAACATTTACACACATGTCCATAGAAAAGTAACCACAGGTAGTTTAGCAAATTGCCATGTCCCACTAATGTTTGACATCCCTAAAACGTCCAAACCCAGACACCAGACAGCTCGGGGGCGCTGAAGTCAGCGACTCCAGTAAAGATACGGTGCAGATTCGGTCCGGAGTTGACAAACAGTATAGCTATTCTTATCAGTTATAACTACATTTGACCACTTTAATACTCACAAATTGTGAGTATACAGTTTTATTAGTCAAAATACATTTTGTGTCAATTGTAAATTATTCCTATTGTGGATGCACGGTTATCTGGAAACATGTGTTTTAAATCAAATATTTTGGACAGTTTTATTAAAGAAGAAAATAAATCTGCAGGTGGATTTGTGCTGAGCTCAGCAGCCAAGAATTTGTTTTAGCAAATGGGCCACGTTGTTCCAAGCATGTGGTGTAACAGCTGATTAAGTTCTCTGAAAGTTGGCACAAAATCCTGCATGCTTTTTGCCTGAGTTGGCCTGCATTGCACAGCTCCTGCATATTACCAGTTCAAAAACAACAGATCTTGTGCAATCTCCCAACGCGATATTTGATAATGTACCTTAACCGAATGAACTCCTATTGATTATGTCAACGTGCGTTGCTTTTTGTTTTCATAAATCTCTCCTACCTGGCTGAATGTTATCCCGTATAATACCGACGTGATCGTCTCTGTCGGGACGCGTGTGCTCGTGCCAGAATCCAATCACATGACCAAGCTCATGCACCACAATTCCAAACTTGTCACAGTTCTTCCCAATAGATATAGCCTGAGGACCACCTCCTCTCCGTCCAACATACGAACAGCACCTGGGAAAGTTAAGCACCATCATTAATTATATATATTTATATAACATTTGATTTGATTGCTAATTTCATTTTATTGATGACAAAGGCATACACTGCATAAATGCATAATAAAGTATTATTATCTCAAACATAAGGAATATGAATATAATATACAATACAATACAATATAATCCTTCAGTTACAGTTATTTTCCAAAAAAAGTGATGCATCTAAAAGTCCTATTTAAAGTGCGTGCAAAAATTTAATGTGTGTTTTTTTGACTTTTCTTTGTTTATGCATTTCTTATTGAAACAGGAAGTTTGGGTGGGACTTTTTCAAAAATGTCTCTTTTTTTATAAATAGCTTAGTTTACATCACAGCCACAAGCCATGATTCCTATTCCTGATTTCCAACTATTTCCGAGTTGGTTGCAGGTGGTATTGGGTAGATGAACATTCTTACTTTTCACAGAATTAAACAAAAATCTGTGTAGTTCAATAAGATTTTTCAGAAAAAGTCCATTGAAAAGCAAATACAGTACTGTGCTAAAGTCTTAAGGTCACCATGGCACCATTAGATTTGTTGTTTTGCAATGGTACAGTGGCCATGTATAATTTTTCTCAGTCTCTTTATTAAAATACAATCATGTGAAATGTGTATGCAGATTTAAAAAACAGAATAAAATTATAATTTAAAGTTTTTAGTATTTATAGTGAGCTCCATTTGAGCAATAGCAAGAACCGGCAGGATCTCCTAAACCTAAATGAAATGAAATATTAAATCCCAATTCTAATCAAATGACTTCAGGACTTCAAAATGTGTTTAGTGCCAAGAAAGGTCACACTAAATACTGACTTTTACCTAAAGAAGCCTTTTTTGTTGGAAATGTGTTTTGATTTTACAATTTGTGTTTCTGTTATCTATATCTTAATAAGAACTTGAGCATAGTAAAGATTACATTTGGATCACACTAGCATGGCTCAAAGCTAATGAAGGCTAGACTCAAAAACCTAAATATTAAAGCCAAATATCAGAAATAACCCATTTTGATTTTTAAGGGGTCTTCAACACACAAGCACCAAAAACAGAACATAAAGTGAAATTGAACAAAATGTCATGAATAGTCCGCATGGTACACTGCAAAAAAAATGGCTTAAAATATTTTTGTCTGGTTTTAAGTATCTAAAAATTAAATTAAATCAAGAACTTTCTTGATGAGCAAAATAACCTAAAAAAGAAGTCTAGTTTTTAGACAAAAAATATCTAATATAAATTTGTGCATAAAACAAGCACATTTTTTTACAATTTGTAAACAATTTTTATATATTTGTAAACATTTAACATTTAATAAGCATAAATTCACTTAAATTTGATATATTAGAAATACAATAACATCCAGAAAATGTATTTAAGAATTTTTAGGTATTTGTATCAAAAACAAGACAAAAATACTAAGTAAAAAGTCATTTTTGCAGTGTATGTTTGCTTAGAAACATTTGGAGAGAAACAAGGATGTGTGGTGGATCAAATTTGCAGAAAAAAAACAAGTAAAAAGCAATTAAATAATCTCTTTCTGAAAGGGCATGTGATATGTCAAAGAGAGAGAGAGACTGCTGAGAGGTTGCTTAAACACACACACGCGCGCACACACAGTATACACACACAGACGCACAAACCAACATCCACAGACTGTGTGGGTGCAAAAACACTCTTTAATTACTGTGCACCCAGCCGCTCGCTCCAGAAAATCTGCCTTGAACTTTGCACAGTGCAGACAGGGGTCGCTTGAACACACACATACTGTACACACATAGATTTACAAACACATACACACACACACACATATAGTGGCTCATCAGACCATTGGCAACTACTGCTGGCTGCAAAGGTGCATCAACACCTCACTTACCCCAGCTACACACACACACACGCACACAGACACACACACACACGCACACACACACAAAGTGTGTTTGTCCATCATAGCCTGCAGTGAGACATAAAGGACTCCTGTACTTCCAAAGAACCAAACATGACTGGCAAAGCAGCACATGATGAAAACCGTCGTATATTTTATTAAGTTTTCTGCTGAATTATTATAAAAATATTCCCTTCTGACATCACAAGGGGAGCCAAATTTCAATTACTTATTTTTTCACATGCTTTTAGAAAATGGTTTACCAAAACTAATTTACTTGTTTTTTCTTTTCCACATTTTCTAAGTTGATACAAGCACTGGGGACCAAATTATAGTACTTAAACATGAAAAAACTCAGATTTTTATGATATATCCCCTTTAAACTTACAGTCTTGACCAAGCTAACCAAAAATATCAATGGATCATTATGTATGGAGGGGTTAATGTACGCTTTTGTACACTGTCAGGAATATGGTCCCTAGCTGTCACTGGGGCAGTAGGGGTGCACGGGGCAAAAACTAACGCGGGGTTAGTTGTAACACGGACTGTTTACATTGTTGCACAGGGTTGAGCGTTTTGTTTTCCAGTATTTGTTTCACGCTACCAAAAGATGATCTCTGGCAAATTATTGGAAATGTATAATTTTTTTCCAGAGAGTTATTGATGAACGAGTGTTTTGGTGGCATGTAAATTTTTTCATCATATGTTTTTTTTTCACTTTCTAAGTTGGGTGTGTAAGATACCAAATCCAATGTTATGTCATATTAATCAGTGTCTTGTTGACTAAAACATAGCATTGTTTTGAAATCTGTCTGCAGCTCTTAGCAACTTTTTTGGTGGGCTTGAAAATATTTTGACCCAGTGGGGTTAATTGTAACGCTGTGTTACAACGAACCCCTCAGCACTTACAATATGAAAACAGCTAATGTTAGCGTTATTCTTGCCGTTGTTTTAAATAGGCTACACTCGAATGATTGCTGGCTGCCAACAAAATAAATGTGCCTGTCTTATCAAAAATCGTGTGTCAAATGTATTTTAGTTCATATTTTTAATATTGATTGAATAAGGTCACGTCAAAGATTAAAATCATAATGAAATGAATGACTAAAATTAGACTTTGATGCTCATTATCTCAGAATTTGATTTTGAAACTGTAGTATGGTTATTACAGACTGATGATCACATATAAAAAAATGTTTTGTCATAATTGTGCTGCTTTTTCTCACATATTTAGACATTTGTATCCATTTATAATCGAACTATTGTTAGAAAAGGGCTTGATGAATGAATACAGTGTGGATACCTGTCTATTATAGACAGATATATAAACAATATCCACTTCAAGTATATAGACAAAATAATATTGAAATATTCGCCTGCAAACTTAATTTTTAGCAAGTGTTACAACTAACCCCCTGCCTGTTACAATTAACCCCACCTATGGGGTAAGTTGTAACGTTTACACTTCTGTCACGTTGGATGTAATGTCCAAGAATGGTAAGCACTAGAAACAAACTTCAAATGTTCATTTGTAGCAGAGATGTGTGTGTTGCTTGTGTAAAAATATCATTGATCAAACTCAAATATTTTTTGAATGATTGAGCAAAATCCAAAAAGCGTTAGGTTGTGCCCCGCTCTCCCCTACCCTTTCAATAGTACACCTGTGCACCTAAAGAGTTAATACCTCAGAGGTACATATTGGTACCAAAGAGTGCATACAAGTACCTCAGCAGTACATTTAGGTACTAAATGTATACATATCTGTACCTAAAGAAAGACGATTTTTTGACTTTTTTTCTGAGAAATCCTTATTTTTAAGATACATTTAACACTTTTATCTAAAGCGACTTACAGTACATTGTTTCCTGAGAATACACATGACCTTACTGTTACTAATGCTGATTTTTTTGTCTCTCATGTCAAGCTAAAAACCTTTTACAACTCAAAAAAGCACATTCCAGTCTGTTCATCTGCACTGCGGACGGTTGTGACGTCAAAACACAATGACCATAAAGTTTGTACTGCTGCTTTGTTTCCATAAATGGTATTGTTGGACTGAAAAAGAACATTCACTGACTACACAGATACCACCTGCAATAATACACTACCTAATCAAAAAACAGATCAAAGCAAATCCTAACTTATTGCAGGAAGAAACAGCTTTGTGCCGACAACATTGATTGCAGAGCTCTGATTTATCCAAAAAGCAGAGGATCTGAACTTCTGACACCTTATGAAAGCATCTACAGGGAGCCATTGTGCTCATATAAAACCCATACTTTCAGGTGACAAGTCCCGTGGCGAACAGTGTGACAAAGCCGCCTGGGATTTCCTCATTAAAGAATAGAGTGATAGCTAGGTCAAGACATAAAGGCCCACACACAAAAACCTTTTATTGGCACACTAAGAAGAACTAGAAACGGATGAACAGGACGGATGAAGAGGGAACCATTTAAGCGATAAATCAGAAAGAGAAAAGAAAAGTGAAATAAAGGACAGCGCAGGCTCCACATGAGCAGGAAAGACAGGCATGATTTCTTCCTGGAAGAGTCAAAGACGTCCCCCTGCTGTGGAAACATCTTGTACCCGAGTGTTTTGTCGGTGTAGATCCGCACACACACACACACACACTTACCCACACGGCCGGTAGGTGAAGACGATGTAACTCTCCTCTGTTGTTCTCTCGATGAAAGTCACGCATGTGTGTTTTTCCCAATGTCTCATAGCCTGTCTGAATATGGCTCTCTGGCTACCTATAGGACACACATATTCAAACACACAGTTATCATCTGTAAAGGGAAGTAAAAAAGGTATGCCAGTGGTTCTCAAACTTTTTCAGCGTGCGGCCCCCCTTGTGTACAGTGCATTCCTTTGCAGCCCCCCAAAGAAAATTTATGACAAAAACTAGTTCTAAAATGTAACATTTTGCAGTGTAATTAAACAAAACATATTAAGTTATACAAAGTAGTGTTGTTGGATAGTAGGCTTATTTTTTGGTTTAATTACACAGAATTCATGATAAATTAATGTATTTTATAAAGTTTCATCAAACTGGGGCCCCCCTGGCACCATCTCGCGGCCCCCCTGGGGGCCCCGGTCCCCAGTTTGAGAACCACTGTGCTAAAATACTGGGTTATCTTAACCTACGGTTGGGTCAAAAAGGAAAAACTCCAACATTGGGTTAAATTAACTCAGAAAATGTTTAAATTTGACCCAACCATCGGACATAAAATCATTCTGCATAATGTAAAAAACATTGTGTGAAAATATAACCTTGATATCTTTAATTTAACTGCGTATGGTCATGTCAAAGATGAGTCAAATAAAATTTTGATGCTATTAATCTCAGCGTTAGATTATGAGACTTTTGCCTGGATTTCACAGATAGGGTCACTAATACACAATACAACACAGCTTAAAATACCATTACTTAAATAAAACTTATTAGTAAATGAGTTTACTTACCACTGAAGTTTCCACTGATGACATAAGGTATGACACCCTCAGGCCACACCCTCTCTGGTCTGGACGTCGCTGCTCTCTTTCTGCGACGCGACCTTTGATTGGATGCACTGTTGTTTGGACTCGTCTCATTGGATACTGAACCTAACATTTCCAACATCAAAAAACACTAAGCTTTAAATATGAATTCATTAGTTAAGATCACTACAATCACATAATGATACAGAGTGGTTACATGTCTACACTTTTTCATTTTTTGGTTTCTGACCAAATAAGATTTCAGTAAACACAACAGTTTAAAAATGTGCAGTATAGCACATTTAATAAGTATTTTTAATTACTTACTAAAAGCAAACCTTTACACAAACATATTTTGATGTCATTTAGCGAAACAATAGACAACTTTTAAAGAGATAGTTGACCCAAAACTCACTCTCATGTCAACTCTGCCCGTTCTCATTTTTATTTTGTTTTTAATAACCCACCCCGCAATAAAGTGACACTTTCTTTACCCGCCCCAAACCGATACGTGAGTTACGAGGGCCCCGTACATCACTAGTACAAACTGTATTTTCAATTCCCTAACCCATCCCCTAAACCTAACCCTAACAGAAACCTTTTGGCATTTTTTCTATAAAATATTAGCATTTAGCACATTTTCAAGCCTTTTGATTCACAAGGACACATAAAGTGTCACATGTCTGATGTTATAATACGCATGTCATTACACATGTCACATGTTACTATACGCATGTCACGATACTATACGCATGTCATTGTACACATCACGTCATTATACGCATGTCATTATACGCATGTCACATCTTACTATACGCATGTCATTATACACATCACATGTCATTCTATGTATGTCATTACACAGGTCACATGTTACTATATGCATGTCATTATACTGTACGCATGTCATTATACACGTCACATGTTACTATACGCATGTCATTATACGCATGTCATCATTACACACGTCAAATGTTACTATACGCATGTCATCATTACACACGTCACATGTTACTATACGCATGTCATCATTACACACGTCACATGTTACTATACACATGTCATTATACACATCACATGTCATTATACGCATGTCATTACACACGTCACATGTTACTATATGCATGTCATTATACTGTACGCATGTCATTACACACGTCACATGTTACTATACGCATGTCATTATACGCATGTCATTATACGCATGTCACATCTTACTATACGCATGTCATTATACACATCACATGTCATTCTATGTATGTCATTACACAGGTCACATGTTACTATATGCATGTCATTATACTGTACGCATGTCATTATACACGTCACATGTTACTATACGCATGTCATTATACGCATGTCATCATTACACACGTCACATGTTACTATACGCATGTCATTATACGCATGTCATCATTACACACGTCAAATGTTACTATACGCATGTCATCATTACACACGTCACATGTTACTATACACATGTCATCGTTACACACGTCACATGTTACTATACACATGTCATTATACACATCACATGTCATTATACGCATGTCATTACACACGTCACATGTTACTATATGCATGTCATTATACTGTACGCATGTCATTACACACGTCACATGTTACTATACGCATGTCATTATACGCATGTCCTCATTACACACGTCACATGTTACTATACGCATGTCATTATACGCATGTCCTCATTACACACGTCACAGGTTACTATACGCATGTCATTATACTGTATGCATGTCATTATACACATGTCACATGTTACTATACGCATGTCATTATACACATCACATGTCATTATACGCATGTCATTACACACATCACGTTACTATACGCATTAGGGATCGACCGATATGGATTTTTCAGTGCCGATGTCGATACCGATTTTTGTTTCATCAGCCTAAGGCGATGACCGATACAGGCTGCCGATTTTCTTGAGCCGATATTTGGGGCCAATACTGCTTTTGCAATACCCCAACTGCTAACCCTAACAACACATGTCATTATACACATATCAATATACACGTCACATGTTACTATACACATATCATTATACACATCATGTTACAATATGCATGTCATTATATGCATGTCATTATATACATGCCATTATTCAAATGTCATTATACGCATGTCATTATTCACAGGTCATTACACACATCAACTTACCAGTCTCATTGTTATTAAGAATTGTGATGGTTCTCTGTGCTACATTTATGATGCGGTCCACTTTAAACATGCGCATGTCCTCTTCATCAAGTGCAATGTCTCCAAGATAGGCAACTGAAACCAACACAAACAAAGTACAGTTTACAATAACCACATAATTAGAGCAAAATAAATATATGGTACATGAAAAATAAAAAACAGCTTTTGTGGCCTATTGGTCACTAGAAAAAGGTTCAAAACTGATATTTACATCTTTTCAACAAGTCACATGATTGCAGGTATATATTGGTGTTGTAGTCAAGACCCCTAAACAGAGACCAAGACAATTCTGGAGGGTGTCGAGACGGAGACAAGACCAAGTCCTTGAAAAGATGGACTGAATTACATACTATTGTGGGCCTTGTGGGTGTATTCATTTGTTGACAGATTTCTTTTTGGGCGATCCCCCATTCATCTCTTACCAGCACAATAGTAACAAAAGAAATCAAATAAGAAACAAGCTAATGATTGCTTTTAAAAATAGCCAGAAGTTTTACATCAAATCACAATAATGCTGTTTACATATAAATCAGACAATGCAATAGCAATTCTGTGTAATTCCTGCAGTTGTTGTCTTGACCGGTCTTGAAACAAAATCCCGAGACCACTAATAAGTCTGAGACCAAGACAAGACAGCGACCAAATACAGTTGAGACCAAGACCATCAAGAAATGGTCTTGAAATAGGTCTCGAGACCAAGATAGGTCTTGAGTACTACAACACTAGTATATATTATTCAAAATTTTTGCACTTCACTTGCACCCAATACATTACATTTACTTTATAAACAATTTTCACCATTTACAATGAGTTGCTTATTTATTTCTTAATGCCATCCCATTATCCAGGACTATATACACATTTCCGGACCCAGTTAATCCACACATAAGTTTGGCATCTCCAATTCACCTAACCTGCAAGTCTTTGGACTGTGGGATAAAACCGGAGTACCCGGAGTAAAGCCACGCTGACACAGGAAAACATGCAAACTCTTCACGGAAAGACCTCCTGACCCAGCCGAGGCTCGAACTGAGGAACTTTGTTAACAATGAGCATCTGCACTTAAGAAAGATTTCCTTGAACACATATCACATTCTCATATATTTGTATACAATTATCTTTATCTCAACTCTGTCTTTACTTATTTCTATACTCTACTGCAACAGAAAGGCATCAAAACCTCCCATCAAACATTTCATTGTAAAATGTCATTGACATCTGTGCATGAAAAATAAACTTAAAACTTCATGTACAGCATAAATAAAGCGGCATGAGTTTTACACATTTAAAGCACTTAATGACTGATGCTTGTTTTAGCAAACTTTACTAATAACTAATACACTTTGCGTGCCTTCAAAAATAACTTAATTTTGAACTCTTGATAATGTAATGGTGCACTCGTTTATGAGCGATTGTGCAGTGTTTGTAAAATGCCTTCCTTGTGCATCCTTATTTTTTATGAAGTCTTCAAACGGTCCTTAAAAACAACCCCTTATGAGGTAGCAGGGTCCAGTTAACTAATACATGCCGCAGCCTCATATTTATTTTATGATCCTCTGCGATGCCATTTATAGCTGAGGTCATAACTCGGACAGGGATAAATAAATCCCTCTCGCGTGAGAGAGAAGCCGATTAACGTTAGAAAATTAAGCAATATATATGAGCATAAAATATGGCACTTTTAATGATCTACACAACAGGAGGATGTTGACCTATATGGGACCGCTTGAGTTTAATGAGCCCATCCGGGAATAATTGTATCCCTGGCAGTTTTGATCGGAATCTTGGAATCAAGCGCTGGAAATTCATCACAAGTGAGCGATGACAGAAGAAATTCATTATGATTGTTTCAAACACAATTTTTTACAGTGACCATATTCTGCATATGATTTTTTTTAGTCCTCTTAAAATGTTATTTACATTTCTTGTATCCAAAATAATCTTGAACATTTTTATCCTCATATAATTATGAAATAGTTCACCTCAAAATGAAATATCTTTCATATATTTTAAATTAAAGGGATAGTTCACCCAAAATGGAAAATTCTGTCATTTACTCGCTCTCATGTTGTTAAAAATTCGTATAAATGTCCTTGTTCTGATGAACACGAAGGAAGATATTTGGAGAAATGTTCGCAACCAAACCAATTGTGGACCCCGTTTCCTCCCATAGTATTCTTTTTTTCCTACTATGGAAGTAAATGGGGTCCACAAATGGTTTGGTTTCAAACATTTCTCACGCGTACGCATGTTCACGAGAGAGTTGAGGTCAGGCGGAAGGTTGATCTTTGACCCAACGTTAAAAAACCGATCGCTACACCTCAGAAGACATTTAATAACTCAATTGCAGTGTTTTCCAATTGTGGTCCCTTAAGGACCCCCTTTCAAAAAGTTGTAGATCCTTTCTTTAAAACACATGATTTAACTAATCAGCCTCCTTCCAAAATGGTAAACATGTCTCCCTAACAAGCTGATGAGTTAAATCAGGTGTGTTAAATTAAAGCAATAACCCCCAAGAAACAGTGGGTTACCAGTGCATTTTATAACAGCTAAGGGGCGTTGTTAGGCACGACGCGAAGCGGTTTACTAAAGACATCCTAGTAAACACAGAGCAATAATGTGATATTATAAAAGAAAAGATGTTCAGTACAGACATGAAGAACATTAGTATTCAGATGAATACAGATGTGATGGAAGTCATTTGCAGAGTTTAATAATAAAAAAAGAAGAAGTATTGAGGTGGTCTCATGGAGCAGCAATGGCATCAAAGGGTAACCATGATACTGAGTTATTACTATATTCATGTGTCATTCTACTTTAAAAAATACCATAGCACGTGTCAAATAAACAAGTTATATTTAAATGATAAATCTCAAAGAAATAAACGTTTCTGTTAGTGTCTTCTGTAGTTTCACAACTTGAAAGCTTTAAAGTGCACAAGATGTACTGAATGAGTAGAAGCTTGATAATGGACATCCGAATTCTTCTGTGTACTGTATCTTGTTTGGGCAAGAAAATGTTAGGAGTTGTTTAGTCAGCAAGCGCCTAAAAACAGTGCAGCACATTCTGTTTCTTAATGAGGTTTGAAAAGAAGAAATTACAAAACAGAGAGACTTTACGAGACTCGTAACACTGGTTATTTGCTCCTTTATGAAAGCATGAGAGAGAGAGAGAGAGAAACAGATCAAACAGACATATAGCAAACTAATAGCCCTGCCTGAGGCAGTCGGGCAGTGGAGCAGTGACCTGTAGCTTCCTGTACAGGACAATAAAGACAATTACTCCTTCGCCAGGCAGTCTCCTCTTCATTGAAAATTTTAAAAGTAGCCTATTAGTGTGACATCCATAACATTACACAGAACACCATATTCCAACCCATGGGTTTATTAACACTTCCCCAACAAAGTTTATTAAACTTTTGTTTTCCAGGGTCACTTGTTGTAATAAACCTACAACATTGTCCATCTAAACAAAACTGCTGGATGTTTTTGCCGTCTTTATTGTTTGTATTTATCACTATTTGGAAAATGCGTATGTACGCAGGAAGGTAGTGTTTTTTACAAGATAACATCGCCATCTACTGACCTGGCAAGCATAATACAGCGAATTTAGTCGTCTTCACGGATCCGTGTAAATGCGGAAAGGAATAACGTTTCAATTTTTTCCATTGTCGTGTAAACAGTTTCAACTTCTATTAGACAAATAGTGACTAATCAGACATCAAAATGTCCTCTTTCACATTGCTTGCTGGCTGGTTAGGACAAAACGTCAAGAAAATCATCAAATGTGAATAAAATTAAAAACATGACTTTTATAACTTCATACTTTATCGCATCATATCTTGCTGAGACTCATAATTTTAGTATTAAAGTGTGTATTTTCCATACTGTTAGTTTCAGAAAAATCAAGTTTAAAAATAATAAATTTGTTTGTTAAAAGGCGCATATTAAAAACTAGGGATGCCTAAATACCACATTTTCTGAAGTACTCGTACTCGTTAAAAGTCCCCCGATACCTGGAATCGATACCACGGTCTGAGAAATGTCTATGTTTGAGCGGCGTGTAAGGGGTTAATGCCTCTTGTGTTGTCCAAAGAGGCAGAGTTTACAACAAACTGGAAAACTAGTCCTTTGTTTTTTTTGTTAAATTATATGACTAAAGCTGTTACCTGTAAATTTAAATCATGTTTTTTTATTAAGTACTCGGTATCGGTATCGGCAAGTACTGAAATGCAAGTACTCGTACTCGTACTCGTATTCCAAAAAAGTGGTATCGGTGCATCCCTATTACAAACTTTTTTACAAGATATAATATAATTCCCAGGTGTGCCCAGAATGTATCTGTAAAGTTTCAGATCAAAATGCCCCACAGATAATTTTTTACAACACGTCCAAAATGGCCCATTTGGAAGCGAGCAAAAATCTGTTGTTTAGATGTGTGTACCTTTAAATGCAAATGAGCTAATGCTCCTCCCTCCCATATCAACAGACAGTAAGTGCTTTTAGTGAAAATATACCTGATTCCTATGAAAAACAGTATGGGACAATAGTATCTTTAGCCACATTAGTGCTACAACATCCTAACAAACACATTTAGAAAAATTTGGGGTAAAATTAACCAGTCAGTCAGTGGTGTGGACGTGGCTTTATCAGTGTGACATCACATTAACAAGAGATTAAAACGAGTTAACTAGTCGATTAAGAGAAAACACGTCCCTGTCAATGACGAGTATTTCCGGCAATCCATATTTCTGCTATTATCCACCAGGTGGCTTCCTTACCCAACTTATAAAACCCGGAAGTATCCCCTTAAAGGGACAATAAGTAGGATTTTCCCCCATCTAGTGGTGAAATTGTATTTTGCATTCAAACGAACAGTGCTCTCTAGCGCCTCGCTTTTCCAAATGCGTGTTGCAACTACAGTAGCCGTTATGTACTCACTGATCTCCTTGTCCGTTTCAGCTGGTTCACGTGTTCTGAATGAAAACACGTTGTGGAAACGCATTGGTAGGCTAGTGCTTTTTGTCCCTCTCTGCTATTATAGTTTATCAATATGGCGCAAATGACATGGACGCCTCCTTGGACTTACCCATTCAATGTAAGTAAAGAGAAGAAATTCTAAGCTTACAAAGAAAAGTCAGATCACTGGCAGAGGTCATTTGACACAAACAAGGAAGGACATATGTATGAATAAAGACATTGATTTTGATTAATAAAACACTTAAAACCCTACTTACTGTCCCTTTAAGGCAAACACTTCAAACTATGTGTATGTTTTGAGGATCGCTCTGAATCTGATCTCTATCAAAAGTCCTTCACAAAAATGCAATTATCTCAGCTTTTTGCTCAAAATATGGTATTTTTGAAACACACCCATATTTGAGAGGTCAAAAAATGAAGGTAGGATGAAACTTTTTTTAAACAGAGAGTCTGTTTTTTATGAAATATATTGTATGTTTATATATTTAAAGAAGAACATTTTCTGGAAGGCATTAAACTTTTGTAAAAATCATAAATGCTGGCGCTGGCTGGCAACTTTTTTTTAAAAACACTGGTGGGGAAAGAGTTAAGAAAGAAGTACAGAGTGATTTTTTTATTGTAGGGTGGTTACACGCTGCCAACACACATTTATATCTAAACACCTTGTAAAAGTGAATTTTGCTTAATAGGTGCCCTTTAACACACATGTATCCTAAACACTTGATAGTGTTTTCACATTTACCACTACTTTAAATCAGCTTGTTAACAGGGAACCAACACAAACAATTTACAGTCAACCATATTTATTTTTTATACTTTTTGTAAATAACAAAAGGTTGTGCAACAGTCTTTTAATTACTTGTATTATTTATTTGTCTCTACATTCCATTATGACAGTCCCTGATAAATATCCAGACAAATCTGTTAGGTCTGCGGATGAACTTCACTGAACTCTCGTCTAAAAACAGGCTGAACTAAAAACGGTTGACAGCACTGAAATAACAGGGTTTTACTTCTCAACGCGCATCCACACAGACAACCACAGTCCATGAGAAGCAGAGAGAAACCATCTGGACAAGACGGTCCTAAAGCAACATCTATAAGAATAGACTTCAGTACATTGGACATTTTGTTGCACTTAAATGCCTGGGATTTATGATCGAGAATAATCGAGAACTACAGATACTAAGCAAGCAAATAAATCAAAACATAATAATCATTACAAAAAATGAAACCGAGGAATTTCAAGTAAATGACTTTTTATGTGGTTGCAGACTAAAACTGACCAAAACAAAGTGTAAATTCTCCTCGACAAGACCAGACAAGCTTAAAGAGAACATGCAGAGACAAAAAGATCTTTTTGCTAACACTGACATCCCTCTCGAACTTACGCATACTGAGCGGTGAAAAAAACAATAACTATGATTATGCCATAAAGCGTGGCATTAATAAATCAAACTGAAAAAGCGAGATCTCCAAAAACAGGCCAGAAGTGTTCTTATAAGAGCCAACTACCAGATGTCAGCAGTTATATGTAGAAACTCAAGATACAGGCAAACACATTTAACTCTTTATTTGTAAGAATTAAATCAGACTTTAACTTGTAATAAAAAATGCTGTCATTGGCACCCTTGGCACCCCTATGCTGTCATTGGCACCCTTTAAAAAGGTTACCATTTAGAAATGCACCTTTGATGTACTAATATGCACTCTTTAGGTACAAAGTTGCATTTTTTAAAAGGGCACCGTCCCAGTGACAGCTAGAGACCATTTTTTTATGACAGTATAAATGCCATCCTGAGAAGCACAGCCATATACCACACCAACGCCTCAATAACACCCAAATTATGACAAGAAAAACATTTCACCAAAACAATACAAAGTGGAGGAATATGCAACCAATCAAAGACTAGGGGTGAACGAAAATACCGGTACACATGTTATTTTGTTTGCAGATACTCAAAAAAAAAAAAAAAAAAACGCAATAACAATTTTTTTTACAAGATTCATGCAGTTATTTAGTTTTGTGTTTACATCCCGACGGCTAAATAGTCTTCTTATGTCTAAATCTCTTAACACTTTGACAGAAAGTTCTTGCTAAGGTTTCTTGATGACAACTATCCTAAAATTATATCCTATTCTTGTCCCAAAACAAGAAATATCCCAATATGCCGTCTTGCGCACAGCACCGTATCGTACGGCAACCATTATATCGTGATGTGTATCATTTACGTACACAGCCCTATCGAAGATTAAATATCTTATAAATATATTGTGTATGTGTTACACAAAAGTTTATTGCAACGTTTAGGGGTTTGTCCAAACTTTCCAACCTCCACTAAACATAAACAACTAAAAACTAAACATTATTCTCAAAACACATAAAGAATGTTATATTTTTCTTTCTGAACAATGATAAAAGGCTTTAGAGTAGGCAAGTGTATCAGGGCGTATAAAGGAACTCAAAACAATCGTACGAGTGAAAGAAAGCCCTTCAATGCTACGACTGAAACCCAAACAAACAGTTGGTAGGTCGCAATCCTCTGATCTCACAAAGCTGGACTCCAAAGTCACCAACAGTACCAATGCCAGCGACACCGTCTCAAGGGAGAATGCCAGCGAGATATTGCACAAACAGACATGGTTTTAAAGTCCAGGCCGCTAGAGAAATCGAATTTTACCCTCCCTAGGGAACGACACAGTCCTCCGTATCTCCACAAGCCTCTTAATCTAGCGTGTAATTGCGCTCCATCAGAAGCCAAGACTGGTGAGGACAAGTGCACAAACAGCCACCCGTCTGATTCTTCGTTCAGTTGTTGTGGCGACGAATTTCGTTCTTATGTGCCCGAGGGATTCCCATCTTAATCCTCTATGTCGCCCTAGCTTGGGTTCATCGCCAGAAAATAAAATCAAAATCCTCGTGCTTTCTATAAACCGAAATGAAGATGAGCTTATCGGAATTCAATGCTGGAGATAAAAGAATGAGAGAATTATGACACAAGATCTAAAATGAATCAAAGATGTTGTTGGTTACTAATCCAGAACACAAGAGCATGAACTTATGACCTTTCGTGAATGCAGGAGATCTATAAATGATGGCAGGGAGAGAGAGATGAAATAAAGGAGACTGAAGTTTGGCATTTAGCTGATGGGGTTGATCTTTATCCAGAAAGATTCATTATAGACACACTTAACAGCTGCAAAATAACCTCAGCGCCCACTTAATGTCTGGGATTTGATGATGTTTGAAACAAAGAAAGGCAACTGGGATTTTTTTGGGTGTGACTGCCAGTCTGTAAGGTTTTCGAGTAGGATGTGGTTAGTACTGTAACTCCAACCAAGCATGTCACAAATATCTGTAAACATGCCCAAATATGAGTCAACAAATCAACTTGTCCAATATATCCGATCACCAATGTGATATTATACGTTTGAGCAATGGACACTGTCAGGAAAAACCCTGTCACTGGGGTGTCATCATTTTAAAAAGTACAACTTTGCACTTAAAGAGTTTATGTCAGTAACTCAGAGGTTCATACTGGTACAAAGAATACAACTTTGCAGCTGTATTAGTACCATAAAGGTTCATACTGGTACCAAATGTATACATATCTGTACTTAAATGATACACATTAGGACCTGTTAAAAGGATGCTGCCCCAGTGTCAGCAGAATTTCACATTTAAAAAGCAGTTAAGCACAGTTAGCTGACAATAGCTGCGCTTTTATTACCCTTTAAGTTCCAATGAACCATGTGAGGAACACTGCATTATTTGACAGAAAACTTCATGACATTCAACAACTCAAAAACAAAAAGCTTAACATGTCACATATCTTTGGAAGCTGAGATTCTTGTGATTAAAATGATGTAAACCATTTAAAGATCCAACACAACAAGTACAATTAGTGTCCTTTTTAGGCATTTTTAAGCCTTTTTCAGAAATGCTAAGGGGTTAAATTGCACAAGTTGATAATGCGAATTAAAAATATGGCCAATGGAAACACATTAATTTCACAAAAACTCCCATATATATTGCAAAAAAAATGTTTTACACTCACATGAGGTGGTTTATCAGGCAATTCATAAAAGGTGTATTTGGCAAAACTGCAATGAAAACTGTTTATCTGCATTTTCAGGTCACCTGATGCACGTAAGTCATATAATTATTATTTAAAGATGACGCGTTATGTACTAAAACCTCTCAGAAACACCTCAATATGTGTCTGCTCCCAAGTATAAAAGAGGCTTTCCTTGCCAATAATGTTTGAATAAGGGGCCAGTCACACCAAAAGCGTTTATGGCAGTTGCAGGCGCCTTTTTTGAATGATATTCTATGGGCAGGGAGCGTTTGCGCGCTGTTTAAGCACGGTGAGCGCCTTGTGGTTTTTGCCACCGACCGCAGCACGCGCCTTTGAAGGAACACTGAGAGCGGAGAAGCGCCAGACGTCATTTTGCGTCTTTCCATTGTCCAATCGAATAAGGGGAGAGGCGGGCCTTACGTTGTGTTGAGGGAAGTTTACAGTTGTTTGAAGAACCGGACTACACTCGCTCACTCTCTCCTGTGTGTTTGTGCACCTCTCACCCTCAAACAAGATCAGAGCAAGCGCCCTCTTTTTAAAGTTTCTGCTGATATGACAGTTAACAGCAAAAGAGCGCTCACGCTTCAATATTTGATTGACAAGACAGCTGACTCGGTGGTTTTTAAAGGCAGTGTGTCGCGCCTTGCGTTTCGAAGCGTTTAAAGCGCGGTTGGTGTGATTAGCCCCTAAGACTCCTACATCTCTTTTGATTTAAAATAATAAAAAACATCTATATGTTGCCGCTCCTAAGTACAAGAGGCTAGATAATACTCTTAAGTTTTCTTCGGTTAAAAATAATGCCTAGTGCAGTGGATGGTAAACCTAGCAACATCAGTCGACGTGGTGTTTTGAATGACTTATCGCTAGAGGACAACTATTTTTCAATCACATATCATTTCGCAATAGTCTTTTGTTGACATAAATAACACTAAAGTTTTGCGCAAATCTGCGAACGCAGCTAATGGTGATAACTTTAAATATCGGCCATATTATTGCTCAGACAAGATCTTTAAAACAAATATTTTGTTCTGGAAGGGATTGGAATCTCTAACACATTTGTTTAGAAAACATGAATAAACATTTTGATAAGAACAACTTTACAATAAATCTGAAAACACCACCGTTTTTCAATATTTTACTATGTTCTTAATACATACCTATCTTTTTTTAATGCATGCACTTCAACTTTGCACAGCGCTCCGTAAATGTGTTAGCATGTAGCCTAGCCCCATTCATTCCTTAGGATCCAAACAGGGATGAATTTATAAGCCACCAAACACTTCCATGTTTTCCCTATTTAAAGACTGTTACATGAGTAGTTACACGAGTAAGTATAGTGGCACAAAATAAAACTTTGGTGTGGAGCCATAGGAATGAATGGGGCTAGGCTAAATGCTAACACATTCACGAAGCGCTGTACAAAGTGCATGTATTGAAAGAAGTTAGGTATGTATTCATCTAAGTTGAGGTAAGAACATAGTAAAATATTGAAAAACGAAATATTGAAAAGTTTTCCTTTACGGTTGAAGTATGGTCCATTTTTTATGTGTACGCAAGGGTCTGCGCACAGTGCATGTGATGCAATTTTCGTATTCAGAAGAGTATGTGTGTACTGTACGCATTTTTGAAACCCTGCGAACATTATACATGTAGGTTGCGCATATGCATACAGGATAAAGTAGTATGTAGCCCAAGAGATGCACTGCATTTTGTCGCAATGCGCATGCGATGAACGTCTGTGTATATGTACGAGTAAAAAAATATATGCATACGTTCACGCATAAAAAATAGACTATACTCCAGGCTTTAAAATTGCAAAAACATCTGCTGACTGTCAATCTAAAATCCAGCATTTAAACAAAAATGGTACTTTCTTTGTCCTTCTTGTAATATTTGTATAACTGTGTCTTCTAAGGTTATAGACTGAACAACAGAAAGTCAGAATGTTTAACCTTCTCATCACACATAAGTATGTATGCAAGATATTTTAATCATACACTGTGACATAAACACAAAAACGGTGTTTTCCATAGTAAAGTTAACCATGCAATTATGCCTGTCAATCAAACTGTCCAGCATCCACGGACAGATTTTCGCTATAAACCTGGAAAGTAAATGGGCTGAAGGCTTGATACTTTTAAAGCTTCGGTCGTATTTCAGGATCAGGTCCATTGAGGTTTTCCTTTACTCAAATGTCGTTTTCCACAGCCTGGCCCGTCTCAACGATCACATCCACAATACAACAGCACTTTCATTGACAAAAGCCACTTTGGCACCTATTTTACCGAAACTGGTTTCTGTTTAAAGCCCTTAGGGTATAACATGTGAGGTCTAGACAGGTCTTAAAGTTACCACCCACACTGAGATTTCTCGCCCTTCAGCATCTTTGAGGTAAACAGCAGGACAGCACGGCCTAGGGGTCTTAATGCAGACGCACATTAGACGTCAAACCTGCTGCGCATGATAATACCAGTCCCAATACAGCGGCGCCTCCTTAAATGTAAACGCACCATTCACATTCATTAAGAGACTGTCTATTAGACGCTGGGTTAGGACTCAAACACCCTGACTGCAGTTTCACTTACTGTCAACTAGACAGTAACAATTCACTCAAGGGAACTTTTAGTATGAAATAAACAATGTTGCTAACCTACAACGAATAAACTGTGCTTATTATATTTTGAAAGAGGATTAGTGAATCCTGTCAAGAGTGTGAATGGGTCACATTAACCCTTACAAAAATTTATCAGGGTTTCATAGCTTTGTTTTGTTTTTTTTTATTACAATTTTTAAAACCACAGTGTTACTACTAAACTATGGGTAAACTGTAATTACTGTAGCAAAATTATGGTTAATTTATGGTAACCAAAGTTTAACTAGAGTACCCATAGTTCTTTACATTTTATCTGTATGGTTAATTTTCATACTTTTGTATTTTGCTAAAGAAAAAAAAATTTTTTTGGACCATTTAAAATGATTGAAATTTCAGATTAAAAATCATTCATTTAATCCATTTCAAACCGTATTTCAGTGAAAGGTAAGTGTAAACATTACATCAGTTTACTGAAATTGGTATGTAAAGTGCTTTATTTTCAATAAAATAATCTTATGATGCAAATATTTGTTCAGATTGTCGTATCATTAGTTTTTTTACAGTCATTTCAGTAAGAAGAATCACCTGTGACAATAATAAAAAGTTTTTCTCTCAAGGCAAAAAAGGCGTTTATTGCAATACTTAACTAAATTTTGCGTAATTTAATAATACTTATTATATTGATATTTGATTTTTAACAATATTATATAACATTTATGCTTTTGCTAGCTGTGGTTATCCAAAGTGACTTATAGTCCATTACAAATGTAAAAATAAAATAAAAAATGATCAGTATGCGTGTTAATCCATACAGCAAAAAAAAAAATTATCTGGCCAAAAATATGTTTTAAATATATGCTAAATACATTTTGTAGAAAGTAAATCTTAATTAAATATATTTTTTAATTTTAAAATGTATTTAGTTTTAACCTTCGAATATTCAGATCACCAATTATATTTCCATTTACAAACCATATGGCATATAAATGTATAAAATATAAAATCATAAGTATATTTTTGCAGTTGAAAATATATTCAATTTTAACTTTTTCAAACCTGCTGTTTACAGATTTGTAACTTACAAAGTTTTCCTTCCAATGCAATGTGAATGCTTTAAAATATATTTATTTTTAAAAAAAATCAAAATATACTAAATATGGCTAATATATAAATTTTTGGAAACATATTTCAAAATATATTTCATTACCTATATTTTTTGGCCATTTTTTGTATATTTTGAAATACATTTAAAATTATATTTGAATATATATATATATATATATATATATATATATATATATATATATATATATATATATATATATATATATATATATATATATATATATATATATATATATATATATATATATATATATATATATATATATATATATATATATATATATATATATATATAAGCTATACAGGAGCACTATAATATACTACTATATTATTATTATATGCTAATACACTTCAATATACAGTAGCTATAATCTATAATCTCATTTTAATGATCTTAACTGTCTAAAAGCAAAACATAGTGTGTCTCAATCCTATGTCATGAATCAGGGGCTCGGGGACACTGGATGGACCCTTGATGGCTTATTTTGCACATAGTGACGTGACTATTAAAACACGTTGTAAGATGTCAGCGAAGATGTTTATAAGCAACACACAGAAACGACACCTCTCTGACTTAATTTTTTACTGGTTAAAGTACAATTGTCACGGCTAGTCCGTGACATGTTTTGTGTTTTGCACTCATCCGTTTCACCTGGACACTCATGGACTAATTACGCCAACACACCACACCTGTTGTATGTTTGATTGTGTTTGTATTTATATGCCTTTGTTCCGTCAGCCTGTGCCGGATGATTGTCATTGATATACCCTGTCTGTGTTCCTGTGTCACGTTTGGATGTTCCTGTGTTTGCTACCATGTTACTCCTCGTGTTTTTGTTTCCCCATTTTATTATTAAATGTTATTTATTTGCCGAACTCTGCGTTTGTGTCCTCCCTCCACTCCCGTGTCATGACAACAATATGAAAAACATTGTTGGTTAGATATACTCAAAACTAATTAAATCTCATTTTTGACCATCACACACGATACATCAGAGTCAGCGGCAAATCATAGCAGGGGCCGAGATGAGGTTCGGCTCGGCGGGGTACACGAGCGCTGACAGCCTGCTGGTCATGCCTGGAACTCACTTCTCCAAATTCGTCCATCAAATTTTTTAATAGGTGCTGACTTTACAAATCAACTACAGATTATCCATCTATTCCCGCCTAAACTAATCTTACATTTTGTGACCCACAGCCAGTAATGTTGAGAAACTGCTATTATTGAGTAGTTGACTGCGATTTCGGTTGGAGAGCTTAAAAAAAAAATCATGTGATTTCTGGAAAGTGAACTTAGGGACCATTGATGCTCAATGGTTTTTGCATTGCACTGTGGGAATATTTAGAGAACAAACGTTTTAGTACACTGAAAGGATTTTGCTATTGAAATGCTATTGAAATTGAAACAGCCCTTAAAATCCTCGATCAGTGCCCTGACAACTTAACAAGGGAGCTGGTTGGGACGCACCCATAATTTCTCATTTTACTTCTTTTAGCTGTGCCGTGAACCTAATGACCTTGATCTGCTTTCATGAGATTCAACCAGACCATCAATGTGAATCCTGGTGCACAAAAGTTGGATTTTCATTAGGCGTTTTTAATTCGGCTCTTGGAGACCCACAACCTTGCATTTCAGAACCACATGAAGAAGCCAAACAAGCTTACTAGCTGTTTGATTATGACTGAAGTTATGACACTGGGTCTCTAGCATTGGAGACAAATCCAATAACAACCGGACATTTCCTCTGGAGTAAACGGCATGTATTTTCATGAAACACAAACCACTTCTTTTCTCTCTTGACAGACCTAGATGGTGGTAATGTTTGTGTTAGGATCATGTGGATAGGGGATTCTCATAAACACCCCAGCCGCTGTACTGTTCTCTCCTGTAAAAACACTTCCAGCTGTTCCTCCTCAGCAAATGCTTACCTTGATATTTCCTGACTCTGCAATTTGAACCTCAGGCCACAGAGGCCACGAGCCTACGCGGCTGCTTCTTTTCAAAGACCTAATCATAGATTGTGCTATAGAACAGACTTCAAACTAAAAGCCAAGGACTGCGAACAGGAGGGTTTATTCCCTAACAAGCTGTCTTGCCTTCAGGGATTGTCAAAGGGGGGAAAGTGTGACGGAGGGGGTAGGAGGATGTGTTTTCAGATGCCTGGACTCACAGACAGCCGGAGGCACACGGCCAGAGAGGTGCCTGACATTTGGAAAGCAAACAGGTCGTCCATCATTCGTCCTGATCCGCACGTCGAGTCGCAAATCGGTTGCCGTATATTTTAGTAGCGGCCCGACTGGCATATCCCATCATATATCTGTCTATCGCAAGAATGGTTCAAAAACATACCAACAGAAAAAAATTGTCCTGTAAGACCCTGATTCTCAAAAGGACACGTTCAGATTTCGTTTTTTAAAACATATTCCCCAACTCGGGTGATCACTGCATGTGCCCAATTAAACACAATCACGCACACACACAAACACGTGCATGTCTGCGTTAAATGGAAACAGTTGCTATAAAGGGTAGCAGGGGGTCAGAACGGTGGCTGCGGTCGGTCTGTCCATAACAAACCAACTCCTGTGCCAACAAAGAGCTATTGATTCAACCATCAGCCAAGCTCATTTGACACACACCTATGAACGATACCTGGTGAATGAAAACGCTGGTTTAAATTTGTATGTTCAAATTTATGCTTTTAATTATTCGTAACAGCTCATGAGTTTGACACAAGCAGATCTTTGGTGTTTTGATCCGAGATTAAATGTGCAAATGCAGGTTCTTTTGAAGGCAACTAACTATCCAAACACTTAACCACTCATTACATTTGCATTTGTAAACCTAGTAGCCTAAGTACTCTGCACTGGCCCCGAAACAGTTATATGCATGTAAACAAACAACGTGTATGTGTATTTAAATACACAAGGTTGCAAAATGTTTGTTTTCAGTTGAAGTTGGTGGTATAGCGATAATGAGGAATTATTCATAAACGTGAGAAAGTTAGCAAGCGAACGGATCCCCGCTTTTTATGGTCAGTTTGCGTTCTCATTATTGTGACTAATTAGGTGTGAAGAGACGATTAGTGTGTGTACTCCCAAAGTTTATTGTTGCTGTTTCACACCAGCAACCAAACACATTGTTCTCTCTAATGCATCACACGGGGCTTGTCTTTATTCAGAAGACAATGTGCACAGACTTATGATCCCAATTAGCCCAAAACTTCAGAGAATGTGGACAGCCAGAGTTGGGGGATAAGTCTTCCAAACACTTAAGCCTTGTTACTACTTTGCTATTGAAGGTACATTTACATTTGTGTATTTAGCAGACACTTTTATCAAAAGCAACTTTTTGTCTTAAGAGCGAACAATAAACCTAGTAAACAAAGTTATATTTAGAGCTGGAATAGAAGTGAGGCTTGGGGAGAACAGAACGGCATGAATAAGTTTAATTTTTGTAAATATATTGTTATTAAAGTAAAACAAAGGAAAGTTAAGATACACCTAAATTTTGGTCAACTTGTAGTTAATGTAGTTAAACTACAGTCAATCTGTGCGTGTGATAGCTACACTACATGTTACTAAAAAACGTAGCTAGTTTTTAGTAAAAGTGACTAGTAGTTATATGCATTGTGACAAAACACACAGTTATGAAACATGCAAATACTTATTATTTTCTTTTGTGCTAACATGAAGTATTCCACAATTTTACATCTATGCGTTTACAATCAAACATGACGTACTGCATTGATTGCTCAATACGCTTAAAACACGTTTATACTGCCAGCCCTAATATTCATATTTGATTTTTGTGTATTATTAAGCTACACCTGTCAAAATGACCTGCTCCAAGATGACCCTGTGTTATTTCGTTTTGAGAAGTTTTTGTCATTTTTACTAAAACTTTGAACAAAGCAAAATAATAGACATATTTTCTCAGTCCACATGTAAAATTACATTAATCAAAAAGATCAAGGTGAATACAGGTTTCAAAAGGCACTATACTGTTTAAGTCAAAAGCCAGCTGGGTTATTTTTGCTTTCTTTTTTATCCAATAATTGTAGAAAAAATACACAAACTGAAAATACAAAAAATTTTCACAAATGCTTAAAAGTGTGTTCATGTGATTTTATAAATAAATGTTTGTAAAATAAATGAATCCATAATAATCGTTATTAATCATATGATCATGATTATTCATCAGACTAGAATCGTACCATCAAAATCCATAATCTTTGAATCCCTACAGGTGACCACGATTCAATGCTATTACAAGGCCAGAAGGAGGCAGGATATTTTTCCATAACCAAAGATATTTTATATTAAAGGATTAGTCCATTTTCTTAAAAAAAAAAAATCTAGATAATTTATTCACCACCATGTGATCCAAAATGTTGATGTCTTTCTTTGTTCAGTCGAGAAGAAATTATGTTTTTTAAGGAAAACATTGCAGGATTTTTCTCATTTTAATGGACCTTAATGGACCCCAACACTTTATACTTAACTCAACACTTAACAGTTTTTTCAGTTGAGTTTCATAGGACTCTAAATGATCCCAAAGAGGCATAAGGGTCTTATCTACCAAAACGATTGTCATTTTTGACATAAGAATAAAAAATATGCACTTTTAAACCACAACTTCTCGTCTATCTCCTGTCCTGTGATGCGCCAGCGGGACCTCACGTAATACGTCATCACGTCAAGAGGTCACGGTTGGCGTATCGAAACTACTCCCCAGTGTTTACAAGTGTATAGAAAAAGGACCGTTCCGACGTTGTTGTATGTGGAATGATACTAATTAATGTCTTTGTGTCAGTTTATTGTTTACAATGGTTCGCAAATGTGCGTTTCATATATGTAACACGTGATCTTTCTACGTCACTACGCAATTATGTGAGGTCGTGCTGGCGCATCACAGGACCGGAGATAGACGAGAAGTTGTGGTTTAAAAGTGCATATTTTTAAAAATGACAATCGTTTCGCTAGATAAGACCCTTATGCCTCGTGTGGGATCGTTTAGAGTCCTGTGAAACTCCTTTGAAAATAACTGTTAAGTGTTGGGGTCTATTAAAGTCCTGGAATGTTTTCCTCAAAAATCATAATTTCTTCACGACTAAACAAAGAAAGACATTAACATTTTGGATGACATGGTGGTGAGAAAATTATCTGGATTTTTCTTTTTAAGAAAATGGAATATTCCTTAACAAGATGCGTCACTGCTATTGCTATGAATGGAGGCGATCGGAATGGTCAATATGGCCGCTCCAGTCCCACCTTCCAGTAAAATGAGCCCCGTACTTATGTATATGAAAGGGTCCGTGTGACACAAATTTTGTCATCAGAATAGTCACCCGCACTGCCAGATTTTTGTAACTGCGCATACTCACACTGAACATCGATGTATTCGTACAAGTCAAATATACTATGCTTTGCAAGACTGTAGTGATTGAACGTTCGTGTACACATAAAAACAGGCAATACTCAGGGCTTTAGTACTTCACAACACTAAACTTTTCGCATGCACAGTATCCTGCTTTAGCAAAACTTTGGAAACATAGCGGCGCAGTGACGTGACTCCCATAAAAATACTTTGATATTACTCTAATGTGTTCGGCTGAAGAAAGGAAGTCATAACCATTTAAGGCGAGTATTAATGGCATTATGGGGTAATTTTCATGTATGAAACATTTTCATTTCAATTTGTTCCATTAAGGGAACACTATTTGTCAAAACGAACTTGATTTATTTAAAGTCTAATGTAACGAAAAACAGCCTAAATAACATAACAGAAACAAAGGGATAATTCCAGTATGTACAGTAAATGAAGAATACATAAAACACACACAGCAAATAATAGAGTCACTCCCCAACACCGCACAAAATATCTAAATTCAAAGTACTGCTTTCCTAAAGGATCACTTCAGTTTAAAAAACTCAGTGATGTTCAAAATACTCAGTTAGCTGCATATGAAAGGCATAATGCGCCTACTGTAATTTATGCACATAAATATGTGAGAACATGCTGTATCTGCAGAAAAACACATTTCTCTTGGGTAAACCGTTGGCTGAGAACCTGCTAAAAAGAAATAAAGGTTAACCTGTGACCCCGTGTAACAATGCAGGTCAAAATGAAAGCGGCATGCTGCAAATATAACACCTACAGGATGGAAAACTCACAAACATTTCCCTGAGGAAGCAATGCTGTGTTCTTTAAATCACTACTTCATTACTCACTGCACCTCACACATCCACGGCCTACAAACCTCTCCTCTCACATACAATACAGTATATACGCACACTCATTTACACTCGGTATACACACATGCTGAAGACATCTAGAGGACTCATGTTGTTTTTTTGGATCCCGCTGTGTCATTAGTGGAACAAATGGGCTGTAATGTCAGAGGTGAAGGGGCTGGTGAATTATGAGTCTTGCAAACAGCATCTTCTCACTTACTAGTATTCTCCACTCATTTGCTATTTAATGAGTAATAAACAAACACAAAAATGGATCTTTGATATGCAGGTCAGTGACACCGTACAAAGTGCATTTCGAAGTTGACTGTACAAATTTTTTTGCCAAATGTGAGCACATATCCAACACTCCAACCACGTAAAAAATTGGAAACTAACCTTATTGCACTATTTGTAGGATACTAAGTAAATGTATGCCATTGACAATTTTAATCATTAAATTTCCCAGCTCACATGCCGGAATTATAAGGGTTTGCACAAACGTGTGGAGTCCATGCCTGCTTTGATGCTACTGCCATTGAAGATAAAAGAGGACATGGTGTAAAACTTGTAAATTATTAATATGCAAACGCAAATATAGACCCGCCCCCTACATTCTTTCTTATGACATTTTGGTGGTAGGCAGTAAATTTAGACTGTTAAGAAAGTAAAGCATCCATTATATATCCAATGTAGCCTGGGTGCCAGCCAAACTTAGCCCCGCCCACAACATTTCAGGTCGGGAAGTTCGGTCTGGTGTCGCTCTGTTGTGGCGCAACTATGCTCCAACCAAAGCTGGTCGAACCAATCAAATTGTCAGGGACGGCTTTATATGATGATGGACAGATGATCAACAGTAACGTAATCAACCACGTCACCAAAGAGCGCTCGTGTTGAATCCGTTTACAACAAAGACGGCTGCCGCTGGAGAATTGAGATGTGAAGATTCTGCTATCGAGTCTGTTCTAGAAGATATTGACAGCTAGCCTGACGTTGTCATACTCAATTCTAGTCCGAATTTGAGTCTGATACCGTTCCATTGAGCTATGATTATGGGGCATGTCTCAACCGAAAAATGCCTCTGCACTCAATTGGATAGACCTATGACCAGTCAGAGCAATGAGTGTGTGACGTATGTTGAAATGTCGTCTTTGCAGCCTGACCGAACTGCTAGTAATTTCGCTACAATGACACTAACATTGTGATTATACTTAGTCTGAGTTAGCAACGTACATCAACACCTACTATGTTTACAACATTTCATTTATATCACAACATTAAGTATTTACTAAGTCATACAGTAAGACTATCTCTTACCATTTGTACATTAGGTGAACTTCATCCATGACGATACCCATTATGTTTGCTTGAAAAATATCGGAGCCTAGCATGTCCCCCCACTTATTACTATATAGCGGCTGGCATCGACCGCTAATTATATCCATCTCGTCATGCACGCCAAGTTGATTCGCCATGATACCCATTTCAGTTGCTTCTTTTACTTTGTCCTCCATAAGTGCGACCAACTTTTGCAGAATCCCGTAGGAAGGACGGCAAAATCATCTTTCCGATCAACAAATGCCTTGATTGCGTTTCTCTGTTCCTCTTTTAAAATCAATGCTCTGTTGATATCTTTTAGAACAGACTCAATATCAGAATCCACACATCTGAATTCTACAGCGGCAGCCATTTCGTTGTAAATAGATTCAACACACACGCTCTTTGGTGACGTGGTTGAATACGTTACTGTTGATTATCTGTCCATCATCGTAGAAAGCCTGCCTGGCAATTTGATTGGTCGACCAGCTTTGGGTCTCGCATAGTAGAGCCTCAACGGAGAAACCCCAGACCGATCTTCCTTCCTCAAAATGTTGTGGTTCGGCCTAAGATCGTCTGGCACCCAGGCTAATCGACAGCGCATTGATTTTAAAAGAGGAACAGAGAAACGCAATCAAGGCATTTGTTGATCGTAAAGAAGTTTTTGCCATCCCTTCTACGGGATTCGGCAAAAGTTTCATTGATCAGCTGGCTCCGATGGTCGCAAAGAAGATGGGACACAATGAAAATGTGCACGACAATGTTGATATAACTAACGGTCGTTGCCAGCTCCTTTTCGGAAGCCGGTGGATGAAGTTCATCTAACTTCCAAATGGTAAGAGATAGTCTGACTGTATGACTTAGTAAATAACTCACAATGTTGAGATATGAATGAAATGTTGTAAACGTAGTAGGTGTTGATGTACGTTCGACTTAATAACTCTTAGTAGAATCATAATTTTAGTGTCATTGTAGCGAAATAACTAGCAGTTCAGGTCAGGCTGCAAAATGACAGACGCCATTTCAACATACGTCACACACTAGGCTGCTCTGATTGGTTGTAGGTCTATCCAATTGAGTGCAGGGGCATTTTTTTGTCCTGGTTCGGTTGAAACACGCCCCATAATCACAGCCCAATGAAGCTGACTAGAATTGAGAATGACAACGTCAGGCCATATCCAATGTGTTCCTTCTGGCAAATTTAAGTAGAATGGCAGATGTATCAAAAACAGATGTGTTTCTAGAATGATTTCTCCACCCTCTTCTTACCTCCCCTGACCTTCTCTTTTCTGAGTCAAACAAACTCAAGCTGTGTGCTAACAGTCAGCTGACAGCCGGCTGCTTTGAACACCCTTGAAAGCATCGCTGCAGTTTTGAGATATAACTAACAACGGCTACGTCGTCTACACCACAATGATGTAGCAACAAACCTTTGCGTTTGTGAAAAATGTTTGCTGTCAAAAAATCTGCATTTACACAGATCTGCGCTAATGGCTAGAATTGCTGCATTATGCGTGCCAGGCCGTAAATGGTGGTGTTACTTTTTAAAGAATGCACACATACGCATTCTTCAAAATAGCGATAAATACAAACAATAAAGACAGCAAATGCATTAAGTAGTTTTGTTTAGATGGACAATGAAGTAGGTTTGCTACCTTGCATTGAGTGTAAGTCTATGTATATGTATATCCCCTATAGAATCGGCTATTTCTGGCTCTCTCTCAAAAAGGTTTTTTTAATCCTAGGACTTTTTTTCTCCTAACTGTGCATTCAGACCGCCACCGGCGAGAGCGTCAAAGTGGCCGGAAGTCATTCATGTTCAATGAGAGCCAGCGGCGAGCTCCGGCGAGCAGCGGCGCGTCATGTACAAAGTGAGTGTCGAGGAGAGTTAAAATCAGCTCAACTATATGGTAATGAGATATGACGCGGTTCGGCGCCAACCAATCGGAAGGCGGAAATGTTCACCGGCAACCAATCGGAAGGCGAAAACCTCCGCCTGAGAGGAGTTCAGAGAATCAGAGAATCAGAGAGCGTCAGAGCGTCAACTACAACTTTTCTTTAGTGTCGTTGTCAGGGCAGCCAGAGCTTTTATTGACGCTCTCGCCGGTGGCGGTCTGAATGCACAGTAAGAGTTGTTTTCAATCTCTAGGGAGTCAGCTGACATTGGCTTAACTTAGCACTCTCTTCTATATGTTAAATTATTACTACGCTCGCTAGTGCGGTTTAATCTTAGCCGCTGTACTCTGCTGCTTATATTGTCCATTGATTTTTTGTGTTTTCTCCTGAATTTACTAATGTAAAGCTGCTTTGAAACACTTAAATAATTGTGAAAAGTGCTACATAAATAAAATTGAATTGAATTGAATAAAGCGGCAAAATTTGTAAACTTTGTTCACAAAATCGCATTAACATGTAATTTATCGGGCCGTTTTTTTACGAATTCTCTGATTTTTTCCGCCATTATTTACAGACAGAGTGCAGAAAGCCACAAGCGATTGCAGGTCATGTGACTAAAAACAAGCAACCTTTCCATGACAACATCGAAAGCTCGGTCTAACAGCTGATCATAGCTGCACAAAGACGGTTTTTATTTCTCATCTCTATATATATTTGTAGTAGTAAAGTGCTAGAAATCAATATCCTTTGCTGATAGTTCCTCCTCATTGTGGAGAGTGCAGTTCATGGTTCCATTGCACCCTCACCTGTTTTTATTATTTGTAAAATATCGATTTTTAAGTTCAATAAATGTTACTTTTTTAAATTGAGACATTTGGCCTATCGTGTAATTTTTATTATGTAAATTAAGTGAGCAAAAGCAGTATCGGCGCCAAATATCGTCTCAAGAAAATCGTCAGCCTGTATCGGTCATTGGCTAAAGCTCATGAAACAAAAATCGGCACTAAAAAATACATATCAATCCCTACTTTGGAGGGATGCTGCAAAAACTGTCACGGGATTGAACTGATGGACGGCTACGGAAATTAACCATGGTTTTATTGTGGTAAAAATGTAGTAACCATGTTTTTTGGTGTATTGATTACTATCAGCAAAACCATGGTTTTACTACACTAACCATGGTTTAATTATGTTTTTTTAAACCATGATTATTTTGTGTTTACCATGGTTTTACTACAGTAACCATGTTTTTTTGGTTTTAACTGTATAAAACCATGGATAATTTTTGTAAGGGGAATTTTGGTGAGATTACATGACCATTGCCCTCCCGAACTTTATTCGGAAAAGTGTTAATAAACTTAGTATCTTGGGCAGCACAAACACAAGTTCACTGTTGTTTTGCTTATACCCGTGCATGCCTATAGACTAAATTAACACATGCGCATGACGTCACCATTACCACATATTTGTGTTTACGTAAAATAACCGAAAAAGACGAAAGAAAAACCCTTCTTCAAAAGCCCAAACGCTGATAAAAGCCCATAAACTCTTTTCTGGTTTTGCTTGAAAACGTTGTCGTGTAAAGAGAGCCCCTAAGATTAAAGCTATTGAGAATAGATTAATACACGCTTTACTACAGTATTTTACTTATTTTTAATCACATTTTGTCACCTTAGTTGATTTAGTCTGTTTATTTTAATAAAGATATTGCTTTACCTTCCCTTTCAAGCAACAACTAATAGCATGAGCTATCTCTTTTTGTAGATTAGATATGTGCTGTTTCCAGATCAGTTAAACCTCCATTGCTTCCAAAAGAAATGGCAGAACTAAGTCCAGACATTCAACATGATGATGTATGAGTAAAGGCCGAGTTGCCAGATGAGCCTGAATGAGACACAGTCACATCAGCTGGCAGACAGACGTAAAAGCCTGCAGGACTGGCCATGCTGGCATGCACTAAATGACCCACAGTCTGGAGGCATGCTTACCTTTTCTCACTCTGTTATATCAATCTATCTCTCGCTTTCTGTGATCTTTACCCAGGGGGCAAGAGGGAAGGGAACAGAAGGGAAATGTTTGGTGAAAGTCTGTTTCACAGCCGTCGAAGTTGCAATGAGACCGGAACTATTACGCTTAGGAAAAAAGGTCTTACAAATTAAACTTTTTCATTTGTTGGTCTGTGGCTGGATTATGGGAAACAATGTTGACCAACATTACGCAACCCACCTCTTTAATCCTTTTAGGAGAAAAAACATTGCGGTTGGAGGGGCGTGCAGCTATTGTGCGTGACTGGTCCTCATTCATTTTTAATTTAATAAACGGAGACTTTATCTAGATGGATGCTCAGAAAGTTCCCGGGAGGCTTTCATGGTTAGATTTTTGGAAATACAGCCTAATATTTTCCAAGCAGACAACTTTGGTATTACTGTTCCTTAAATTCTTAAAATATTCCAAGAAAGTTTTGAAAACACATTCCAAATACGTTTGCTATGATGTCCTGTAAAAATATTATTAAGATGTATTGTTTATCTTAGATCAGCTTTAAATGTCATCAAAGAGCAATGCGTATCTTTGTGCAAATGTGAAAAAAGCTTTTTGCTAGATGATTTGACTAGAAGGTGAACTATTAAGAATTTCTGCTCTACTAGCATTAAATACAATCATGTTTCAGTCTGTCTACCATTGGCAGGACAAACAGATGATGCGACTCCCACCTAAACCAATTGCTTGATTCATTCAGTGCGACACATGTTTCAATGTTACGCTTTTCAAGGAAATCAACTTAAAAATGACATCACCTTTAATGAAAGCAATTACTCTCGGACAAATATGGATGTAATCTAGTACGCATTTGGGGCTGTTCTTTTTCAGGGTGTTATTGTACACACACCTAACTACATGTAATGTTTACTTCTTTGTAACACTCAAAAGTTTAAAATCGAAATAACCACCAAAGGAAAAATGTTTCTGTGAGCTCGTTCAAGGTGTGATGTCACCAGCTGTGCATGCATGCATGATGACACAGTGCCTGTGCTCGCCCTTCAGATCCAGCTGAGCCGTCTGCGCTTGCGGCTTTCCATGCCGAGCTATGAGACAGACCCAGAAGAGGAAAAGAGAAAGAATTTGAGCACAACCACATTACTGGGTGAGCGGTACGACAGGGAATCAGGTCAAAGAGCGCTTTATTAAAACCAACGCTTGGGAAAAACACAGGACAACAGTTGCCATGCGAGAGCTACAGACGGGTGAAAGTGCAGAGAGCTTGCGGTCTGCCTGTATATTTGTTGTCTGCTGTACTTCGTGGAGTTTATGAATTAAGCACTTCGATAACACGTGGAAGACAGATGAGAAACAGTACCACACGTTTGCTTTTTCAAAGCTAGACATTATTATTTTATAAACTGATGTTTTATTTTACTATAATATACTTGACGTTGTTATGCATCTAATGACAAAAATGTTGTGTGGTCTTAAAAATGTAGGAAATTACTTTATTTCTAAAACAAATTTTATTTTTATAACCTAAGCCATGCGGGCTAACAAAATAGCTATTTAGATAATATTTAAAAAAGCACAATCATTATCTGGCCCCCTTCCAGTACGAAACACCCAGTTTTCACAATCCAATCAATTCCCAAAGGATCAAATCAAGTCCTCTCTTTTTTTCCTCGACTATCCCATTTCACTTGGAATAACACCACAACTCTGACATTAAACAGGCAAAGAAAGTTGTTTCTGAACACAGTGTTTCGTGTCCTTGATCTTTATTTGTGTATGTGATGGCATTAAAAAATTAATTAACTTGAGGCTATAAGAACGTAAAACATTTATATGAGGCAAGTTTTAACCACAAGCATGTTTGACAAAATAGGACAATGTGAACGTTCTACTGTGTCTAAATGTAAACAAGACACGTTGTCTCGTACATGCTGGCCGTACTACTCGCATAAATTCAGCTACAGCTGGGCCACCTGGGTCCCATCCAGACCTAAACCCCGCCTGGTTCCACCTCTCAGTTCTGATAGCAATGCGAAGTGAACGTGTTGTTCAGGATTACGAACGCATTTAGTAAAATTCAGCCAGGTCAGAGAGCAAGACACGTCACTGATAAACACACTTGAGGTTATGAAAGATATAAAACCTCATTTAAGGGCGCCACTTTGACAAAACAGTTCGTTCTCGGATTTTATTGACATCAGAGGCTGAACTGTTTAAGAGGGACGCACTCCAAAACGGGGTTTGTTTACATAAACAGAAAGAGATGAACTCGTGGGTACAGCTGGGAATGATGGGACACATCCCGTGTGTCGTGCCGGCTGATAAACTCTGACTCATAGCATCGTGTAAATATCTCACTTCCTTTTTACCAAAGGATGATGAAAAGCACAAATTGTGACCAAGATAAACACTTCGAGCTAAGCAGATGATTCCCACTCTAAGTCAAATTCCCTGACTTTTCCCTGAATTGCATGACCTATGTCTGGGATGCCGTGAGCCTGGATAATGTAGTGTACACATTAAGTTTATAAAATGTAGTTTAAATGCAGTATGATGAATAAATAAACAGTGCCAATAAACAGATGTTTAAATTGTAGTCAGCGGAGACTTGGACCCGGAAATGGTATTCCTTATGCCAAAAGTTAACAAGCGAATTACATTTTGATAAATGGAAACTTAAATTCAAAGCAACAAATAAAAATCCCTAATACTTCATGACTTTCAATGTTAAAAAATTCCATGATATTCCAGAAATTCCATGATTCATGGGAAAACTTACATGAAACATGACACAAGGATTCACACACGGAAACGGTATCGTGGTGGCGGCTTACTGTCGCTCGAGAGTCTGAATCACAGAGCGATCTAAGAAGTTAATCCTTGTATGAGATTGACACCCCCCCAGAGTCTTTGCGGGTCAACCAGCCTAATCTGCCTGGAATACCAATTTCAACTGGTGGGCTGAGTTATTGTCCTTTAGCCACTTGTTAAGAGGAAAGTCTGTCTCTCAGAGGGGTGAAAATGTAAAAATGAACAGCCAAGGGCCTTATTCAGCTGCAAATGAGGACAAGGAAAAAAGCACGACCTGAAAGAGTGAAAAAGACTAAGATGAAAGACAGGGAGTTAGAAAGGAGGAGAGGTCCAGCAGACGAGTTAATAGAGACCAAGAGATTTGACGCGGCGTCTCCCGAGTGACCCCTGTGAGAGACAGACTGAATTAAGCTTAGAAAAACTTGCACTCACTTTGATCCATCCGCAAAAAAATCCTCAATGTATTGCATTAAATAACTTCCTGCATTAGGATAAACTATGGAAACCAATAGCACCTCACTATAAAACAAACAAAAAATATTTGTTTTTTGCAAGAAGTCTTAAAAAGTTACAGACTCATACGCATCCCTACTGCATTATTTAAACCTTAAATATTTTTGATCAAGCTGAAATGTTTTATTCTTTCGCACGCTAGCATTCCCAAACCAAAAAAAAAATTTATTTTTATTGTACGATGTAAAGCAAAACATTTTAGTACAGTCCTCCTGTCTGCCATTGGTTGAGCCAACGTTGACCTTTCAGTCTAGTCAGAATGCTCAGACAAACATTGCACCACAGTGTCTGCACTTTTAAGCGAATCACTTTACGAATGGCTTACTGATGGTTGTCTCTGCACGTTAAAGCGGTAAATGCAGACCGTCTGGTCTTTTCATCAGTGGGCTCATTCTTTCTTAGTACCCTGGGTTATTTTCAACCCAGCGTTGGTTAAAAAAGGGACAAACCCAAGCGGTTGGGTTGGAATTTAACCAATGCTGGGTTGTTTTAACCAAAAAAATAAAATCTGGGTTAATTTAACCCAGCCGGTTGGGTTTGTCCCTTTTTGACCTTTTTGGCTGAAAATAACTCAAAGTGTAAACAGCTGTGAATCTCAATGACTTTAGCGAAATAAGAGCACCTGCGCTTGACGGCACGAAAAGTGAAAATAGTCGATACATCTCTAGGGTCGTAAAAAATTAATTACTTCCCTAGAGCTACTAAACTAAAATTATAAAAGACATAATTGGTTGAATTGAGGTCATGTAGCCCAGAGTTATCTTCTGGAATATGTGGAAATACACGGTACAAGTCTGGTCTAGCCGGGAGATTGGGGACATTCATTTTCGTAACTAGGGCTACATTCTGCTATACTATTTATGTATACTTTGTATGCATGAAGTACCAAGATAACCACATACAATTACAATATTCCAATATGACACTTATATTTTCTCTCGACCAAAACACAAAATACTGTTTTAATTTTTTAGATGATAACTGTATGGCACTCTCTGACTTAACTATATGTGTAGTGAGATCATGTGACAATATACTGTGTATATTGCAGTATAGTCATTTTCGTTTAGTGGTTGCTGTTTATTGTTTCGCAAACTATTTAGCCTACATAAAATTGTAGGCTGTATTCGAGGTATCCTGCCCACTTTACAGCAAACAGTATGTTCAGTTGTGTCACTAACTGGGTTTCCATCGAAACTAAGCGACTCTTATTAAAATCGCAATAAAAGAAAAACAAACAAATGTGAATTAGGTGCGTTTTGTTAGAGTGAATGACGGTGGTATTGGTAGCCTAGTAAGCCACAGTAAATAAAACAAGGCATGCTTAGAAAATAGAGAGAGGACTGCATTTAGTTACGATTTGGCAAGTTATAAAGTTTCTAGCAGTGCAGTTTGTAAATGCCAAACTGAATGCTGTGCACAGAAGAAGAAATGCTGAATTTTTGATCCAGGCACTAACAGCAAAAGGGCATTGTGATGACATCGAGACCCATATATGGTTAAGCCAACGTAAGCGGATACAGCTAGACGATCAGTCCCGTGGGTTTAATATTCGCCATGTCAGAATTTATGCAAATGCATTTCCATCTCCCATTATTCGCATTTAGTATTTTACGCATATGTCAAAAACCACCTCAAGCGAGTGTAAAAAAACTTTTTTGTGTGAATTAAGAGATTTTTTTTATTCGAAATCTGCCGTTTCATCACTTGTTTCTTATGCGATACTTCAAAATGTGCATAAAACAAGGTGATGGAAACCCAGGTACTGATTGAATGATGTTGCCCTGCGTCATAAGGAACACACCATCATCCACTTTATTTCGTATGCATGACGTCACAAGCACGAAAACCGAGCCTGCCGATCATTACGGCACTCAGGACAATAAAAATAATGATCAGTTGTTTCACTGGCTGAATGACGCTGCCCTACCTTATAAGGAAAATAACGTCATCCAATGTGTTTCTGTTTGCATGACGTCACGAGTGGGTAAAACGAGCCGGCCGGTCATTACGTCATTCGGGACAGTGACATGGCAACGAGGGTGTGTTGCAAACCCAAACAGCAAGCACGATCTATCGGAAAACATATATTGCCATGGTAACACGACCTGCAACTTCCCAACCACATTGAAAAGTTTGGCAAAGGCTTTTTTACAGCGATACACTTAAATATAAACAAATGTCATGCGTTGACGAGTACACAACGTGAATTAGTATCCGCGCCCAGAGTAAAAACTGTTCCCAAACAAAACAAAATGCGGAAAAAAAAACTTTTCCGGCAGCGATGTGGCAAAAGAAAACAGCACCTGGTAAATGTTTTCGTTTCGGATGTCAAAACATCGCGGAATCTCGTGTCAACAACATATTTGCGTTGAGCGAAGTATATTCGTGGCGAGAACAATCGCGTGTTTATTTTGCGTGGCTCCGCTGTCATCTAGTTGCACAGTTTATAGTTCGCGCAGCAGTTGTACGTGGCTTCTGTGAAAGCTTGCATCAATACAAAAACAGGGCAAATAAATGATTGTAGCACTCACCGGCTTTGCAGGGATCTTTATAGTCGATCACGTCTGAGGAGCTGCTGGTCTCCACATAGTAGCCGGGATCAATCGCGTCCAAATCGAGCGCTGCGAGCAAGGCGAAGCTGGAGAGCAGGAACGCGCACCTCGCTGCGAGGTCCATGATTGGGATAGTGGAGCAGGAATAGAGGTACAGACGGAGAGAGATGATCGGCAGAGGGAGGGAGGAGAATGGGAGGTTTTAGGGGAAATGAGATCCCTCTCGAGGGCGGGTTTAAAAGCGCAGCTCTGCCTCCACGGACACGCCGCGTTCCCGTAGCGATGAAGTGATTTGTGCAGCCGGGGCTCAGTGCCAGTTACATAGGTTGCAAACTTTGTGAGGAGAAAAGTAGCGGCGCTCCTGACGCCGATTTCTCACAAACCTCACGGTTTACGCTGCTCAATGTCTATGCTGCGCGCTTGGTGTAGACTGTGCTGCCTGTGCATGCTCTGTGTTTTGTTTATGTTTCGAGCATGCTCTGTGTTTTGTGCGTGCTCTGTATTGTGCGTGCTTTATGTCTTGTTAATGTTTGTTTAGTGCGTGCGTCGTGTGTTTTGTGCATGCTCTGTGTTCTGTGTATGTTTGCTTAGTTGTGTGTTTTGTGTATGCTCTGTTTTGTTTGTGTGTTTTTTGTGCATGCTTTGTGTTTTGTGTACGTTTGTTTAGTACGTGTGTTGTGTGTTTTGTGTATGCTTTGATTTGTTTGTGTTTTTGTGCATGCTTTGTGTTTGTGCATGCTTTGTGTTTTGTGTATGTTTGTTTAGTATGTGCGTTGTGTGTTTTTATGTATGCTCTGTTTTGTGTGTGCGTTGTGTGTTTTGTGCATGCTCTGTTTTGTGCATGCCCTGTGTGTTTTGTGCATGCACTGTTATGTCCGTGCTTCATGTGTTATTTGCATGCACTGTGTTTGTGTATGTGGTGTTCATGCTGATGCTCTGTTTTGTGCATGCTCTTTGTTTACATGTGCATAAAAGTTCAGGTTTTGCCTTTGTGTTTCATGTTGAGAAAATACCAGGAAAAAACAAATGTGGTAAAGCAAAACAACATGTTTTAACACATTTTTATATTTGGTGTACATTAAGTGTAGGCCTTTAAAGTCCCCATAAAATTAGATTTTTTTTTATTAGTATCCCTATGTTCGTCTTAAGGATCTATAGACTAGTGTGCTTCAAAAGATAAAAGCATTTAAAACATTTAGTTTCTCTTTTAAACCAATAGACAGTTTCAGCAGTAACAACATGAACAAGTGGCTGCCGTGTTCGGCACGTAAACTCCGGAAAATAAAATAAATAACAACAAAGTTCTTTAAACGTAGTTTATTTATATAACAAGCATAAAAACAACACAGATTTCTCAGTTTCTCTCTGACGATCGGTAATAGTTGATGAATTAAATTTTTCCCAAAACCTGTCGGGAGTGGGGCAACAACCTAATCTCCATTCAAAATGTTTAACAAACACTCTTCTTGTTCGAGCTTAAGTTGGCAAGTGCCGGTTCTCCACAACAAAGTGAATAGCTTTCTGTGCCTCAATGTCCACAACCATACATTCGGCACTGCCGCTTAGCATCTACGTCACGGCTCTCAGCCCGCCCTCTGTTCGTTGATTTGACGGCCGTCTTGATGCCGGAGGAAAACGGTTTGAATGGGCGGTATCTCAGACTGAGTACAGTAGCGTAATGAAATTTAGCAGAAGTACGAAGTCTGACTATAATGTGGCTATAATACCATAAATAATAGCTGTAAAATGATAAAGCCTCAAAGTGCCAGGCGATATATTTTCTGAAGAGAAATTCACCTTTTAAAGCCTACAGCGAATGGCCGGTTTGGACTACAGTCCTCTACTTTCTGCTTTAATGACGTCAATAAAACAGTTTTTAACTATACCCAGCCCACAGGAATACGTCAGTCGCCAGCTTTGGCTCAAACGTCTTTTTATTACATCAAGACTCGACTACTGCAATAGCCTCCTATATGGTCTCCCTTCCACCGATTTACACAAGCTGCAATATGTTCAAAACTCTGCTGCCCGTCTCCTCACCCATACCCGCTCCAGAGACCACATCACCCCTGTCCTCCAACAGCTTCATTGGCTCCCTGTACAACAGCGCATTCATTACAAAGTTCTACTCATCACCTACAAAGCCCTCAATAACTTAGCCCCTCCATACCTCAAAGACCTCCTACAGCATCACCGACCTATCCGAAGTCTCCGCTCTGCCGATTTAAACCTTCTCAGACCCATCATCAAATCAAAACACAGAACTTTGGGGGACAGAGCCTTCGCCATTGCTGCCCCTACCCTTTGGAACTCACTCCCTATCCACATCAGAAACTCGGACTCACTGACCACCTACAAAAAACTGTTAAAAGCCCACCTGTTTCATATGGCATACAACCTTAATTAGTACTCCCATTTTTTGTTTTTTTTTGTTTGTCTGTTTCATTTTGTAAAGCGTCTTTGCGTCCTTTGAAAAGCGCTATATAAGATTTATGTATTATTATTATTATTAAACGGCTCTGCTAAGCTAAGCTGCTATCGAATCACAACACACTAAACAAACTACACAATCAGACGTATTTCACAATTGTTACATATTTCTGTAGGGGGCACTTATACTGCGTTTTTACACGCGAAACATGAACACGTTATATTGCGCACTGTAAACATAATCAAAGCTTCAAAAACACCGAACGAACGGGACCTTTAAAATGAGGAGGAGTCATTCAATATGTCTCACCCTTACTTCCTGTTTCAGCAGAAATTATGTCAACACAGCAAAGCTGCACATTTCCAGGCACCTCTGTGTTTTGATTTACAGTAACAGAACCCTTTCTTTCACAACGCCCCAGCCCATCTATGATAAAAGTATCAAACTGTCAATATTACAATCAATACTGTCAAAACATTTACTGTATACTGAACTATATACTGTATACTGTGAGATAACGTTATTTACATAAACCAGTTCAAAGTCTCTCACGCATGTAAATAATGTAAATGCAGTGTCCCACTAGCTGACTAAAAATAACTTAAAGTTTTGTCACCCTATAAATCAGATCTGTTCTGTAGCACAGCTGCTTGTGAAATATCCTGTTTTCAATTATTGTTTGGAAAACGCACAGCGCTTCTCATAACATTTTTTTTTTTTAAGAATGATCTGAAAAGACTGACTGTGGTGGTTTTAAAATGAAAATTTGTTAACATTGTGCTTAAAACCTCTGATTGCTTTGAGCAAGTATATGTTATTTATTGATATCAAGAATTCATTTAAATTATTTGCTACAGTTGAAATGTCACTTTTATATAAATGTCAATAAATAATGCATCTGCTTATCTCTATTCACTTCTTTGATGCGCCCATGGATTTTTTTGTTAAAACTTAAATAAATAAAAACATTTATACAATAATGAGATAGAATAGTGTATTAAAGGTGACATAGAATGATTTAACGGGGTTTTTATCCTTGTTCTGTGATGTGAAATGTAGACAATTTTTTTTTTTTTTTGGGGTCTGTAATGCTTTAGAAGCTTCGTAAAAACCTCTCTCAGATAGCTCTATTAGGGTGGGGGATTTTAAACAAGTGGTTTTGCACCTATTTGGCTCCCCCTACTGGCTTAACTTGCAATCTCATTACTGATTGGCTGACTTTGCTGCCACTCAAAAAATGTAGCCAATTATTTTAAAGTGGAGGGGCAGTGAGATGCCTGTGATGTCATAAGCATCAGTTTTTCAGATTGGGCCGTTTTCTGGCTGACATTTCTAAAAGAGGAATTTCTATGAGATTGAGATGTTTAGCATGTTTAGCACTTTTTGTATGTTTGTGAATGTGGGTAGACTACCATTATTCAACAAAGACAAGGTAAAAATGGTTTTTCATTCTCTGTCCCCTTTAAGTTTGTTAGGTTTTGTATCCGGTCACCTTTAATCTCACCTATTTCTTAAAGGGTCTTGCAGTGGGACAAGTGTGAGTAGTCATATGCATAGCAGTTCAAATATAGATGCAAAAAGTACTTCAGGACATCAACAAACATATTTCATGTCAAATGTCCAAATACATTACAATAATTCATGTTGTTGGTGGCATAAGCAGCACAAATCATTGCATTATTTGTCAGAGTACATATTAACAGCCTGTGCATTGAGTGCGAGAGTCCAACTGAATGTTGCTTAAATAGCTTTTAACATTTCACATCCAGTCAGACCTTTTCTATATTATATTTGTGATACGCTTACAGCCTTCTGCAGAGCTATACAATAACCAATTTATAATGTAGATATACAGTATAATGTAGCCTATGGTTTATAGCCCTTCTAAGTGAAATGTTGTCTCTTATTTTTTCTTTTAAGGGGAATTTCCATATTTTTTACACTCATTATCCGCTGAGTGGAATTCCCCTTGCATCTGTTGGAATACATGTCATGTAGTTTCACTATTTCACATGCACTGTACTGTATGCATGTATCCTAGAATTAATATCCCTGGTGACTTTTTTGCTCTTTCGGGTTTATTGTTAGAAATGCCGGTAAATGTAAAAAAAATCTCCAGTAAATTCCCGACTAAAGCCAACTCACATCATAATGGTACTCAAAGGACAATCAGTCTGCTATTTGAGTCCATAGCAAGAATAGGGTGAATGTTAATGGTTAATGTTAATCTTGATCTTCATTTACTTTTTGTGTTAGTCATTTTTACAACATGTTGACCTGCTCATAATGCCAAGGTCATGAGTTTCACTCCTAAAAAAATAAATGTACAAAAGCTGTCACTGGGGTGATATCCTTTCAAAAAGTGCACCTTCATACCCAAAGGGTGCATATTAGTACTTCAATTGGCAGTTCAAAGATACATATCTGTACCTAAATGGTACACATTAGGACTGCCCCAGTGACAGCTTTGTACCTTTATTTTTGACAGTGAAGTAACTCAAAGGTACATACTGGTACTTCAAGGATACATATTGATACTTCAGAGATACATTATTGTACCTAAATGGTACATATGACAACTTTTGTGTCTTTATTTCAGTGTCAAATCCAAGGAAATGCATGGTAATTTATACACTGTATGTATATTTAGGTAGGCTAGTAATTTCCCAGACAGGGTTTAGATAAATCCAACACTAGGCCTTAGTTATATTCGGACATTTAAGTCGTTTTTACAAGCAAACCTTACAAAAAAAACAATACTGGTGTGCATCTTGAGACAAAACAACAGCACTGATATACACTCACTTAAAGGATTATTAGGAACACCATACTAATACTGTGTTTGACCCCCTTTCGCCGTCAGAACTGCCTTCATTTTACATGGCATTGATTCAATAAGGTGCTGAAAGCATTCTTTAGAAATGTTGGTCCATATTGATAGGATAGCATCTTGCAGTTGATGAAGATTTGTGGGATGCACATCCAGGGCACAAAGCTCCCGTTCCACCACATCCCAAAGATGCTCTATTGGGTTGAGATCTGGTGACTGTGGGGGCTATTTTAGTACAGTGAACTCATTGTCATGTTCAAGAAATTTGAAATGATTTGAACTTTGTGACATGGTGCATTATCCTGCTGTAAGTAGCCATCAGAGGATGGGTACATGGTGGTCATAAAGGGATGGACATGGTCAGAAACAATGCTCAGGTAGGCCGTGGCATTTAAACGATGCCCAATTGGCACTAAGGGGCCTAAAGTGTGCCAAGAAAACATCCCCACACCATTACACCACCACCACCAGCCTGCACAGTGGTAACAAGGCATGATGGATCCATGTTCTCATTCTGTTTACGCCAAATTCTGACTCTACCATCGTAATGTCTCAACAGAAATTGAGACTCATCAGACCAGGCAACATTTTTCCAGTCTTCAACTGTCCAATATTGGTGAGCTTGTGCAAATTGTGGCCTCTTTTTCCTATTTGTAGTGGAGATGAGTGGTACCCGGTGGGTCTTCTGCTGTTGTAGCCCATCCGCCTCAAGGTTGTGTGTCACAGGTCGAGAAGCGGACCGCCCCTGTCGCAGGGTCACCCTCCTCCTATCTCCACCCCGAGGAGGTCCCAAAACACCCCAATGACCAGACGGACAAAACAATATAATTTAACAAGTTTTATTAAATATTTAAAAATATAAAAGGGGGATTAAATACTAAAAAAAAGGGCACACTGGATCCTTTCCTCGGGCATACAGTGAGTATACAGAAGGGGCACACTGGATCTTTCCTTCAGGCATACGGTGAGTATACAGAAGAGGGCACACTGGATCCTTTCCTTGAGCATACGGTGAGTATACAGAAGAGGGCACACTGGATCCTTTCCTTGAGCATACGGTGAGTATACAGAAGAGGGCACACTGGATCTTTTCTTTGGGCATGAAACACAGGGGCCAGGGTTATAAGCGGGCATACATAAGAAAGGTGGTCACCACTGGCACAGCTTACGTTCTTCCCCACAGGTCTTCCTTCTCGGCCTAAAAGGGTAAGTGCAGACAACAGGGACACGGCACAGCACTGCAATCTTGAGGTGCACCACGTCAACACAGACTCACTCAATGCACTTCACACACTCTAGTGACTTAGGGTCGGCACCTTACGTTTGGACCGAGGCTTCGTCCAGAGGAGAATCCAAAACACTGACACACCGAAGCCCAAGATAGACGTCGTAGCCACAGCAGAATAGCACCCTCCCAATCGAGCTGGTGTTTGGCTCACCCACTAATCCTCCTCACAGTGGGGCCGCTCACACACTGTTTCACACTCAAAGCAATTGTTGGCATTCCATATTCGAGGTAGAATACATAGATGTGTTGATAAGTTCAATGTTCTCACAATCCAGTTGATGTTAGCCTTCTCTCTTTATTTTTCAACTACTCTCACATCCAAAGCCAGAAGACTGATCTCCACTTGCCACCGCATCCTCCAACAGCGCTTCCGGGTAAGTATTCCTTCTTTCAGACAGACAACACAAATCAACAAAGCGCTTTATCCATCAAGTTCTTCGTTTCAAACCTGTATTTTCTCGTCGGCCCACTCTCTCCTTCGCTTTGCGAATGTCCAAGCCCACAAAACATCCGTCTCGGTTTCCTCTCCAAATGCCCCAGTAGTTTCGTTACGCCCGCAGTATCTGCTGGAAAGCGACAACTTGTGGAAAACAACAGTGACTCCTTTTTTATGTCCTTCGGCCCCGTGATCTTTCCGCTCGCTTCTCTGCGATCGCCGGATCAACGGGGCCTTCCGACTCTTCAGAAGGCCTGTGTTTTCGTCCGCCCTTGGCGGAAGTGAGTTCGCCCCGAAATCGACCGCCTCTTCCTGTGTTTCTCATGCATTATTTATGTGCCTCTCCTTCACCAAATTGCCCAATCTGTGATCGCCACGCTAAATAAGGGCACCTGTTCCCCATAACACGCCGATTTGGGTTCGCCGGCGTTCATAGAAGTGGGCGGTGTCTGCATAATACAGTCCGGGCGGAACTAATCCTCCACCACTTTCAGTTCCGCTCTTTCCACAGTCACCCCGTGACATGTGCGTGTTGTGGCTTCACAAATGCTTTGCTGCATACCTCGGTTGTAACGAGTCAAAGTTGCTCTTCTATCAGCTTGAATCAGTTGGCCCATTCTCCTCTGACCTCTAGCATCAACAAGGCATTTTTACCCACAGGACTGCCGCATACTGAATGTTTTTTCAATTTTCACACCATTCTTTGTAAACCCTAGAAATGGTTGTGCGTGAAAATCCCAGTAACTGAGCAGATTGTGAAATACTCAGACCGCCACGTATGGCACCAACAACCATGCCACGCTCAAAATTGCTTAAATCACCTTTCTTACCCATTCTGACATTCAGTTTGGAGTTCAGGAGATTGTCTTGACCAGGACCACCCCCATAAATGCATTGAAGCAACTGCCATGTGATTGGTTGATTAGATAATTGCATTAATGAGTAATGGAACAGGTGTTCCTTATAATCCTTTAGGTGAGTGTATGTTATGATGTTTTTAAATTAAGGCAGCTCAAACATGCATTTAAGTCTGGGACTAGGATAAGCCTCATTTGGTAAACTACTCTCATTTACTGTTTTCTACATAAACTCATCATATCTGTAAAGTATGTTCTGTGAAAATATAACCTTGATGTCTTTAATATTGACTGAGTAAGGTCATGTCAAAGATTGAAATTAATGATGCTCCGAATCTCATCATTAGATAATGAGACTTTAACCTGGATTGAACGTTTAAGTTTAACTAAATATAAAATGTAAGATTATTAAACATTTTCTGTGGAATTAATAAAATCATCTATATCTCCAAATTTAAATTATAGATCCTAAAAAAAGAAAAACTTGAAGTTTTGGAAAATATTGCTCACACCATACACACAATATTGTGCACACCATTTCCCGAACATTACAGTTCGAATGCCTCATATGTCAATGATCAAGACGTACTTTACTTATAAACAATTTGTGCTCGCTGTGATTTCCAAAGCTTACCCACTTGAGTCAATGCTTGGACAGTAACTCTCAGTATAAACGTTTTTGTTGTTGTTAATAATAGTTAGGCATGTATATCCTGTTTGATATGCGTCATAAAGTGAGGGGACTCCAAATGCAAATCAGAGCCTTTATGGAAATAAAATGTTTTTGTCTATTTACATTTGTGAGAAAATCACAAACTGGACTGAAAGCAAAACAAGAACCGTACAACATATTTGGGTCACATTTCCCATTAATATCATTATGCATAATAAGGCACTCCATGGCAAACAATAGTAATGTATGCAACCCTGCAAATTACTCTGTTTGTGAAGAATTACTCCTAAATCATCAATCTTTAAATGTATTATGTGAAAAGAAAACTAGTAACATTTTGCATACTGTCCTGTTTAGAGAATTAAAGATTGCCCCCTTGAGGCATTTAGACATACTGTACAGAGAGGCTCTGAGATAATAGCCCCATTATATCATGTCTTTTTAATTTAGCCCATTAGGAGGAGAATGATGAAAAACCAGAACATATGGTCTTAATATTAGCTTGCCCATGGGAATAAGTAGATGGTAAAGAAGAAAAATGTTTCCTAAACACTCACAATCCTCCCTGTCTCATGTCATTTAGCAGAGGTTGTTAAGTTCCTGTGCTATGGACATGAATGATAACAGCGTGAGGCTTGTTCAGGACGGCTGTTATAACTTTTCCAGATGGTTGGATCTAAATTTGTTTATCCACAACAAAATAGGTTAAAACATTGATTTGCATTCAGGCAACTGTCAGGAAAAAGTACAAAACTGTACCTTCTTTGTCACTGAGGTGATAACCTTAAAGGTTCATTTTTGAAATGTTGTAGCTTTTGGGGTACAATATTATACCCTAAGGACATATTGTGTAGCATAAAGGGATAACTATAGCAAATGTATTCTGTAAATGATAGATATTATGAACTTTTGGAAGGGAACAGTCCCATTGACATCATTTTCTGAGTGTACACAGACCAGAAAATAAAGATTTTGGGTGGGATCACATAGGGACCAACTAGCACCAAGAAATCAACCAAACAGCATTAAAATCATGCCTAGCGATTCTTATAGTGCCAAACTGAACACCCTAGCATGTTTGTTTACACATGCACAAATTAAACCTCATATTTTGTATGGATTAAGTTGGCAAAATGCTGTATATCATGCCATTGTTATCCTGCTGTATGATTTTTGACCTTGACTGGTCTCCTTTATTACAAATCAATTGAAACAATAAGACTTAATAGTGACTTTATCTGACAGACCCATTATTAAGACCATGGTTGTCATCTTGATGGTTATTTGAAGGACAGCTTCATCAAAAAGATGCATTTACATTTTTGCATTAGATAGACGCTTTTATCCAAAGCTGCACCTAACAAGGTTTACATTTTATTTGTAACCACAATTCCTGGAAATTGAACCATGACATACTATAATGTTGTTAATGATGCCTTAATAAAAGTCTGTAAGATGCACGATCTAAAATGATTTCTCAATACAGAGGACATAGACAAATCCCTTTCACACACATTTGAAAAACACGGCACTTGATCTTAAATCTCAGGTGCAGCAGCTGTTCATGGCTTTGCATTGGGTAGCAGCACTGTTGCCTTACAACAAGAAGATCTCCTGTTTGAGCGGCGACTCGACTGGTTCAGGAGATCTTTCTGTGTAGAGTTTGCATGTTCTCCTGTGTCAGTGTGAGTTTACTCCGGGTGCTTCGGTTTCCTCCCACAATCCAAAGACATGCAGGTAATGTGAACTGGAGATGCCAAATTGTCCATAGATATATAGTTAAATAAATAAATAAACAAAGAAACATTTCCCCAAGTAAAATGTAACTATGAAACATTATTTACTAGAACTAGAACTATTTTTTTGATAAATATTTTCCCAACAGGGTTTAAAAAAAAAGAGGTGTTAAAAAAAGAAAATTCCATGAAATTAGGATAATAAAAGATAATAATTACTAAAAAGTCCATTCTTCAGTTTGGAGCAAAATGAATATGCCGCTCACGCAGGTGTTAAATGTATTTGAGCTTTGAGTTTTTACATGTGTGTGATTCTTTTCCTTTGCCTTCTTTTGAGCATTGTCATGAATGTTTCAGTTTTCTGGTCACTGCAAGACAGAAGATAATGGATTGTTAGTATTAGTGTTTTGTGTTTATTTGATTGAAGCCAGGGTTTCCCGCAGCACTTTTCAGTTCGGGCGGCCCACCTAAGCTGGGATACCCTACCACCTTAACTAGGTCGTCCAAAAAAAAATTCCACCAAATGCCACATGGCCGAAATGAGAGAAAGACATGGTCCATCACTGTCTGAAGGATAACTAGCCTGTTGATAAAACATTTAATTCATTAATAATCTAGTATGTGTTCATTTTCTGTCATAGTTTCTTTAAAATTGCCGGGGCGGCAGTGGCCTAGTGGTTCATGTAGGTTGTCTACAAACCGGAAGGTTGGTGGTTCAATCCCCGGCTCCACCAGACCAAGTGTCGAGGTGTCCTTGAGCAAGACACTTAACCCCAAAACTGCTCCCGACGAGCTGGCTGGCGCCTTGCATGGCTGACACCGCCGTCGGTGTATGAATGTGTGAGTGAATGGGTGAATGTGAGGCTAATTGTAAAGCGCTTTGGATGGCCATAGGTCTGTTAAAAGCGCTATATAAATGCAGTCCATTTACTATTTACCATAAAATTGAGTTCTTTTTGAGGGTTTTAAATAAAAATATTTACCCCGCCCCTTTTATTGCCACGCCCCCGGCCCGCCCACCTGCACAACCCTACCACCTTAACTAACAAATTTTCTGCGGGAAACCCTGGAAGCAATTTCACACTTTATGATTTAGTATATATTTGATACACACATGCACACACACACATGATTTTTTTTTACAACTTACTCATTCTTGATTTAGATGTTTCCACATTTTAGAATAATAGTAAACTCATCAGAACTATGGAATAAACAAGCATAATACAAAATAATGTTGAGATTAATCATCTAAAGTGAATTAATACTATGTTTATTTGATCATTTTCAGTGTTGTCACCCTTTGCCTTAAACTGCTTAAAATTTCATGTAAAACCTACTTTAAAAAATGCAATTGCTTTAATTGCTTAAAATTTAATGTAAAACTTACTTAAAAAAGTGGGTGCAAAAATTATGCACTTTATATTACATTTTTTTTGTTAATCCAGAGTTATATTTTTTCAGTGAATTCTGGAATACATTTTCTTTATTATTCCAAATCAACCATTCATATATATATAAAAATACTATAAATATATATATGAAGAGTTTCATTGCAAAACGTACAGAGCCCCTAAGGGGACATGGAGCAAAAATTAAATAAAGTTTAGTTTCATGTGCTCACGTGAAACTTTCATGTGCCACGTGAAAGCGAAAGTTTCACATGAGTGCGCGATAGTTTCACGTGGGCGTGCGATAGTTTCATGTGAGCACGCAAAACTAAACTTTAAAAAAAATTCTGCACATGAAAGTCCATTTTTAACATTTTTGTCAAAACATTTTTATTATTATGTTATGTTATTATTTTGTTTTATAGTGCTACTTAGCTCTATTTTTTAAGTTATGAAGGTTTAAATCAAAACAAACCAACTGCAGTTGAATTGATATTAATTGGAATGCACAACCAAAAAACGAGATTTCTGAAAAAGTACAAAAACGGAGTTATCTCATTTTGCAACGAAACTCTTCATATATATATATATATATACGCCTCCTAATGACCTCTTTGAAAAAGATGAGCGATACACAGCGACAAAGTAGCTTGTAATGTGAATGCACCTTAAGTCTGCCCATCGACAATCAACCACTTCCTTTAACTTATAATTTAATTTTTTTACATTTTTACTCCATTAAAATTTTATAATATAGGCCTAGTATTCAATTTATAGTATATATTTTATAGGATTAGCTAAGTCCGGCTCTCTCAAGGATTGTTTTTCTCCCAAGCTCTTTTTCCCCAAAGGTTTTTTCCTAAGAGTTTTTTTAGCCTGTAGGGAGGGAGTCAGCTGACATTAAGTCAACTTAACGCTTTCAGTTCAGTTTAATCTAATCTTCTCTTATTTTTTTTATTAATGTAAAGCTGCTTTGGAACAATTAAACAATTGTGAAAAGCGCTATATACATAAAATTGAATATGCTATCATAATATATGGAAAATAAAGAAGTCATATTTTGTTATATTATTTGGATATATATAAAAAAAGCTGGGGAAATCCCAACAAATTTCCTTTCGGGAAAATATACATGTCAGCATTTGAAATGGATCAAAAAAGAACAAAGGTATTGGGTATTGGTTTAAGATAACTTTTATAAAAGGTTTTGATCCACTTTAAATGTCGACTATAGTGTATAATTCTTTTGCTTGTGGGGAGAGACCCATTCACTACAATCCTCTACTTCTGTTATATGGTTTAGATACACCGTAAACCTTTTCAACTCAGAAATAAAACTGTAATGATAAAACAATTCAAGCCTTTAGATGAATTAAAACTCTTCTTAAATGAGTAAAATCAATTATATGAACCTAATGAATCCAAAGCAAAAGTGACAAGTGCATAATTAGACCCTTCAGGGTGATTAAGCAAACAACAGCATCTCATCTCTCTGCATGGTCAATGAGACGGTTACCACGGCAACCGCTCCGATGAGACTAAAAATGGTCTCACAGAGGGGCATTGCAACTAAACAGCATTTGACATGATACAAAATAAACCAATCAATGGCAATCTGAAATGACAAATGTGGAGCTCCTGATCATGATTATTTAATGACTGCAGGTTACACACACACAGACCTGGTTTTCAGGTGCGCTGTGAGAAGGTGCTGTCGTCCCCGTGTGGCCGAGAGAGGGAATTCTGCTGGGCTGTCCTCGCAACGTCACAGTGATAGTGGTAGGGGCTTTCAGCCCTGCCAACCAACACACACACACACATTAGGGACATCCTATTTATATCAATAAAACATCTATGTTAAGGAAAGGAATGTATTTTTTGGAAGGGTGACCATTTTTAAGCAAATAAATCAAACCCCTGCTTGGATAGATTTAGCTGGTCTCCCAGCCTGGTTTTAGCTGGTCTAGCAGGCTGGTTTGAAAGGGGTTTAGCTGACTCAACAGCTTAAAGGGATAGTTTACCCCAAAATAAAACAACTGTCATCATTTGCTCACCCATTGTTTTAAACCTATATTCAATTCTTTAGTTCTGCTAAACACAAATGTATTTTTAGAAATGTTTGTAACCAAACAATTTTTTTTCTTTCCTACTATAGAAGTAAATGGTGCTCCTGTTTCTTGCTTCATTACAAATATTTTCCTTTGGGGCAGTGTCCGGGACAGGGTTTGGATTAATTAAGAAATAGTTACCAGCGAAAAACTTGGCCAAAACCCCTCTAAAACCAGCCTGCTACACCATCTTAACCAGGACCAGGAGACCAACTAAACCCAGCCAACCTGCTTAGGCTGGTTTTAGCTGGTCTTTTCAGTAGGTAAGTCAGCAAAAACAACATTAGGGTCTGGTTTAACACACAGTTAGGAATGGGCCGGTTACCGGTTTCAAGGTTTTAAACAGTCAAAAAAACGGTAGTTTTAATACCACTAAAATGTTCTCCAAAGGTATGAGCTGTGTTTATACGAAATTCATTAGGTCATGTGATTTGATGTTTACATTTAATATACATTACAAAATATGATATCTTTTTGAAAGCATATTATAATTTTAAGGCTTTGTTTTTACCTGGCATTTGAAAAGAACACATTTTAGTGTCGCAATGGCAATACAGCAACACCGTGAAACCATGGACCTAAAGCAGGGCTCAAAATTAACTTTATTTGATTGCACTGGTGCTCCCAACTTTAAAGTTAGGAGCACCAGCAAAAATTTAGGCGCACCCATCCAAAAATTAAGAAGCACATCAACTACAATATATATATATATATATATGTTGATTCATTTAGTTTATTAAAAATAAAACGCCACCACTAGGCTTTACACATCCTATGGCCAGGATTTGAAATTTGGTCTTCTATGGGGTTTTTTTTGCTGCATAGATTCCTAAAATAATACCCAAAATAGACGCAATTTCCAGCCCTGTAAAGGTTATCATACCGCCAGAATCTTATACCTGCCCATGCCTAAGGCGTAGCAAAAGCCAGGACTAGGCCTTGGTTAAATTAACCCCTGGTTTCACAGACAATGCTTAAAATGGCTAGTCCTCGACTAAAAAACACGTTTGAGCGGTTTCAACTGAAAATATCTTCATCTTAAAATATACCAGCACCATCGATTTTTCTGAACATACACACCAGTAACATCTTTTTCTAAGACATGCTTCTAAAAGATGCTTAAAAATCTTAATTTAACTAAGGCCAGGTCCTGGCTCCATCTAAGCCTTGTCTGTGAAACCAGGCCTAAGATGTTTAAGCATCTTTAATAAACTTGACTTACAAAAAGACTTAACTTGTGTTCATTTGAAGACAAATCGATAGTGCCGGCATATTTTAACCCTGGAGAACCCACGGGTCAAATTTGGCCAATGTTAATTAATGCTAAGAGAAGGGTTCTTGGGTTCTCCAGGGTTAAGATCCATCAGTGCAAGGTATTTTCAGTCGAGACAGCTCAAACATGTATCTAGCCCTAAGCCTTGTCTGTGAAAAAAATAAACATGACAGATGATATTGGAAGTTTAAACACTAATGTATGAAAATGAGATGGCTTTGTTAATGTTGACTCCCACATAGAACAATGATTGGGTATAATCATAAAGAAGCATACTCTTAATAAAAGGCAACCTAGAAGTTATAAGATATGAAAAGCTACAATAAATGAAATTTACTTCAAAATATTTTAGGGTGTGAAAAATGGTCACTAGTATTTTGTCACTAATGCCAAAAGCCATTGGTTTGTTGTATGTCTTGTGACAGTGAATCAACTTAGAATTGGGAATGAGATGTGTCATTTTTTTTTTAATTTGAGCCCTTTTCTCCACTATATGCACACAAGCTACATGAACATTATTTTTTTTTAAAGGTGACATAGAATGATTGAATGAGGTATTTATCCTTGTTCTGTGATGTGACATGTAGACAAAAATGTTTTTGTTTGGGTCTGTAATGCCTTAGAAGCTTCCTAAAAACCTCTCTCAGATAGCTCTATTAGGGTGGGGGATTTTAAACAAGTGGTTTTGCACCTATTTGGCTCCCCCTACTGGCTTGACTTGCAATCTCATTACTGATTGGCTGACTTTGCTGCCACTCAAAAAATGTAGCCAATTATTTTAAAGTGGAGGGGCAGTGAGATGCCTGTGATGTCATAAGCATCAGTTTTTCAGATTGGGCTGTTTTCTGGCTGACATTTTCAAAAGAGGAATTTCTATGAGACTGAGATGTTTAGCACTTTTTGTATGTTTGTGAATGCGGGTAGACTACCATTATTCAACAAAGACAAGGTAAAAATGGTTTTCATTCACTGCCCCCTTTAAACAAAAATCAGCGGTTTGAAAGACACACAAATAAATGATTTAAATGACAGGACTTGGTTTGGGTGGGTTTAAATGGCCAATATTACGCTCGTTTTGACAAGATGTAATATAAATCTAAGCTGTGCCTACAATAGTTAATGTAAATGAGCTACTGCTTTAGGTTAAAAATATATCGGATTCCTGTGAATAGAGAGAGCACAGCGCGTCATAACCTGAAAACCACGCCCACTGAGGGGAAAACAATCCAACCGTCTCCATTGACTTTGTATTGCGAGAGGCCGCCTCCTTGTCATTTCTGGCTTATAACAAAAAACAGAATAATGCCTAAAAGCTGCTGTGTGACAATATGTACAGCTAACAAGCAAAAAAACCCAGAAATATGTTATTATAAGCTGTCGACTCTAAAAACAAGCGTTTAAAGGGAAGTGGAAACAGGCAACTTTTCATAGAACTCATATTAGTAAAACTGCGCCCACTAGAGGGAAACGTAGTCTGCGATCCGCTTTTTTCTCCTTAAAGGCTGGGTTTTATGGTTCGACAGCTTATAAAAACTTATTTCTGTTTTTTTTAGCTTGTTAGCTGTACATCTTGTCACACAGCAGCTTTTAGGCATTATTCTGTTTTTTGTTATAAGCCAGAAATGACAAGGAGGCGGCCTTTTGCAATACAAAGTCAATGAAGACGGTTGGATTGTTTTCCCCCCGGTGGGCGTGATTTTTAAATTAGCATACCTGCGCTCTGTCTCTATAGTCTGGGAAAATAGTATCTTTAGCCAAATTAGTGCTACAACGGGCTAACAAACACATTTAGAAAAGCTTTTGGGTTAAATTAATCAGTCGGTCTGTTACTGTGGGCGGGGCTTTATCAGTGTGACATCACATTAACAAGAGAATGTCTAAAGAGACTGCTCTGGTTTAAATGGGGCCTAAAAAGGAGGAGTGGTTGTGTTCCCACAATGCCAACACACATTTATGTCCTTGTAAAAGTGGATTTTGTATAATATGGACCCTTTAAATCTCTTTACATGATATAAGCTGCTGCAAAAGGAGTTCACATGCATGCATGTTGGGAGAAAAACAAAACAGAACAAGATGACCTCACAAAAAAAGGAACAAAAACTCTTTACTGTTGGCCATTTAATGAATGTTGTTGTGAGGACAGCAAGACATTCTTATGAATTATATACACATCCAACAAAAGAATACAAGTAACAAAAATGAACAAAACACAACACAAATGATGAAACACAAAACTTGACATTATGGGAGCTTTGCATTAAGCACACCAAATGAAGCATATCATGTGGTAACACAGAGCTGAAGTAATCATATTTTTTGTAATTTCAGTATTTTAGCCCTAGTTATAACTAGCATTAATGAATGAGGTGCATTAATATGCAAGCAGCAAATGATCAGATGACTAAATGAGCTCTTTCATTGTGAATTACCATCTAAAATGACCTCTTAACATTACAAAAACAATTCAAATATTCACAAATGTTTGTCTTTATGGTACATATATACACACATTTCTCTACCATAAAACTGACAAACTTCTTTCCAGTGGTTTCGTCCACCACTTCTGCTCTTATTATTGGTGTATTTATCAGAATTGAAAAACTGTTGAACTAATTGCTACACTAGTGACGTCTGTCCCCACTCATCGAGGACGTCGCTGTTTGGGGCGCTGTGTCATCAGTGGTGATGAGGACGTACCCGTGCTCTGACTGGACACGTGGGCCAGTCCTGGCAGACTGTTGGCCAGTTTGGCCAGACCGCTGTTGGTGAGAAGTTGATGAATCGCTGTGGTTTTGGTCAGCCCGGAGCCAGTAGACACGACTGGTACTGTCCGCGATAACGCGCTTCCTGGGCTGAGAGCGCTCAACCCCTGACAAAAAAAAAATACACACATACAATTAATGCTTACTTTAACGATTTTAAAATTACAATTTTTTGCATTATCAATGTTTATCACAAACAGGCAACCAAGCATATTCAGATATTAGATATACTAAAAGTCTTATTAACTCTTTCCCCGCCATTGACGAGATATCTCGTCAATTAAGAGAAACCGCTTCCCCGCCAATGACGAGATTTTCCGTCTTTCCGCAATACCGCTATTATCCACAAGGTGGCGCCCTTCCGCAACTTTTTAAAACGGAAGTATTGCCCTATGGCAAGCTGCTGCATGTCCGTGTCTGTTTTAAAGATCGCTCTGAATGGGATCTCTATGAAAAGTCCGTCACAAATATGGAATTATTTTTGCTTTTTGCTCAAAATATGGTGTTTTTGAAGAAACCTACCCATATTCAAAAGCTGATTGCAAAAGAACCACTAAAGGTAGGATGAAACGGTTTTTTTTTGTTTGAAAGCAGAGGGTCTGTTCTTTCATTTGGTATATTGTATGTTTATTTATTTAAAGAAGAACATTTTCTGGAAGGCATTAAACTTTGGTGAAAATCATGAAAAACGCTGGCGCTGGCTGGCAACTTTTTTTAAAAACGCTGACGGTGAAAGAGTTAATAATGAGACTCATATCTCTGTAAGGGTGGCACCTGTGTGGTGGAGGGTACGCCTGGCGATTTTGTGTTGATCTCCTGCAGACTGAGGCTGAGACCCTGCAGCAGACTACTGGCTGAAGCAGCTGAACACAAACACATAGGAAGCATTAAACAAAGCCCTTACAGGTGACAGTCCTGTCAAAATAAAGGTTACAGTACCTTGCGCTGTAGCAGAGGCCTGAGCCTGAATAGGAGAGGAAGAGCCTGAAATGATGCTGTGAAACGATCCATCATTAGAACCCAAAGCTCCAGACACCTCTGCTAAACCACCTGACCTGTAAAATACACAACATAAACACAAACAGTAAATACAGAGTTTGTGCAACAGCTGCCCTCAACGAACAGTATTACGATTTGCGTGAGTAGATTACATACAAAGTCAATGCAAAGACGCGATCAGAAGCGTCCTTGCGTGGGGCGATGCGAATGACGCGATATGGGCGGCAGGTTTGCCGCGAAAACATGTGCTATTCGCCTCAAACGCGTTGAAAATATTCAACTCGAGCGAAAAATTTGCATGACACCAGGTAAAATCCCATGAGTAATCTCGGACTAATGCCGCAAATTGAATGCCTGGCGCAGTACACGCAAATGGTTCTTTTTGTGCATTTCTTCCATTGGTAAAAAGTGAAGCCGCCAGTGTCCCGATACGCCACTGACATCTTTGGTCTTGAGTCTGCGCAGTAGCGATTTCGGGACCAGTCGTGCGCAGTAGTGAGCAGGAAGTAAATCCATGAAATCAAGGCCCCGCCCTCGCAGAATGCGCATATCACAGCTGTCAATCATGATGTGACACCACCGTTTTTATAGCAATAAATAACTAACTAAAAACAAACTTCTTTTTTAAAAAACAAACACTTATATTTACATAAGCGTGATAAAAACTACAGTAAATGACAGAAACCAGCTTCGGAAAAAAGATATTTGAAGTGTAATTAAATTGTTTAGTTGGTCTCAGGTCCCATTGAATAACATGGGGGAGGCGGGGTTTATGACCTATATTGGGACCAGTCACTGGGGGGCGATCGAGAGATTTTGGCTTCACTTTTCAGGGCTTGTGCGGCACGCTTGGTATAAAAATAAAAAGTTACCTTTGTGCAGTGAGAAGCTCTGATAGTTCTTTGGCTCCTGATATCGTCTGGCCCACTGTCAATCCAAGGGGCTTTCCTGATAAACCCACTGCACAAAAACAAAACATGATACAAATGTAACCACATTCACCTCTCTGTGAAACTTGTACAGTCTCTATCAAATTGTATTCAAGCCATAAGTTCTTTACTAAAAAAATATACACATGGCTATATATCAAGTCCAACAATACATGATGATAATAATTTTAAAAGAAAGGGTCTTCCTCCCTATTAAAAAAAAAAATACACAGCTACACTTACGTCTGACCTTAGTGTACATTTCTGGCAAAGCTTTTGTAACAAGGAAGGAGCATCATATCACATAATAGCGATATATGCGATATAGTCTCATCATGTATCCCACAGGGACAAAAATAGCAATGTAGTACCATAACTCGATATAACGTCCAGTCCTAACTAGAACAGAGTTTGTCTTTTCAGGAGTGGTTGTCATTGGTGTTTAAATACAGATGAAGGCAACCCACTAAACAAGGATGACCTCTGCCCACAAGATATGTCCATGTGATACGAGCGAGTTGTTTTCTTTACCTTCCTGAGCCGAGGAACCAGCCGTGCTCCCCGCCGCTGAATCTCCATGGGAAACGATTGTAACTTTGATCTTAGCTCGTTTAGAGGGTTTGGTGGGTGTTGGGCTAGGAGCTTGTCTCCTCTTCAGGTGGAACCTGAGGTCATCTCGGTCCAAACCCTCAACCTGGTCACTGGGTACTGGCACTGAAATAAACAATGCTAACAAATCAGCTCATTGAATAGTTTTAACAGTATACATACTGGGAACTATATTCTCAGAAGGCGAAGCACTGCGAATTCGGCGGAGTGATTTGCACAACTCTCTACTCCTCACCAGGGGGCTTCTCAGGTGCTGCGAACAAATCACTCCGCCCAAGTAGCAGTGCTTTGCCTTCTGAGAATAAAGTCCTCAGTATGTATACGGTTAAAAGATGGCTGTGTCTCATATCACCTTGTTATTTGTACACTGTGTGACTATACAAACACAACACATAAATAGGAAAATGTCCGTGTTATTTTGTCACTTATTGGAAGCAGTATGCTAGCTGGAGCCATTCACTTCCAGTCTTTATGCTAAGCTAAGCTAGCGGGGGCTGTGTCAGACAGAGTAACAGCACGCAGGGAGATGAGAAAGGTATGTATGGACTTATCTAACTCTTGGGGATACTGTGAATAAGCTTAATTCCCAAAATGTGGGCGTGTTCCTTTAAAGATATATTTTATAGATATTTGACAAATGACTGAATTTGTAGATTTGGACTGATGTAAGTGACAAGTTATTTGTCACAAAATGCTGTCAAAATTGCTAGTTTTGTCTCTGCAGATTTTGACGACACCATCCCTATTTTTGAACCTTTACACATCACTACCTCTCAAAAACAGATAGACGGAAGCTATCGAGGTAAACAGGTGCTGCTAAAAATGCTAATAATACAAACATGCTACTGTTTAGAACCAAACTAAACAAGAAAGCTTGTGAATTCACACTAATTCAGACCGACAAATCCAACCAAAAGTAGACAAAGCCCTTAAAAAAGGGACAATAAGACAAGAAAATGCATCTGTCCTGCTACAAAAATACCTCAATGAAAGGAGATTTAGGAATTAAGAGCAGTGTCTCCCACACATTGACTTTATTTAGACATGCCGCACAAGTATATCTGGCATCAAATTTTGACTTTTTTTGTTCTTCCGTGATAATGACACTTTAATAATGACATTTGCGTGTGAGAATGTCATGTCTCTCCCGGTGACTTCGGTGTGCGTTTGCATGCTCTTGTTTCTCGATGAATTGACTGTGATGCAAAACAAGCTGTGTGTCACATTGTAACCTTTCAGGTTTCCGAACTTGATCTGAGTTGTATGCATTAGAGGTCTTCGCAGGGGACCCGGGACCCGTACGGTTCCGGGTTTATATTTTAAATGGTCAGTCGGGTCGGTGTCAGTCCCAGTTTAAGTCCTTCAGGTCCTGGGTCTGACTAACATTGTGTGCAAAACCCAAATCAATCAGAGAACGACCGGCCGTGATCAGAGTCAGTCAGGGCTAAAGAGCATCAAGCTCTGGTTTCTATGGCGATAACAACTGGCTCTCGTTTTTGAAAGTCATACCCTGCACTTTCTTTCTCCCATGTTTTATAATAATATTATTAAACGAACCATCTTTTTAATATCCAAAATGTTTGCTCATAGAGCACAGAGATGGTAGCAAATGAGCAATGCCAATTTCAATCCCATTGCACTGAACACTGCAGACTCAAGATTTAAAATGCAAAGCTGTAATGTAAAGTCACCCGTCACAGTGACAGCAAGTACACTTCTGAATCTGAAATAATGTGTGGATTAAGCTTTTTTTAAATCTAAAAGAGAGGAATAGAAAGAGAAAGAATGTTAATAAATCCTTTCAAATGTGTCATCTTCACAAGTACTGCTTCATATATCAGAGCAAAACAGTCAAGTGTTTGTGTGGTGCTTTGACAAACAGTGTCAGCTTTGTTTATGGCAAAGAGAAGGCCAAGCAAGTTTGGGGTGGTAGGATTTATAAAATAAAATGTTAAATTAACATAAATGTTTAATAAATCAAATTATTGGGTTAGGTCACGCATTACTAGTTGTTTTTCATACGTTTGTACCGGCTACCGCCACAAGTATATTTCATATCTGTGGGAAACACTGTAGGCAATTCGTCAGTGCCTGGTTTTTATGACAAATTGCTTTGCTGGTTTCTTCACTTTTGTTTAAATCACATTGGATAAAACCATTTGTTAAATACATCAATGGAAATGCAATTTAGGGTGCTAACAAGAAAAAAGCAAATATGTGAACAGTGATTATTTAAACCATGGGTCTTCAACCGGGGGTCCGCGGCCCCCAGGGGGTCCGTGACGGAACTGCAGGGGGTCCGCCAAATGATGTTCAACAACAAGCTATTTTTTGCTTAAAACGTAAAATATATGTTCAAAACGTTACATGTCCCCTTTAAGTTGTGCACGTGCGTGGCCGCATAGGTTTGAAGGCGCGCGTTCAGTTTAGCCAGCGGACCAAAATAAAATATCTAAAGATTATAAATGTCCACTCAGGAAGCAGCAGTAGCGACAGAAAAGTCATCATAAAACAGGTAAATCTTATGTGTGTCTTTCTTTCAGAATGTCATTTTAGAATCAGTGCGACATGTTGTCTCATCTATATTTCTGAACTTAGACGGCTGTTTCACGCGGTTCAGGTTTAAAACACTAATTCAACAGGCAAATGACACCACACCGCGTCTGCATTTTAAACTGTGACAAAACTATCGCTCGCATTTAAAAATTAATGAAACGCGCGCCGTGATGGTGCTTTGTGCAAGATTCATAGTCAGGTTGAAATCCGCCTCTCAAAAAGTTTCCCCAAAGAGCTGCGCTCGGACTTGTTGCATGTTGTTCTCCTGAGTCTGATATGAAGCTATACAGAAAATAAACCTGCGTTACTTAAACTCGTGACAATGATGATACACAAGAAAGGCAACAAACCTCAAAGTTATAAAGTAACCCAACCTCTGTCCCCACCAGAATAGACAGTCTTTTTGCCATTCACCATGATCAGTCTTCTTTATAAACTGAAAGCCCTTGTCCAATTCACAGTAAAATGAAAATATATTACACTGCAAATACCTTAAAATAATATTATTATATTATTATTATATTAATAAAAACTAAATCTACTTTAACAAAAAAATTATGCATTTTAATATAGTATGGCTGTGTGACAATATGGTTTGTTTCTATTTATAAAACAGTTCCAGTCCTTGATTCTGATTGGTCCTCAGTTGTACTTTACTCCACTTTGCGTTGTGTCCAATACGAAAAGGCAGCCTCTCTTACCTTACTGCTTACTTAAATATCTCTGTTTTACACATTTAGTATTAGGGGGTCCCTGCTCCAAGCCTCTCTAATCTAAGGGGTCCCCGACCCAAAAAACGTTGAAGACCCCTGATTTAAACCATTGACTAATGTTACTGACTTCTGCAAACTCCAAGCAAGAGACACCAACCACAACGAAACTAAACGCATCTTATATTTGTAGCAGAAAAGGACATAGATAAGAGGGTACACAGTAAAAAAATAGGGCTTTCAAAAGATTAATTGCATACAAAATAAAAGTGTTTGCATCATTTATGTGTGTATACCATGTGTAATTATTTTATAAATAAAATACACACACGTTAATGTTTGTATTTAAGAAACATTTACATGTAGATTAATATATATTTTGATATATTTTATATTATAAATATAAATAAAAAATATACCTAAATAAAATGTTTCTTAAATTCATACATGTATGTGTGTATTTATATATACACATAATATATACACACACATCTATATTATGCAAACAAAAACTTTTAGTTTGTATGCGATTAATCGGGATTAATCTTTTGAAAGCCCTAAAAAAAGCTGTTGCACTTAAATTAACTTTCATTTACAAGTAATTTCAACTTATTTTGTTTTTTTTTTGAGTTGCTGTTACTTAAAAAATAATGCTAAATAAAGCTCTGTTCGAACGGTAATTGTTCCTACTGTTCTTGTCAGTGATTTTATTGCCATCAGAATCCAGAAAGTTAGTGTTTTTCTCTGATCACTTGCGTAAAAATCCCCGGCCGAATTACCTACAGTTTTTTTGATGAACACCAAGGTTGTGTAGAAATTTAATTGCCGTCTGAATCCAGATCTTTGAGTTTATAAACGGGAATCAATGTAAAAGTCATTCTGCACTTCCACTGAAAGGCACCATATGGCCACGCACTTCGCATTTATTCTGCATCAGTGAAGCGTCTTTCTTTGCATGCATTTTAAACATTAACCCCTTCATAACTGAAGTGATAAGAAATATATGGGAACAAAGTTTCATCATTGCTCCACTACAGCGAGTGGAGAGCTTATATAAATAAAGAGAAGAAAATCACAAAACTTTTAAAATGTCTATTAGGAGCAAATGTTTAATAAAATGTTAAAATGTATTTAATTACACAACAGTATTCCATAAACATATAAATAAAATATCCGATTCATGTAATTAACCACACATGCAGTGCATTTCCATGTGTTTTCGAATTATAAAATCTGAATAAGGCTTTTGCTTAAGATTTTCAACTTGATATTTGTTATAATTTATAGCAACTCTGCACTCATCAAGAACGTTGAAATGAATTAAAATTTAAGTGCAACAAGGAATTTTTACAGTGTAAGAAAAGACGCAGATAGAAGAATAAAGGGAAGGAAAGATACTCACCGAAAAGACATGAAGGGCTGCCAGGAGGAATGCTTTTCCTCACAAGCATATTATGTTTCATAAAAGCAGCAAACTGAGCTGTAGCAAGTGAAAGACAAAGATGGAGAGAGTGAAGGAAGGAAAAGAGAGGAGAGGAACTGAACACAACATTACTGCTGGATGGGATCCATATAAGGAGGATGTGACTGTACATCTTCATGTCAGTTAAATGGTTAAATAAAATGACTTTTTTCATCGGAACAGAAGTTCACTCGAATCACTTTATTTCAAGGAAAAATTATGAAGTGAAAGGTGATGGGTCTTTAACAGTCAGCCTCTTGTGTTTCCAAGAAGGAAGTCATATAGGTGTAAAACATCATGATGACTTTTGGATGCAGGGTTTCCGGCAGAAAATTTGTTAGTTAAGGTGGTAGGGTTGGGCGGGGCAATCAAATTATGTGTCATGATAAAATTTAAATATTTGAATAAAATAACTAAATAAAATATTTATTTTTAAAAACTCAAATAAAACTTAATTTTGAAGAAACCATGACAAAAAATTAACACATACTAGATTATTAATGAATTAAATGTTTACCTCTAACGGGAATAGCTGCGTGATGAAGTTAAACTAAAGGGTTAATAAACACAAACTAAAGCAGATGTTGTAGAACGTCTGGCGAACGATGATAGATAGCGCAAAAATTTAAAAAACTGATTATTTCCCACTATTAATTATATTATCTTAAAGGAGTGTAACTACTGTAGCATGTAAATAATTCACATGAATAAAGTGAGCAAGAGCGCTCAACAATTATATCTAATCAACAGGCACATGAAACCCTAGCAGGTTGCTAAAACAACAAAATCACCAGCTAACTTACTTTAAATTTGCAAGAACTATAGACTAATACAATAACAGGCTTTAATAACCCTAAAACATAAGTCCACTTACAGTTCTCACGGACACGCGTTTTATCAACTGGCTATCCTCCAGACATGACGGACCACGTCTTATCTCATTTCGGCCGTGTGGTGCGCGTGCACGCTCGCGGTGTGAAGCGCGCCTGCGCTATTCTCCGAGATGTTTTATCAACTGGCTAGTTATCCTCCAGACAGTGACGGTCCGGACCACGTCTTTCTCATTATGGCCGTGTGGCGCGCGTCCCCGCATGCGGTGTAATGCGCGTACTCGCTATTCTCCGAGATGCACTTGATGGCCTTTTGTGCAGCGATTTTTTTTTTGGACGAGCTAGTTAAGGCGGTAGGGTGTCCAAGCTTAGGCGGGCCGCCTTAACTGAAATATGCTGCGGGAAACCCTGTCAGATGAAACATCCCTAATGCACAGTCCAATTCTTTTAACACGCAGACACATCCAGGACATCTCGATGATAACATTCCAATCAGGCATCAAGTCAGGGGTCGTACGCAGAGGCAAGGGTAATATAGTTTTGCATTTTACAAGTAGTTTTACTGAAACATTTAAATGTGCTATACATTATAGTTTAGTTGTAGTTTCATTAATTATTTGTAAGTTTTAGTTTCACTTTTATTTTGGAATTAAACTTTAATGAAAATCATAAAAAAAATTTAAATGCTAGGAGGGAAAGAGTCAAGGGGGTCATTTTATTGTTATTTAAATTTGTCAAATAACAATAAAATGACAAAAGTGACCTTTGTGAAAACAAGGCACTTTAATTACTGACGAATAACCTTTTCACTGGCATTAAAGTGACATTTCTTAACTAAACATAAGACTCAAGCAAACATTAGAATATATATATATATATTATATATAGTTTAGTTTTACTTTTAGTTATTATAGTTAATGACATTGGCAGTCACCCAGAGTGATATAGATGGAGGTACAGTAGCTGCACAAACTCATCTAACCATGCCGAGATTAATTACATGGGATGAAGCATACAGATAAAAAAGCTATGAATGCATTTGATACACACCTTGTGCCTGTTTGTGTGTTAGCATAGTTCCTGAGCGCTGCATGTGCGTCTTCAGTAGTTGTGTGGCAGTAATGAGACTGGATTTCTGAGCTGGAGACAGCCCAAGGGTCTTAGGTTTGGGACTGCCTGTAGGACTACTGCAGACACTGGACATATCCTGGAGGGGGAATATGGGTTCAAAGTAATACAATTAAAACATTACGCCTGTCATCAAAGCCACCTATTCCCATATATGGTGGCAACTATAAATCTGTTTGTCTATTTAAAACTAAATATCGATTTATGGAAGAGAAAAATCAGAACAGAATAGTTTAGGAATCCGAGGGCCACAAACACCTGAGTTATATAATTGTATCTGTTTAGTAACCATGTTGACATTCACATAAAGATGCATTGTGTAACTTTTAAAAGGATTTCTTGACAGACGTGCAATATTATGTACATAACTATATTAACAGTGTGTATAAAGTCCTTATATAATGAACTGTATTGATTTTATCACCTTATAATGAGATGTTTTTATCTACATACACCACAGGTCTCCTTACATAAAATGCACCGTCATGTTTCTATAGTAGCCCTTAAAGCTCTACTGTGTACTTTATTGAGTTATTTCTTAACAAAAACTAGGGATGTCCCGATCAGGTTTTTTTGCCCTCGAGTCTGAGTCCGAGTCATTTGATTTTGAGTATCTGCCGATACCGAGTCCCGATCCGATACTTCTATAATACATAAAAAAAAAGAATAAAGAAGAGCGAAAAAACAGAACCAGTCCAGGATGTTCCTTATGTCATGCCGCACGCATTGCTGTTTCTGTGTGGAGTCAAAAGAGTCTAACTCTGTGCCAGCGCATAACTACAGATGTGTTAAAAAATAATGAATATATACTATATATGTTCAGGGGTTAAATTGGGGTTTGTTTTGTGGGGAGGCTCTGTTGGGAGGGAGGGTTCGAGGGGTAACATGTTTAATCCTGATGACAGCAAAGCCACTGGGTGTGTTTCAATGACATTTTGTATCTCTGATAGGATTTTATAAGTTTCAGTTTTAAAGCTGTGCCACATGTTGACCCAAATGACCCTCTATGAGTCTGACACCCTATATGCATTTGGTGCACATGTCATTATGCACAATTGATCAAACTTTGAATGAAGTTATAAGACTTAACCTCCTTGACTCATTCTAGGCATAAGATAGGCTACCCAAAAAGACTCGATTAACAAGAAAAACAACATACTGATTCAGCAATATATCTTATAAATTAGCCATAGAGATTTCTCTAAGCTGGTCAGCAGATAGTTATAAAATACCTATAGTTAGGTCGTGATTCATTTGTATAATCAAAATACATTATTTTATTAAACTATACAAGCAGTTGTATCCAGTTATCTAGTTAACATTTTGTAATGAGATGAGTGACATGGTTATACATACTTTAATACTTTGTTTCTAGACTTCTATTAAGTTTTTCGACATGGGCACCATTCTTACCTCTCTCTCTCTCTCTCTCTCTCTCTCTCTCTCTCTCTCTCTCTCTCTCTCTCTCTCTCTCTCTCTCTCTCTCTCTCTCTCTCTCTCTCTCTCTCATCTCTACAGTAATGTCAAATGATCCTGCGCGAATGCGCGTTCTTGAGGTTCTGAGTGAGACGCGGAACTGCGTCTGAGCACATGTTGACAATAACGATCAACGCGTCGTTTAAATGAGCGGTAAAAACGCGGTTTTGTCGTGGGTTCCTAGCACGCACGAGTGTGAAGCCTATGAATTAAAGCACGTCAATAGGCTTGTTCGACTTCATGCGGCGCCGCAGCAATCGACAGCCGGGTGACGTCAAACTACCGCGAGAGTGATACGCGAAATCATACGGAGGAGTTTGCTTTTAAATCGTTCTCGCGGAACTTTGACGTCATGCAGCACCACAAGAACCGGCAGCCGGATGAAGTCGAACAAGCCTATTCTCTTCAGTTCACACGCACCAGCGCAGCGCGTACACTGGCGCGGAGCAGAGCGAGAACTTAATGGATTTTAAACCCTGCATATGTATCCGAGTCCTGATCGGGAGGTAACGTCCGATTCCGATCGAGTCTGAAACCACGTGATCGGGGCCGATTTCCGATCACGTGATCGGATCGGGACATCCCTAACAAAAACCCATGTTTTCTTTCAAAAGTATGTGCTCATTCATGTGTAATTACTTCCCACCCACTAATCAAAGTATTCTCGTAAGTGTAGAATCTGCTATTTAAAATGCATACCGTCGAAGCGCTCTCTGGCTGAATCCATGTTGTGCCTCCATCTTTGAAATACATTCGCCGACGAGGGACATTCCTGAAATTCAAGCTCCGCCTTTCGCGCTTTCACTCTACACTCACGCTGCCCGATAGCTGAAGCCTCCAGAGGTTGCATGTGTAGGCGCTATACGTCATCAAGACCGTCTTATTTCAGAATATTAACAATTATAAAGCTGACAATTATTCTTAGTTACCGGTAATTGTAAATTGATGTAATATGCGTATGACTTGCGAATGTAATGCTCAGTTAATTTAAATAAACCAGGCTTGATGACGTATCCAGCCTGTGACCTGCGTAGCTTGAATCCTTCGGATTTTACAACAACCGCACACCGTGATGAACCTGCGATCTAATGCTTTGATTTGAAAGCCTGTTGAAGACATATTCTCGAGGACTTTAAAACAAATCGCCAAGGATGCAAAACGGGGATTTTAAACGACAACGTGACAGGAAAAACATCAAGACCAAAGTCACTATTGGAGTTAGTTTTCCAAGAGGGGGCTCATGGGACACTGAAGTTGCACTTTCTATCTTCTCCACAGGTAATTCAGCATATTCGTTTACATCTATACAGTCCATGTTGTAAACTTGAAGTTTTATAGTTCCTTGGCTAACTTTAGCATGATTATGCATAACACTTGTTAGTGTAAACATGCATGTGGTTTAATGTGTTCGAAAGGACACACGCCGTCTCTCCGCCCATTTATGTAATCTGAGGTACTGAGATAAATGTTTTTCATCTTTTCTGACCTCTAGCACAAACACACGGTGACAGCACTATTTTTAGCCTTTCATTGATAAAAGCGTCTGATCTGCGCGTCTTTCGTTTCATTTTACAAGCGTGTGAATGTTGCGCGATCTTTTTTCCCCAATATGAGAGAAAGCTCTTACATATACACGGACATGTAACGTTAACTTAAAACATAAGCATTGTACTTTGACATAATATTAGTTCGCGTCCATTTAAACCCGTCATGGTTGCTTTTTGTATGTGATTTTAAGCGGACATATCATGACAATCAGACTTTTTTCATGTTAAACATAAATCTGTGTGCATTGATGGATCACAGGCAAAGGACATTGCAAATTGTTCATTTTTTCTCATTGCTTTTGCTTTGTAGCTACTGGAAGCCATGTTAACCTTGGCATGACACGGCCGGGCCACCGTACGAGTTAAAACGCGTTCCGAATGGGGAGGGCTAGAAAGTAATATTCAGTTGCTTGTCATATAGACTTTCACCGCTAGATGGGAGTAGATCTTACACAGTGGAGCTTTAACAAACAAACGCGTTTTGTCCACTACATTTCTCAGACATTGACGGGTTTGTCCTGTGGCAGCTACTGTAGCTTCCCTATGCATTTTAAAATTGAGGGTTGAGCTGTGGACTTAAGGGCGATTTATAGTCGTGCATAGGTCCTACGGCGTAGCTACGGCGTAGGCTATCCGTAGCCTGTGCGTAGCTCTGCGTAGCCTGACGCGCACCTCCCAAAATTTCTAACAGCGCGTCGGCTCTACGCGGACCGTAAGCGCTGTGATTGGTTCACCAAAACCCCTCCCGTCAGGTAAAAAAAACTGCGTCATAGGTATTTCCGTTTGAGACGGTGAAAACAAAGATGAGCCAAGTTGAGGAGTGATTTAACTCAAACTGAAACATAAGTCGCTGTTTATTTACTTCCATCATTGCTGGTCTTCTCAAATTATACACAACAAGTTGCTATTTCTTCTTCGTTTGTGGGTTTACTTGCTTAGGTTCTTCTTCTGTGACGACTTCTGCTGCTACTGTGGTTACACGCGTGATTACTGCCAACCAGCGGTTTCGCATGTGTTTGCACGTCGACGCGGATGGCGACGCACAAGTATAAATGAAAACCGACGCGGAACCTACGCTGTCGCTGCTACGCCGTAGGACCTACGCACGACTATAAATCGCCCTTTAGCTGTTGGTTGCAATTCACAATCTCACCACTAGATGCTGCTAAAAAACCACACTGAAAGCAGTGCAGTAAAATGTTGCATGTGCCTTAACATCGCTCCGTGTAATGACTGAATTTATGGCAGTGGCACCTGTGCTACAGTTTTGCATGTGTGCCGGTGTTTCACACTGGACATAAATACAACATGCACATTGTGCTTTTACACCAGCAGTGTTTGTAGCATGCAGGAGCTCGTATACCACTAACTTTATTTCGGAGCAAAACCTTTTAAAGATAAATATGCTACTCATAAAGTTGAAAATTTTTGACTTGTTTTATTTCTATATGGGAAAGTTATTTTTCTCAAACCACAAAAGCACATTTAAATGTTTTTATATTGTGGATTATGTAGTCATTACACTGGACTACAAAACTGAATTGATGTAAAGCAAGAAGTGCTATACTCCTGCAGTCTGCAACTTTGGGCACATAAAGAAAATGATTTGAGTGCCTTGCATGCAACATTCATTTCCTTTTATCAGTAACATAACCCGTTTGATGTGGTAATTGCACTCGTGTTTGTTTTTATAGATGATAACCAAAATATTATACTTGCCAAAATATTATACATGCCTGTGCAACACCATTTTCAACCTTTGCAACACCAGAGCTATGTTTACATGAGGGTAACGTACAGGCATGATCGAAAATAATAATTCAAGTTTTTGAAGACAAAGTTTCTGTATTATGGCCCCGGACCCTCAAAATATATTCAACTCTGATCTGGAAGGAGAGATAGGTACCCTTACAGCAGGTGAAGACGGTCGCGATCTTTCAAGGTCAAAGGGGAGTTCACGACGTGTCTTTTTCTTCTTTTCTGCATCCAAGTCACGTGTCTCACCTGAGCCATGGCCGTGGCTATCAGTACGGGTCAAAACTCCGGTCAGAAAATCCACAATCTCATCCTGAAAACAAAGAGGAAATATTACAGACCAATAAGAGACCACAAAATTAGGACTTTACCATATGTTGAATTGTAAAATAACCTGGATCTTTATCAAAATACAACAAATAGATTGTAACTCAAGGAAATACTGACCTGAATACAACGATCCACCATGGTCTGGGTCAGACCCTCTGTTTTCATCTTAGTGGAGTTGATCCTAAAAAAAAAGAAATCAAAACCAAATGCCCTCAAGCACAGTCTCAAACACCACATTTATGCACCTAAATGTCTAAAGACATAAACACACCTCAGGTTGTCATCAGCCCCTCCGACAACTACCATGCTGTTATCGGCTCGAATCTTTTCCCTAAACTCCTCCATGTTTTCAGAGCTGCACTGCAGCGCATTCTGACCGACCACAAACAGCACTGGAGTCTTCATGTCCAACAATGGATCATCAACATCCTGCCAAACACAAAAAACAAAATGTTAGACAGCTAGCAATGTTGACTGCTATTGACTTACAGTAAACATTGCAAAAGCCGACAACCTAGCGTTTGCCAGGCAGCCTATGTCACAGCATGATGTGCTCTTCTACAAAAATGTTAACTTTAAATCGATATATCTATATATTTATGCAGATATCTACTGCATATCTGGTCTACTTTGTGATCAGAAATCCTCCTACAGACCAGAGCAATATTTGTAAAACAGCAAATGCGAAGCCTCGGGTGACACACTGGGCTACTCTTACGTTTTGGTGCATTTCTAGTAAGTATATAGTTTATGATATCTTTATGCATTGAATTGTGGCACACTTGATATAGTTGGCTTTGTAATTGCAGAATGATGCAGACAAAGTAAAGCAGGGCTAAAAAAAATCTAAGCAGACCACTGCGTTGGGCTTATGCCATAGGTTTACGGCATAGACGTGTAACTCTTGACTGTCTGTGCTCTTACCCCTCGTGGCCCATTGACGGTCTGAAGAGGAAAACCCAAACACACGACAGCTGTCATGTACTCCATGAGGGAAACCTGGATGCAAACAAAAACGTGTGTGAATTCATCAGTTCACAGCAGTTCAATCAGACAAGAAAACCCATGTTTACTTACATGACAAGCGATCAATGCCCCCACATTCCATCCCACCAGAATGATTGGCTTGTGAGGAAAGTGACTGTGAACCTAGACCATACAAACAAACTAGTAAGTGCAAGAAAACACTCAGATCAGATGCATTAGACTAGCATATAATGTAAAGTGAGTATTGTGTAATGGGTTGTACCTCGATAACCTTTCCTCTAACTGTGCCGATCATATGCTCTACACACTGCGCGATGCTGATGTTGGCACCACTGCCCACATGAATGTTAATGGGAATGACCTGAATCACCAACAAAAACACAGAAACAGTTCAGAAGACATCATATAAATAATACAAAAAAGAAACGGAAACAAAAACCATTAAAACAACTGCATCGATTTCTGCTCTAATCTCATTCTTATATTAGCCTACTTTGAGAAAGCTATGCGAGATTGTCCATGTTGTCAGAAAAAAAATTTGCTTCGCATGTGCACTCGCCATTGAGAATGCGGATGAACTCCACCTGAGTTATGCAACTAACAACTCATTAAAATTTAGTTTACCACCTCACCAACTAATGATTAGTCGACTATTTGGGGGGAGCCTTAGATATAATGATGAGAACACTACACTGACAGAGCTACATTCAAATGAGCTTGCATACCTTCCCGAGACAGGACAGCTGAGATTGCCAGAATCTCATTCGTCGAGAGGTAGAGAAGGCTGGGTTGGTTGGTCCTGATGGAGCAATAAGGATCAGAGGGGAACCAGGAAGTTTACTCTGAAAATATCAAAATGTACATACAGATAAGGTTTAAATTGACTAAACTTAACCAATGCAATCAGGCTAACTGTTATACTTCGTACGAATGCGTGTATATTTAATTCATACAGTAAAGACTGTGAAGTGTTATTTTTTCATTACTTTTAGGATACAAACCTTATAAATTTCTCTTTGCAGAAAAAATATGTTGTGCTTATTTATTTAAGTCTCTCGTAAAACAATAATATCCCTAATTACTGCAAGCAATATAACAAAGGCAACATCTGTGGTGTTACCTTTTCTAGAAAAAAATGTTAAGAGTTGCAGTCATCAAAGAGCTTGCATATCAACTTGCATATCAACAAAAAAAAACAGTGAGCCCCACATTCACTAAACAATTCTTCTAAACACAGACTTTAATACCTTTTGTTAATATGCCAGCTATTCATTAGTGTTATTTATGCAACTTTTAAAGTTCTGCTACCATATCAAAGATTTAAAAAATTACAGAATAAATTGAGATACTTACAGGTTTGTTATGTGACAGTACACCCACGGCAGGGTCCCACGGGCGCTTTAATAGCAGAGAAAGAGCCTCAGCCCCTGCCGCTCCCGTTTTCACTGAAGATGACAGCAACATCCTGTCAATCAATGACGGCACCTATGAGAACAAATAGAATAAAAAACTCAGATATGAATTATAATAGGAACATAAAACTGTTCACAGTGCTTTAGTTCATGGTAATAATAATTATGGATGTGCCTGAAGCCGAATTCGTTATTCGGAAGGGCACGGATAATAGCTTTAAAATGAATAACGATTTCATCCAAATAACAGAGAAAATATTCGTCCAGACATAATCACGTGTTTACTGGAACAGTTCTAAATTATTAACCCCTTAAAGCACGAATAATGTGTGTGTGAAGTGAATGAGTGCATTCTATAAAATGACATGAGTGACATTTTCTGGGCGTCCCTTATTTAAAAACGCGAGCTGTTTTGGAATTAGTTTAAAATCTTAAAAAACGCTGCTAATATCAAACTTATTGTAACCCAGGTGTAAAAATTTGACCCTTTAATTTTTTTTTATTTAATTACACAAGACCAAAAAACCTTGATAAAATGCTGCACTCTGATAATAAAATATTCGTTAATAACTCCGTGTCTCCATGTGACTCCGGTAGATGATCTTTTAATTACTTCAAGTTAAAGCAAGCTTTATTGTCAATCTAGGTGAATATAAAATAAATAAGTAAATAGATAAAAAAATGAAAATGTAACATTTTAACAGCAACATTTAAGCTGAAGATTACTACAACATGAATTGCAATTAACATAAAAATCTATAAGTCAGCATGAGTCTTGTCGATCTTAATAACCTTTTTAACATAAATCAGTTCCCAAACTTTAGCTCCCTTAATAACTCTATAAACATCAAGCAAGTCCTGCATTTTATTTTCAAATTCCTGCCTGTTTTTAAACCGAAACCAAGACTCAGACATGTGGATGTATGTGGAGTATTAGGTTAAACATTTCACTCTCAGAAAACGTACAAATAACGATCATTTTAGATGTTTAACTCTTTCCCCGCCATTGACGAGATATCTCGTCAATCTGCAATACCGCTATCGCTCTTCCACAACTTATAAAACCCGGAACTATTGCCCTAGGGCAAACAGCTGTATGTCTGTGTAAGTTTTAAGGATCGCTCTGCGTCTGATCTCCATCAAAAGTCCTTCACAAAAATGGAATTATCTCAGCTTTTTGCTCAAAATTTTGTGTTTTTGATTAAACCTACACATATTTGAGAGGTGATAAAAACAGAACACATGATGGTAGGATGAAACAGATTTTTTGTTTAAAAGCAGAGGGTCTGTTCTTTTATTTCATATATTGTATGTTTATGCACTGTCAGAAATAAAGGTACAAAACTGTACCTTGTCTGTCACTGGGGCTGTACCCTAAGTTTCCGTTTGATACCTTTACAGTAGGGCTGCACGATTCGGAGAAAAAATCTAATTGCGATTTTTCTGAATAAAATTGCGATTCGCGGTTTAAAGTGCGATTCGTTGGTATATAATAAAAAAGCTACATCCAGGATTGTTGTGGTGGTTTTAATAGCACCAAAGAAAGATGCTGTGCTACTGTTTATTTAAGACCTCTTAAACATTGTACCAAGGTGTCTGCAGGACTTTGCTCTTCTGCAGACACACCTTTTTTAATCTAAGAACATTAAGAAAATACAGTTTAACAAAAATTTATTGAAAGTTTTATTTAAAATAACATATAGGCCAATGTATTTTGGCTGTCACTACAACAATGCTTCTGACAAGCAAATGTTTAGTTTTTTCTTTTAATCATAAGACTATAATCATCTTGTTTTACTTTTCAGGCATCTGTAATAAATGTAAATATATTAGTTATTAGAATCTATGATTTAACATAAGCAAAAAATACAAATAAAACACTGCACAGTCCTCACTGTAGGATTTTAAATGTGGAGCTGCAGAAGCTTGTTCAGTTAAGAGTAAGGAGTGATTTTAATTTTTGGTGTGTAATAAACATTTCTGACACAGAAAGCACCAGGTTACTGTCTGTCACTTTAAGACACAAGACAGCTTTAAAAAAGCTCTGCTTTAATGTACTGATAAACATCCAGCTGTTTATGTTCAATTAGACAAGAAAGAAAACTTAAGTTTAGTGATCACGCATGTGCTGACTGCTCTCTGTGTGTGCGCTTCATGAACCCTCGTGCCTGTAAATATACTTTCGAAGCAGTACGGATGTGCGCGTGCAAGAAACTATACTGTACCTCTTTCGTCTGCTGTGTCCCGGGCTTTAATAAAACCTGCTTATAGTCTGATGAGGCGCTTGTCATTGTTTGCGATGCATGACGAGAAACGGACGTATATACACAGGGCTGTGTATCGCCAACAATTCCCCGATACGATACGTATCCTGATACAAGGGTCCCGATACGATGCGCATCACGATACAAGACTATTTTTAATTACATTTTTGTTCAGAATTTAGTAACATTATTATTATTATTTTTATTATTATTTGTTTATTGTACATTGAATAAGCAGTGTTGTAACAGTTGTGTTTTTGCCATTCATTTATTAGCTATTAGAAATATTTAAAATCCCAGAGTTAGTACTTAACTTATGTTTTTTTAAAAGCAGTTTTACAATGATGGTGCCTTACTCTTGTCTCTCATTATTCTACATCTATAAATATATCTATAAACATGCAGTCAGACTTAATACTATTTAATAGAAATCTGATTATTAATGTGACAGTTATAGTTGATGGCGCAGTGGGTAAGACACTCGCCTTTGATGTGAGAGAACCGGGTTCAAATCCACTGTGACACACCATTGTGTCCCTGAGCAAGACACTTAACCTCTAGTTGCTCCAGAGGCGTGCGACCTCTGACATATATAGCAATTGTAAGTCGCTTTGGATAAAAGTGTCAGCTAAATGAATAAGTAAGTAAGTAAGTAAATAGTTTGAAGTAGCTCTGTATCTCTTCTTTAGATGTACACTTTTCATATGCAAATCTTTGTCGTGTTTCTCCTCAAATGCGTCAGTACTGTTTTATAAGAGCATGGCTAATAAAGCCCTTTGCAGTAGTATAGGCTAAGATATCTGCGCTTTCATACTGAACTCATTGACTTTAATGGGCGGGCGCGAGAGGGGGCGCGAGTACGCGGCTCACTATGCAGACACGTGCGCCAGCGAGACAGACAGACACGCAAAGTGAAAGTATACCCCACCACCTTTAACTCTACGTACTCCGCGAGACACATGCGTCCTTTCCATATGGATAACGGATCAACAGCAATTCGTCACGTTACTTTCAAAAGTACATCTGAATCGATACAGAAGGTGCTGTATCGATGCGCGCATCGTCAGGCGTCCGTGACGATGTATCGTCGTATCGATATTTTGAACACACCACTATACACCTTTCTTTAAGTCCAACATTACACAAAAGGGAAATGTTTTCGCGCATTTCTGTCCTTTCATTTGCCGGTTAATGAGTTATAATGGGTTTTTAAAATGACTGAATCCAAAATCTGCCAACTTCCATGACATTCCACGTTGTGCAGTTAATTCCATTTGTATGCATTTCGTGATTATGTCCGTGTTTTCCGCATCGTGGAAATCATATGGCCGTACACTTTGTTGGGGAGTTGAACTGCTGCTCGCGCAATGGCGTTATCTGACGTTCAGTCAGCACCTCAGTGTTAATGCCCTCTATTGGTTTAAACTGCATCAAATGTAAAATGCGCATGAAGCGAACTGTCAAAAACTGCGTACTAGATGATTGTTATATTTGATAGTTCTGAATCAAAATAATCGCAGTTTTTGAGATTCGAAAATCGCATCCATCCGAATCGCGATTTCGGTTCAAAAACGATTAATCGTGCAGCCCTACTTTACAGGAATACAAAACAGAATGCAATTTTGGGTGGATTACCGTACCTTAAGGACCCACATAGAAAAGTCAAAATATGTACCCTAACTGGGGCAGCACCCTTTAAAAAGGCAATTGTATGAACCATTAGGTACAGATTTGTACCGGTAAAAATTTAGTAGTATCAATATGTACCTTTGAGATACTAATAAGAATTTTTGAGGTACTAATAAGCTCTCTTTGGTCCCAGAATGTACTTCTGAGGTACTTAAATGAAATCCTTATGTGCAAAGCTGTACTTTTTTAAGGGTACAGCCCCAGTGACAGAAAAGGTACAGTTTCGTACCTTTATTTCTGAGAGTGTATATTTGAAAAGGAGCATTTTCTGGAAGGCATTTAACTTTTGTGAAAATCATGAAAAATGCTGGCGGGGAAAGAGTTAATTACTATATTTGACTCGCTAGACGAGGGATTAATGTAAGCTACTTATTTTTTTCTGAAAACCTGATAATATCAGATAAAGTCTTGATAGAAAGAATCTTGAGTTATTAATTTTATAGACTATTAAAGCTATAGTATGCATTGTATTTTGTATTTATGCATACATTACATTAAAAATAGGCAGTATGTAAAATGAACAGGTATAAATATATGCACAAACCTACAGACAGGATAAATACCTGTATATGAGAGACGGATCTCTAGATATAAAAATTATAAATATGACCGGTGCTATGATGTGATGAAGTCTGTTTTAAGGTCTTGACGCTCTTTACTTTCTATTACACATTAACATTTGCATCTCTTTCTCGTCTTCCTGATCAAAGATGTTTGTACTATAAGCAAATTAGGCGTCAAACTACATCGCTCCAGCAGCGCATGTGTCACTGATATAAACGCGAGTTTTGTCTTAGCTTGCTTAAAGTTCAGAAAACTTAATAACTATTAGCATTATGTGTAAGAACTCCTCTTTATTTGGCGACCCGTTGCATGCGCCTCAAGAAACCTCTGCCCGTGACGGCGCATTCACATGGGGCGTCAGCGTTAATGCTTCCCATTCACTTTTAATGGGTGATGTCATGCGTTGCCGAACTGAATTGTGGATTCGTCGGCGCCGCGTCAGTGCCGTTGCTTGCGCCAGAAGTTTAACATTTCTCAACTTTTCAAGCGGGACGCGAGCATCAGCCAATCAGATCGCCTTATGCAAATAACCTAGGCAGAGCCAGCCAATTACGTTTATGGAAGAACGGAGCATGTGCTCCAGCCACTGTGATTGGCTGTTGGCCATGCTTCAGACAAGCCTTCCGTTAAGCGTTAAGGCTTAAGCCACGTAAGAATGTACCGTGAGACCGGCTGCATGAGCCCAGAGGGGGAGAGAGAAAGAGAGAGAGAGAGAGAGAGAGAGAGAGAGAGAGAGAGAGAGAGAGAGAGAGAGAGAGAGAGAGAGAGATATTCGCTGCCAGAACCGCGGTGGATTCACTGGCGCTTATTATAAAAATAACACAAATAACTCGTTCATTTGTTATGAGTGGATTATTTTACATATAGATCGCAGCTTTGAGCATTTCTGGAGTTCTCAAAACAACCACTTGCTTAACGTTACTGACCGCCATGTTCTTTGTTTTAATTTCCTTCCACCTCACGCACATTCGTGAATTCAATGACGCGGCAAGTTTAAGTTATTAATTATTAAATCGATCCTCTGAGTTACGGATCGATCTTTAGAACTTAACATGAAAATCGATTCAGAATCGGTGAATCGATTTTTTCAACACAGCCCTAGATGTAGCCTACAGTTTTGTCAACGTGCTTTCAAGTTTGTTATTTGTTAGTTGTTACAAGTTATTGTCTTTTTGATCAAAATTTTGTATTATTATTTTTAATAAATATTTACAGTTATTTAAGTTATAATTAGGCTATAATAAAAAGCAAAAATGCATTTAAAATGCCATTTTCATGTAATATGACCCACCCACTTCCGGTTCCATCCGAATACAAATCCAGATACAAATAATTTTGAGATCGTTACAGATACAAATACAGCTACAAATACTGAATCCGCTGCACACCCCTAATAATAATAATTCATTACATTTCAATAGATAATCAGTGATTTGAAGGAGGATTCAGTGCTCCAATGCAAAAGCAGATTTCTGTAGGAAATTCTGCAGTGCTGTAAAAATCAATTTCTGAAAATCCCATAAGCAGCTGACAGACAAGTGTTTGTTTGCTCACCTTGCTTTTGAGTGTCTGTAGCACATCAAGGTAAGCAGCGAGCATTGAAAGACTGAGAGACTCCACCATTGTGCTATGAAGCCACTGAGTCAGCTTTATATCCCAGTTGACGCTGGCCAGAGCATGTCGTACCTTACCAGCACATTTATCCACAGCTATCCTCCTTAACACAGGTTCATTACAGGCCTGTGAAGAGCAGAAAAGAGATATTAAGAGAGAACACAACCAGCAAACATTGATTGAATATAAAAAAATAACATCTTTCATAAAAAATGTATGGTACCATAAAAGTATGGAAAAAGGTACAGGAAAAAATATCAGATCAATTAAATTGCCTTCATTTAAGTTCTGAACACATACAACTATGTTTTTTTATGACAGTATATTTTGGTCATCTATTCTAATTAGACCATTTCCCTTAACAAACAACACAAGTCTCCACGGAGAATACAGGGAATCTCCCATAAATCTTGCGAGGTCTCTTGCGGTCAAACGTAACTTCACAGCAAACAAGCGGATGACGGGCATAAAAATGGCATTGATAATGTGGACTGCATTTTACATGTCTGATGTCCATCTCACTCTGAACTGAGCTGCTGCGCCATGACTGTGGTTGTTATCGTTTAGTCTTTAATTAGCTTGCTTTCTGATTGGGTTTCACGTGACAATCTACAGCAAGTGTGCTTGTCCTCTGTGTTCCCACCACACAACAGGATTTGTGATCTGATCACCTCTAACATGGTTCCGAGTAGAGGTCTTCACGGGTACACTTAGATCCGAAATCCCAAGGTCAGACCCGAGCAGGTTTGAGTCTAAAATTTCACGTGTGCCTCGGACACGGGTCAGGTATATTAGGGGCCTAAGGTAATTTAAAATCAATGCGTTTTTGCTTAATGGACCCGAGAAGACCCAAACTATGTCACGTGTTTGCATCGAGTCCTTTTCCAAGCCCATCATGCGACTGGCGATAGGTTAATTTTCGTTGAGCCAGACTGGTCAATACATTTTAAATGCACACTGTAGCAGTTACTTTGGTGTCGTCGTCCGATAACAAATAAAAATAAATGAAGCATCAGGCCAAATTGGATGCAAGGCCACCTGGGTTTAATTCTGGTGTGTGCAGACTGTACCTTTGACATTCAGGGTTTTTTTTGGTCGATCTTTCAAAAATATATATTTATGCACGTCAGGGTAAAAAGTGATTTGGCTTCCAAGTAGATTCAGACGCTCTTAACACACAACACACCACAGAAAAATCTGATAAGATAATCGATTCAACCACAAAGACAATCGTGACTTTACCTAATTCAACAAGATTATCTTTGTGTGGCGGCCTTCACATCTTAAAGTCATATATTTAAAAAAAATCTTATCTGAACAATTAACTCTTTCCCCGCCATTGACGAGATATCTCGTCAATCAAGAGAAAACGCTTCCCCGCCAATGACGAGTTTTTCCCGTCTTTCTGCAATACCGCTATCATCCACTAGGTGGCGCCCTTCCGCAACTTTTTAAACCCGGAAGTATTGCCCTATGGCAAGCGGCTGCATGTCCGTGTCTGTTTTAAAGATCGCTCTGAATGGGATCTCTATGAAAAGTCCGTCACAAATATGGAATTATCTCTGCTTTTTGCTCAAAATGTGGTGTTTTTGCAGAAACCTACCCATATTCAAAAGCTGATTACAAAAGAACTACTAAAGGTAGGATGAAACGGTTTTTTTTGTTTGAAAGCAGAAGGTCTGTTCTTTCATTTGGTATATTGTATGTTTATATATTTAAAGAAGAACATTTTCTGGAAGGCATTCAACTTTGGTGAAAATCATGAAAAACGCTGGCGCTGGCTGGCAAACATCTGCCATGTTTGTTCTGACTAAATGAAAACATAAATGTTTCAACTTAAATCTCTTTGCTAATGTCTTAAACGTTCAGAAAAAAGCAAAATATGCGCGTCGATTCGTCAGACCCTCGCAAGTGTGAGCAAATGGATGGCTTCTCTCATGGACAGAATTAGTTTCTGATCAGTTCTAATCTATTTTTTTTAAATATGTTAAAGACAAAAGCATTCTTGTTAACGTGTTTTTTTCAGCGCCCATGTTAAAGGTGTAGCGGAGGATTTTCTCAAATTTTCGAAATAAACCGCCTTCTCCACTTAAAAAAAAAATGCAATTGCGCGACACTCCTGATTGAAAACTAGGAGGACCAATAGTCTTGATGATCCACCCAGAAAATCCTCTGCAATACCTTTAACATGCATGAACACTGCACCCATGCAGCGCGAGCTTGCGGCGCTGTAGCAGCAGTGCTGCGATCATTTCTGCGTCAGTTCTAATTTTTGCTGTGCTGCTCACACTCTATTAAAGTGACAGTGCTTTGTTTATGTTTTAAATGCTTGTGAATTGACGCAAAAAAAGTGTAATTTTACCATAAAATCATGAATGTGGTGCCAAGTGTTTAAACAGTCATGACTTTGAGCAATTTAACAGAAAGCAATGAAATATTTAAAAACACACTGTTGCCAGAAGACTGCGCTGTCACTCTCTGCCCAGCACTAAATTAATCCTCATCTATCTTAATAAACTTAAGAGAAACAGATTTAATAATGTATGTGCTTCTTAAGTCTATAATTGTGTTTATATCTGTCATTACATGGACTAGAACAGCATGAAAACAATGTGGATTAAACAAATAACAGTTATTAAAATTACACAGACCATCAAAAGGCACATTGAAGAGGTTTTGCTCATAAATGCATGTAAAATAAAGTAATGTGAATTTGAGATTTTTATGCTGTTACTAAACTACACAGTATGCAAAATGTTTTATTGAATACTACCTCTGACCAAGAATGCATTACTTTGCACTTTTATAGTCTTTTTATTTTTTGCAGTGTTAAGGAATTCATGTTTTTATTTTTCATTCACATACATAAATCAACATGTATAAATTGCTATTAGTTAATTAGTGGGGAGATAATTGAGAATCGAATCGGACTGATAAAATGAATCGTTAGATAAATTGATGCATTGACAAAATAATCGCCAGATTAATTGTTTAAAATAATAATTGTTTATCCCAGCCCTAATTTGAACCCTTCTAGGTCTGTCGCGATAATTACTTTATGAACTCATTGCACAATGTATAAACATGACCTTGGTGATTTTCTGGTGAATATACACATGACAAAACATGTCAGACACACTTTTTTTTTGCATCTGAGCTCTTTAAATATTATTTTAAAATCAATACTACATTATTATTTTTATTAGGGATGTTCATTTCAATTTATCTTCCCAACCGACAACCACAGCTTGTTAAATTATTAATAATATTAATAATTTTTATATTAAATTGTCATTGAGTAAAAGTACAGTTGACTGTTGTCTGTGAGAAGTTAAAAACACAAAAAATTTATTTTATTTTTAACTGCACCAACAGATCAACAAAAGGACTAGGAGTCATACATTATTAAATTTTCACACAACATTATCTTTATCAAAGAGCCATGATCAGTCCAGAGGATTAACTTTCATCTATCACAGCGGCCATTTCTAAAGCAGGACACATTTCAAACAGAGTATAAAAATGGAGATGTTTATGGTCAGGGTCTAGGACAGAGGCGATCAGCGAAGGTCTGTCCGTATTTTTAATCAGTGACTTAAAATAAAAATCACAATAATATCAACTTTTTTCTTTTTTATGGCACATTCAATCACCTTGCAAAAACTAACTAGTGCTTAACTTATTTTTAAACCCACTTTTAAATCCTTAAACGTTTGAAAACTCACCCCATCATTGGCCAATCGACCCAGTCTCTCAGCCTGTAGAGCCTTCAATACTTTGTTAAAAAGCTTGTTTTGAGCCAAAGACCAGCCAGCCCTAAAACAGATTCAAGAAGTGAAAACAAAACATTCTTCTTCCCAACTTTATTTTATGTATTTGGTGACATAAACATGTAGATTATTTAACAACTTTGAAGCCATGAGGCTATATATTCTTGTTCAAACATTTGTGATATTGTAGCCAAGCACTGGCAGTGTTTCCTTACTTGTTGATATGTTCTTCCCAATCATCTGGAGGAAGCGGTCCATCAGCAACAGTTCGGGCGAACAAAACATGGCGATCACACTCGTTCATTACATTGCGTGCTTTCTGATTGTCGTAGAGAGGCACAGGCGTGGATGTGACCGTCTCCACGTCTATGGAAATGTCTGAATCACTGTAAAAGGTCACAAAGCAGATCCAACATTATTCACATATGACAAAGCTGAAATAGATGCTAACCTATTTCAGGATGCTAATATAAGAAACTGACTTTAAAATGTAAAACATCTTTGGCACAGAGCTAAAGCCTTTGTTAAAGGATTACTTCACTTTCATAAAAATAAAATCCTGGAGCCGTATTCACAAAGCATTTTATCTTACCACTATGAGTACTACTAAATCGCACTAAAAGATTTTAGCTAAGAGTTTTCTCTTAAAAGTTATTCACAACGCCTTTCAGACCTACTTTTAGTAAGGAAAAATTATAACTCCTAAACTAAGAGTGAGTCTTCGTTGCTACGGATGACATCAATTCTCATGCACGAGCTGCCTCGCGATGACCACGGTGATTGGTTGTTAGTTGACCGGGCTGTCATGCGGAACATAACACAGACGCACCAAATCATGGAATTACATCGAAATATGTCTGTGTCCTACACAAAATAATAATAGTAATGCCATCGAAATGCATATATAAAAGAAAAGTCGTGAATGAAATTAAATTAAATCAAGGTAGCCTAATACCCAAATGAAAACCGTCAATTTCCTAATAATAAAAAACGACATTGCATTAACACTTGCTTGATTAATTGACATCCTATTAGCCTAAATAGACTGCTTAAAGCAAGGAAATGTTGCCCATATTGAAGAAGCCTAATGTAATAAATAAATGACGGTGGATTATGAACTCGCCAAAACGGAAAAGAAAGCCCAACTGGACGCAGGATCAGTTACTGCTGCTGTCCCAGTTGATGCTGGAAAAAAGAAACGTAATAAAAGGGAAATTCGGCACTGAGATATCAAGCAAAACTAAGCGCGAGACGTGGGAGACAGTGATGCGTGGGTCAATGTACAAAACAACCGGCACCCGACCAACGTTTTCAACTAACCCGCCCCCAACTCGGACCGCAAAAAAAAAAAAAAAAAAAAAAAAAAAAAGTGTACGCGACCCGCTCCCTGGCCCGCATTTGTTATAAGGTAGTAATTGTTTCAATAGTTAACTGGCATCTTTATTTCAAACGACCCGACCGACCGCGACCTGAATATCATAAAAACTATTTTTGGATGACTCGTAACCGCGGGTGACCGCAGGCACCTGCTCATTTCGGATCAACCCGCGCATCACTGGGGAGAGGATTTGTTTGCAGATCAATGCAGCATTCCCTCTTGTGTCGCGGAACCCGGACGACTGCGAGAGGCGGTGGTATGCATTACAATTGCAGTCAAGGGTTTAGATTGCAGCCTTTAAACAGGCAAACATGGCAACAGGTTGGCGTACAATATTAAATATATAATATCCTTATTGTTTCATGTAATTCTAAAAACTTCCTGCTTGTCATGAATGTAATGAATTATGAAACAAATGTCATAAACAATATGCTTACATTAAAGTGTGCTTTTAAGTCTAGGCAATGCTTTTGAGTTGGTGAAACTGTCCGTGTTTTGCAGGATCAGACCGCACCAAGCCATTTTACGATCCTTTGTGAATAGGTCTTAGTGAGTTAGTCCTCTCAACTTCTTTTAAGCTGTCCCAGACTTATGGCGCTTTTCCATTGCATAGTACCCCACGGTTTAGTTTAGTTTGGGTCAGCTTATTTTTGGGAGCTTTTCCATTGGGTGCAGTACGTAGTACCCGATACTTTTTTTCGTTCCACCTCGGTTGGGGTTCCAAGCGACCCGAGCTGATACCAAACGTGACGCGAAAACACTGTAGATCACTGATTGGTCTGAGAGAATCGTCACGTCATCGCTATAATGTAAATATTAGCTTAAGCTTACTGCTAGCTTGCGCTGTCTCAAGCAAACATGTTGTTATCTGTGTTCTGCTATAAGTTTCCAAACACCCTTTTAGCGATGAAAAACATCCGCAGGTTGAGAATCCGGGACACCATAACAGTTTTTTCCAGACGTGCAGTTTGTGGCGGCACATTCGCGACGTGCACGTCCGCATTATATATGCTTAAATGCAACTTGAATGAGGCTCAGCGGAGCGCCGTCGACTGACGCCACGGGTCGGGTGTTTGAACAGAAACTGTCATGTGAGACAGAGGTAGTTATAAACACGATGTGCAAACACCTATTTGTGGTGGCCAATTTTAATTTTGTGGCAGACTGAGAAATAAATGAATGTATGGGAATGTACAACAACGCTCTCACTTGTATGATGTCACAGCAGTAAGCAGCGTAAATATAACGACACGCCTATAATCCCTCCCACTCCGAAGTGATACTAAACTCGATGGAAAAGCTAACCACGCCAAAGTGAGGTGAGCTGACCCGACCCAAACTAAACTAAACCGTGGGGTACTATGCAATGGAAAAGCACCATTAGGTGCTACTTTTAGGGCTAAAATGCTTCGTGAATTACTCTTAGTGAAAAAAATTAGGAGTCCTAAATTTAGGAGTGACACGCCCAGTATTTTTAGGAGTTGCTCCTAAATTCGCCAGTTAGGAGCTACTTTTAGCCTTAAAATTCTTTGTGAATACGGCCCCTGATCATTTATTTACCCCCATGTCATCCAAGTTGTTGATGTCTTTATATTTTTAGTTGAGAAGAAATTACATTTTTTGAGGAAAACATTCACGTATTTTTCTCAATTTAATAGACTTTATTGTACCTCAATAGATTACAGTTTCAATGAGGTTTAAAATTGCAGTTTCAATGCAGTTTCAAAGGACTCTAAATGATCCCAAATGAGGCATAAGCATCTTAACTAGAGCCACAACCACAACTTCTAATCTTGCACTAGCAGTGTGATGCGCCAGCGCGGCCTCACGTATTTGCATAAGCACGTCGAAAGGTCACGCGTTACATATGTGAAACGCACACTTGTGTATCATTTTAAAAAACTGACACGAAGACATTAATTGGTATCATTCCACATACAACAATGTCTGAAACGCTCCTCTTTCTCCACACTTGTAAACACTGGGGCGGTAGTTTCACATACTCATGCATGACCTTTCAATGTGCTTACACAATGCGAATGCAGTGTTTCTGCAACGCACAAACACAAGACTTTTTCCCTTTCTATGCATTTATTTTCTCAGAAGAGAGACCTGTCATGTCCACGATGCACCTTTAAATCCTTAATGTACACACTATGCAGAGTTTCTGTAAATGCGGTTGTCACTACATGCATTTTGCGGGAGTTAATTCGGTTGTAAAATGCATTTTATACATCGAAATCCAAGGCATGTTAAATACCAGCCAATGATATTCTGCTGACAGCAATGCATCACTCACACAGAGGGTTCAGGCTGCCGTCGAGGGGTGACAAACAGCATGCGGGTGGGCCGTGCACTGCTGGCGTCCGGGTGGGCATTCCAGGGTTTGGCATAGCTGTGGTCAAGGAACACGAGATCCAACTCTCTCTCGTGAACCGACAGCTGGAAGAGCAGAGATGTCCCCATCCTCCTAGCAGACGTCTGGAAATCTCGCTCTCCACCAGGACGGAGCATGATCTTCTAGTACCACACAGGAACCCCACAGTTCCCAAACAGGGGATTCTTGTACTCCAAACATTAACCCTAGAAAACAACCCTCATTGATGAATTTTGACATGTCATTGTACTAAAAAGCATCATGTAAGACCTTAAAACTTCTTTGTTATTAAACCAAAACAGCATGTATCATTGGTTCGACACACATGGCACTCTCAATTCAATTTAAATTTGCTTTCCTGGGTTTTATCCCTGGGCATTCACACTTCATATAGTGACGCTTACACATCTTTATGGTGTCGACAGTAACCAAAACGAAAACACAACACACATAAATGTTAACGGTGTGGCGTTTGTTGTTTTCTTGTTATGTCAAAGGTTTAAGGTTGACGCACGCGTGCCGGATATGCCTCGCACTGACTTGGGGAGCAGCGCGATTAAGGGCCCGCAGCGTATAATACATGGTATTCGCGCCAGTTTGTTATATTTTAAGCCTTTAAATCATTATAAGGTACATAAACTTCACTCATGTCCTACGAGGTTTGACCTATTAACCAATTTATATTAAACAATACAGATTTAGTCCTAACTGTGTTGCCTAGCAGCAGGCTCTTAAATTAGCTCTGAGGCTAACTCGCTACTGAACACTTACTGTACACTGTCAGGCACCTTTCATGTCCCTTCTATCCACTCTTCTGAATATTAAAGCAAAACTAAATATTCAGGTCCACACAATACGTGAAAAAATGACTTCGCGTAAATAATCCCCGCTCTTATAAATGTTGTTGTAGGGCCAACTGTCTTATTGTTTTGCTGGCTGTCGCGCCACACAGCGGATACTCTAACAACCTGGACTGGATCTGTGGGGCTGAGGAAAAACCCGAAATGGAGTTCTTCTCGTTTTCTTCTTCTTTTTTTAATGGCGGCGGCAACCAACGTAATTAGGAGCATTACCGCCACCTTCTGCTCCGGAGTATTATATTCTATTTACGAAACCCGTCCTTTTAAGAAATTAAACGTTATTATTTATTTTACTTGCCCATTCAATTACAGATTTAAAATGTACCACCTGAATTCCATTCTTCTTGATTTCCATTATCATACTATTTATTTCTTCTTCATATATCTTAAATTGAAGAATTGCATTAGTTCTGCTTTGCATTCTTTACATAGACCATTTGGATGCTTCCCTAATATTCTGAGTGTACTATTTAAATTGGAATGTCCCAACAACTTTCTGTTATATACAACCTCTTCTTTCCTTGTATAACCAACATGTCTTTTTTTGACTTACTTTGTTGATTAAATTAGGAATATTCCCTTTTAGTTGTTGCCCCATTTTATTTGCCATTCTGCAATAAACTTTTCCATATTAAAACTTTAATTTCAGTTTTGCTTAGAGAAATTTGTAATTCTATTTCTTCTCTCTGCAAAGCTTGTTTTGCTAATTTATCCACATTCTCATTTCCCTTTATACCTACATGTGATGGAAGCCAAATAAAACTTATTAAAATATAATTCTGAACCAATCTTGAATATATCTGTAAGATACTAAAAAGAATATCTTGATGACTGAATTTAAAATACCTGAAACTCTTTAAAGCTGAGAGTGAATCAGAACTTTTCCAGGTCTATAATCTTCTACCCACTGCAAGGACAAAAGTATGGCTATCAACCCAGTAACTGTTTTGGTTAACCATTCAATGCAAGCATGTGAAAAAATAGGTCATTGTAATGGCTCCCCTTGTGATGTGAGATGGGGATAATACTGCCCCTTTATCTGCACTATCCAACCACGGCACTGCCAGTAAGTGCAGAGATCAGCTCATTTGCATTTAAAAGGACACACCAAAAAAAGGCACATTTTTGCCCTCACCTACAAAGTGGCAATTTTAACATGGTATAATACCTGCCCGATTAAAACATTGCAAATAACATCAGAAGAAACAATAACATATCTTGTGTCACTGATACGCTGTAAACCAGTTCAATTTAAGATACATTTCTAGAGGCTGTTTGTCGTTTCAGGTATTCCCAAATAAAATTACTTTCAGTAATATGTAACAATATTTAGATTTAATGTTTCTGATACAGGTATTGTGATGTTCTTTATTTAGCAGTTATTAAGACAACAGTGCATCTTATTTTTCACATCAAAACAAGTATCGGTTCTCTACATTTTTAATGCTACTAAGTGTGAAAATAGAAAATAGTTCAGATTGCTCTGTATTTGTAAAAATATAATATTGATTACCCCTAAAATTGGTCATACTGTATACCATTGTGAGAGCGAACGGGCGGCTAAAAGGCAGAGAAAAACATTCATGAAGAATACGTGTTTTAATCTAATTTTAATTGTATTATACACATACATTTCCTACCCAGTTCATTAAAATATTTAGGATGATATTTACATATTGTCCTGAGGTAACTTTGCGCCTTGATTATAAGTGAATGAAGCCTGAAGTATAGTTCACACATACGCGTGGGGTCTTTGTATTGGGACTAGAGCGGCCATATTGACAGTTGCGATGTCCCTCTTTCATATACCAATTATGCATCTTGTTAATATCTTTGGTACAGTGCGTGCAATGCAAATTTCATCATGACAAAAGTATGCGCATCACCGGGGCTGCGTCTCAATTAGCTCCCTTCTTCAGTACAGTCCCGGCGCCATGGGCGGGCTTTAGGGGGCCGGGCCCGCCCTGTGAGTCACCAGTGCCCGCCCTGGACGAACCTGCGGTCTCCCTTCACCTGTTCACCAGCTCCATGTTTTTATCAATAGGCCACTGTTATTAATTAAAAGTTATTGTTTTGTACATATATAACTCCTGAATAAAAATAAAAATGTGTTTGGTCTGATTTAAAAAAAATATATATTTTAAACGTATTTGATTGGTTTGTCAATAGTGAGCGCGGATATGTTTGGTTGTTTGCTAAGCGCGCCACCGCTTAACGTTAAGACACGATTGAGTGCTGCCTGCAGTGAGACTGACACGTTATGGTTCTGCTGTTATCTTTCACTATTTTCGCTGCTGAAACAACAAAAACAGTCAACATTGCGTCTAAAATGTAAGTGGCTTAATATTAATTACTTGTTTAGTGAACTGTCATTAAATCTGTCACATTTTCAACCGTGATGTGATGCTGCTTAACTGTATCATGTTATAAAAAAATCCACATTTTACCGCAGTATGTTTAACCCACTTTGTTAACACACTTTGTGTTTGCTGTGCTTATTTGTTTAACTTTGCGTTATTACATTATGCACTTTCGGTCGCCATTGATTAAAGGATTCAAAATCATTATCCTGTTTTGGTGATTGTTATTGGCGTTTTTAATCAGACTAGGCAACTTGTTCGGTCGAGCAAGTAAAATTCTCTTTCACTTGACCTTTTAAAAAATCCACTTGTCTCTGATATTAAAGGGGCAATCAGTAGGATCTACCCCCATCTAGTGGTGGAATTGTATTTTGCATTCAAACGAACAGTGCTTTCTAGCTCCTCCCCTTTCCAAATGCGTGTTGCAACTACGGTAGCCGTTATGTAATCGCTGATCTCCTTGTCCGTTTCAGCTGGTTCACGTTTTCTGAATGAAAACGCGTTGTGGAAACGCGTTGGTAGGCAAGTGCTTTTTGTCCCTCTCTGCTATTATAGTTTATCAATATGGCGGAACGATATGGATGCCTCCTTGGACTTACCTGTTCAATGTAAGTAAAGAGAAGAAATTCTAAGCTTACAAAGAAAAGTCAGATCACTGGCAGAGGTCATTTGACACCAACGAGGACATATTTATGAATAAAGACATTGATTTTGATTAATAAAACACTTAAAATCCTACTTATTGCCCCTTTAAGCGGACAAGCGTTGATGTCGAGCCCTGCGACGTGTTTTATTTGCGTTTAGATTGCTACAGTAAGCTAGGTAGGTCCAATCTTTACGACTTCTCCGTTGTATTGCGTTAATGGAGAGGTATGTTAGTTCTTCTTCGCTTTTTTGTCCATTTAATTCATAATTAATGATATTATGCATTGCAGTGAGGTTGCTCTCATTTGTGCCCCCCTGAAAAATGAAATGCCCGTCCGTGAATTTGTGTTTGGCGCCGGGTCTGCTTCAGTAGTTAAGGCATTGGCCGTTTTAAGGGCTGTCTTAATCACGAAATCCTTTCAGTGCACTGAAACATTCGTTTCCTAAAAATCCCCACAATGCAATGCAAAAACCATGTTCCCTTACTGGAAATCACACGACCTTTTCTGAAGCTCGCCAACCTGTGTACACGATATACTGAGCTGATTGAGACACAGCCTGGGTTTTTGTAACCGTGCATACTTCGTACACATAGGTCGCACACAGGGCCTTGCACAGGGGGGTGGCCCGGTGGCTAGAGCAACTGCCCCTCTGCCCTAATCAGCTGAGGTGCCCCTCTCACCAACCGCCAACCCGGGTCAAAGTGTTCTGTTACCGCTCGTCTAAAGATCCACCTTTTCTGGTAATCCACTTCGTGATTTCCCGCCCACTACGCAGCATCTCTCACAATCTGTGTCCACTCTTTGAAGGGCGGAGACGACAGTTTGTTGTATTAACAGGTAGATTCATTACATTACCTCAGTGGTTGAGCTGCTCAATTAGTAATTTGGTAGTTTGAAGCCGAGAGAGGTCGTGTACTATATTTATTTTTGCTTGGTTGTTTTCTCGTGATCACGACTTAATTTTCTCCTTATCTCGAGATAACAGTTGTATTCTTGTGATGTGATTAAAGCTTACAAAAGAACATAATTTTTAGACAGCAAAAGCATATTTAGCTAAATTAGCATGAATGAACAAATTTGATTTTACTTCGCTCAAGATGAAACAGATTTGCCAATAATTCCATTTGATAGTGTGGTGAATTTAGGGACCGTCTATAAAGTATCTCCATATACGTTTCTACTTTAAACAGCATTAAAATGGAGTTACTTAAAGTTAACAAACAGTCACAAAACCAACTGTAAAGTGTTCATGTGGTTGTCAACTATGCACACATTTTTAGATGTTTTATTTTTATTCAAATAAACTGTTAAATACTATTGAAGATAGAAACGTATACATTGTTACTTTAGAGATGGTCCCTAAATTCACGAACATCAAACTTTATTTATTTATTAAGTCTATCGACAATGAGCTACGCGGCTACGCGTGGTAACCCAACCCATATATGCATCAGCAGTCCACTTCAAAATAAACGAATGTTATGGACAGGAAATTACATTATGGCATTTGGATTATCATGTCAGGATAACATGAAAACAACTTTTGTTATCTCGAGATCATGAGAAAACAAGCAGCAAAAATAAAAATGTGGATGACCTCTCTTGGCTTTCGTATGTTTTTGTATTTCTGTGGGTAATGATTTGCTCTTGGTCTTCTAAAAGTGCTAACAACTTAGCAAGTAAACATTCTAAGAATTACAGTGGTTGTCTAATATAAATAACACCAAATTTGCTGTTGTTGGCACACTTTGTAGACAAAAAATAAAAAACAATGTGTTCACAAAAAAAAAGAAGACTGCAAAGGAAGGCTGCAAAAGCTCTTCAAAATTGTAACCATGGATTCAAAGCTTCAGCACGTAAATCATATAGAATATTAAGCAGTTTTGTCACACTTTAATTCTTGTTATTAAGTATATTTTCCATTATAATCACTTCTCTTTTTCTGATACTAATCTATAACACATCATATTGTTAAAACCATATAAATTGTGCCCTCTCCCAGTGCCCCCTTTTTGGTTTGGGCCACTGCCCCTCAAAATGTCTGTGCACGGCCCTGGTCGCACATGTGCATACAGGAGTATGGAGTGTATTTTTTGCAATTCGTATGCATCGAATGAACCATGCTGGCTGTGCATTTGACTGTGCGTGTCTGCTTGCATATGTGTTAAAAACCTAGCAAGTGTAGGACTTGTCTTTACGGGATGTATGTGAATGCACACGCAGATTTCGGAAAATCATTGGCAGTGTGACAAACCCAGGGATGCATTTTCTGTGTATTTGTAAAGTGTTTACAATTTAACCTTTAATTTTTCTTGCAGCTGGTCTTGTCCTGTGGAAGATAACAGGGATCAAGTTTAAGGAATTAAGTATAATATACTATGTGTGAGAAACTGTGGTCGAATGAACCCAAACGCAAACTCACGAGGGGGTACACAACATGAAACACTAAACAGATACACTAAACTTGACAAGATATTTGGTTTAAGCTACCACACGAAACACGGGAACAGAACAAAATGAACCAGCACAGGACCAAGGATACAAAGGGATTAAATAGCAAAAACTAAACAAGATAACAAGGGAAGAACAGGTGATGGGAATTAACTAATGATTAAACCGTTAACAGGGAGAACAAGAGGGCGGGGTCAAGAGACGAGACACCGAAGGCACATGACTCGAAACACGATCATGAGCCTTCACATAAGACATGGGACTGTCAGAACCAAGCCATAATGACAAGACATAATATTAAACATGATACTATGGCCGGATCCTGACACTATGTGAATATTCTACAAATGATGGTACTGTATATGGTAGAAGGAATTTGGAAAATGTACAATAATATTTAATAATAACACAATAACATGTTCTTGTTCAACTATTAATAATTAACGGTGACCTGTGCATAAACTAGGGATGCACAGAATGTTAAAAAAACAGAATTATTCGATGTTCAGCCGAACAAGTGAAAAGACAAAATACATTTTACCTGTTTAAATACAGTTATATATTTTTTCAGATTCTGTTCAGTCAGAGGATAACAAAACATTTTCATTTAGAACAAATAGAATAGCTATAACAAGTCATAACAGGAACCGGAAGTCATAATAGATATTGTATAACAAACTTGAACTGACCTCTCACCCTGACAGCACAGAAGAGTAACAAGCAATCTTACTTATTATAGTTATACAACATCATATTGAAATAATTAAACCGTATATGACAATAAGAATATAGTAACAAATATGTAAATGGATAACTAACGCAACTGATTATACATGAAAGCATATTCATGTGCATTTAAGTGCTTAAGTATCAGTGGACTATCTCAAAGTACATTTTAAGTGATAAACTTTCTGCTACCAGTTGGTGGTGCTTTAACTGTGACTCACAATAGCCAAATTCATGTGATTAGAACCGATGACCAATCATTCAGTAACCTTGGTCATGAATGCAGAACATATGAGACACTTTCTGTTGTCATTTTTGCCATAATTTTTTGCATCTCCATGGTAAAACCATTTGAGATATCAAATATCAGCAAAACCAGTTGACCAAGTTTGGTGACAGTCACATAAATACACAAAGGATTATTTAAAAGTTCACCACATACATTTTTGACAAAATCTGAAATGGATGATGACTAGTTGTTGGGCGGGGCTAATGAATATCACTGCCATGAGAACAGTATTGGGTGGTTTCCCGGACAGGGATTATCTTAAACCAGGACTAGGCCTTAGTTTATTAGAAAATATAACTAGTTTAATCAAACATGCCTTACTAAAAACATTATTTGTGTGCATTTTGAGGCAAAACAAAGGGCACTGATGTATTTTAAGATATGTCAGCGCAAGTTGTTTTCAATTTGGACAGCTCTTACATTTATTTTAGTCTAGAACTAGTCTAATCCCTGTCCAGGAAACCGTCCCTACATGTACCAAGTTGTCTGGGATATGTGATAAATTTTGTTCCATAACATGACCCTTGCCACACCCAAGTGCCATCCTTGTATTGAAGAATAAATTTTACCCACATATAGAATGGCCTGAGGGTGAATTAATTAACAAATTTTCATTTGACAGTTTTTTACAGACGCTAGGACACATTTCTCAATACTTAGGTCACTTTTGCAAAACTCTTCACACAGTGAGAACAACAGAAGTCTATGTGGGCTAAACTGAGAATAAATTATCATTGCTTTGGCACAAAATGCATTCAATGACTACATCTCTCAAATTTCATGAATTCTTTTCTCACTCAGACACAACAACTGCCAAATCTCTTTATACATACAAGCCAATTTACACATGCTTACATACTGTTTTCAAAACTGTTTAACTTATGTTCAAAACAATAGCATAATACAAAACTGAATAAGACAGCAATTTGCTACATTTCTACAGTAATATTTTAATGAAATATATTTTAAATCTTAATAAAAATTAATGTTATAAAAACAATTGGTCAAATGGAGAAGACTGAGTAGATTAGCAGTACTATTGTATCCAGTGATGGGCAGTAACGCGTTAGAAGTAACGCGTTACTGTAATCCGATTACTTTTTTCAAGTAACGAGTAAAGTAAGGGATTACAATTGCAAAACGAGTAATTAGATTACTGTTACTTCCCCGTTAGCAGACTGCGTTACTGCGTTATTTTTTAATCTTGATTTTGTTTCGTGAGACTCTCTCGTGTCGTGACGCGCGAGTCGAGTGACAATGACGTATGAGCGCCGCGCCGTCAGTCAGTGTATTGTTGAACGTGAGAAGACAACATGGAGCGCTGAAGAGAACAAGACTATGCAGCGTTTAATGCTTGCAAGTACCGACATTACTTTGAGTTTAACCCAGTTAAAGGTGACAAAAACATCAGCGTCCGCTGTACACTCTGCGTGGGAATAAAACTTTTATCCACAGCGAAAAATTCCACCTCAGATCTAAGCAAACACCTAGCAAGCCGGCACAGCAATGTGAAACTTACTGAAAAAATCCCTGAACCCCCAGCTGACATGACCGCTGCGGCTCCATCTCATACACGTTCACGCGAAATCTGATGTAAAACAACAGACTATATATCTGTATTTCATGGATTATTGGACAAGCTGACGTGACCGCTGCGGCTCCATCTCACATTCACGCGAAATCTGATGTAAACAACAGACTACTATATTTCATGGATTATACGCATTTGTGGACAAAAATTGTCATTTGATGAATTTTATTAGACTGATTTCATGGGTTATTCACACAACTGACAGACCGGATTCGACTCGCGATCGTTATAAGGTAAGAAGTCCCGTTTATATTTTGCATCTAGTCATCTGGACTTCTGTAACAAAATACATTTCTGATGCTAGAGCATGTATCTCAAAACAGAGACAATCACCATACAATGATCCTAAACCCGTAGACCTTTTAAACGATGTATAGTAATGTTTACATTAATATTAGTAATCTTTGTAGACAGTATGCTATATAGATATTGTTTGCAGGCTTAGAAAAAAACGACGCCATCACGCCCACGAATTAGTGCGCGCCGAGAGGTTAAAACAGATAATGTTTCATTTGATTCAATTTCAGATGATGGAATATGCAGAAAGAATAGAATAAGCACCTTACGTTTTTTCCTTAAGTATGACACTTAAGGGGTAAATTCCCCTTACATACAGTAAGAGAATAATTTAAGGGTGTTGCATACAGTATAATCCCTTAAATGGTTCTCTTAGGTAAGAGTAATCGTTAAATGTTTCACGACAGCGACCCAGGTTTATAAAATACTATTGTTGCCATGGAGATGCAACAGAAAAAGCTTAAGGTTTTTTTTGCAACACCCTTAAGTTGAAATGAAACATAAGGGTGAATTTAAGGGAAAATTACACTTAAGGTGCTTTATGCAACTGGGCCCTGTTGCATACTGTAGCATATTCAGGTCGTGCATCATGTTTTTGAAAAGTAATTAGTAAAGTAACTAGTAAAGTAACTAATTACTTTTGAAAATAAGTAATCAGTAAAGTAACGGGATTACTTTCTTAGGGAAGTAATCAGTAATCAGTAACTAATTACTATTTCCAAGTAACTTGACCAACACTGATTGTATCTATCAGTTGATGGTGTGTATACAAATCCTTTTATTTTGGAATTATAAAAATAAACTACATAAAATATTGAAGAATTCTGCAACATGCCTGATTCATTCCAGTAACATATATTGCAGTGAATTATAAACAGAGAAATATTGTATAATGCTGTAGTGTTTTTTAGGTCATTGTTTTGTGGGTGACAAAAGGGGTTTTCACACTGCGCTTAACCCTGGGTTATCTTCATTCTAAACCCCGCTTTTAACCCTGGGTTAAGGAGCGTTTCACACCTGTAATTTGAAAGCGGTGTTAGCACCGCTTTTTACCCAGGGTTATGAAACCCTGCTCCGGAGCAGGGTTAGCACCGCATTTGTGGTGTTAACCCCGCATTGCGGTGCCAAGCGCATGCAGTGTGAAACGAAGCAGGGTTAGAATGTTATGACCCTAATTAAACACAGCTGAAGTAGCTAATCAAGGCTTGATAATTACAGACAGGTGTGTTGGAGCTGGGTTGGAGACTCCTGACCCTGGGTTTAGGAATGCACAGTGTGAAACGTCAAATGATGAATACCCAGGGTTATCTCTTAACCCCTGGTTAAGTTTGAACAGTGTGAAACATGAAAAAAATAACCAAGGATTCCGTTAACCCTGGTTTTAGAATAACCCAGGGTTAACAATTTCAGGTGTGAAAAGCCTAAACGTGTGTTTGTCGGATGTCAACCTTTGCTAGTGTTCTGGAGGAATGAGTTGATTTGAGACCTGAATAAAGTGTTTTGGTAGTTGTAGTGCATTTTGAATGTGAACTTAACTGCTTTGCCAAGCTGAAAGTTTGTTAGGAGAACTGCGTGAAGAGTTTTGCAAATGTGACCTAAGTATTGAGAAATTGTCACGACTGGGGTAGGAGAGACAGGACGCAAACGCAAGGTTCCAAATAAATAACATTTAATAATAAAAACACGAGGGCTGACAAGGTGAATACAGAAACTCAGGAACATGAACACAGGAAACAGACAGGGTATCGAAGACAATGATCCAGCAGTGAGCAAACAGAAGACAGAGGTATATATACACACAGACTAAATGACAAACAGGTGTGATGAGGCAGGTAATTAATCAATGAATGTCCAGGTGATAACAATCGGAACAGAGACAAGACATGACACGGATTAACCGTGACATTACCCTCCCCTCTACGAGTGGCTACCAGACACTCACATAAAACACAACAAAAACAAAGTCTGGTAGCGAGAGTCCAAGGGAGGGGTGGAGGGCTTGGGGACCCTGGCGAAGCCGGCAGCCGCCGGGATGAGACCAACAGGACGGTTGGCCGGACTGCGCCAGGAGAACCGGAGCGATCGCTCCGAGAACCGAGGCAGACGAATTACCCCCCTCCTGGGAATCGTCGACGATCAGATGCCCCCGGAAATCATCTCCCATCCCCTCGCGGAAATGGAGACCCTCGGTAGCCACCCCGGGGAAATGATCGGGCGTGGTCCGTTCCGGATCCCCCTGCGAGCAGGATGGTGGTCCTCCGAGGGACCGTCGACGACGACTCAACCGTTGGGGGACCGCCTGGGCCGATCCTCCTCCCGCAGGCCCGCAGGAGCGAGCGATCGCTCACGGTGGTCCCCAAGAGACATCGGGGCTGATGGGGAATGAACCCCGATGTCACTACTCCCCCTCGACGAAACTCCTGGGGGAGCCACCCTCCGTGAACCTGCTGCGTCCAGTTTGGCTGGATCATTCTGTCACGACTGGGGTAGGAGAGACAGGACGCAAACGCAAGGTTCCAAATAAATAACATTTAATAATAAAAACACGAGGGCTGACAAGGTGAATACAGAAACTCAGGAACATGAACACAGGAAACAGACAGGGTATCGAAGACAATGATCCAGCAGTGAGCAAACAGAAGACAGAGGTATATATACACACAGACTAAATGACAAACAGGTGTGATGAGGCAGGTAATTAATCAATGAATGTCCAGGTGATAACAATCGGAACAGAGACAAGACATGACACGGATTAACCGTGACAGAAATGTGTCCTAGCATCTGTAAAAAACTGAACTAAAATGTGAACTAATGCTTAAAAATAATTTTTATGATTGCAACTCTCAACATTGACAATACAAATAGACGCTCTCCAGAGTGAAATTTTCTTTTGAAAAGACTTCTTTTTTGTCTGAATCTCTTTTCACACTGAAGACGTGTATGGATGCTCTCCAGGGTGATTTCTCATGTGGCTGTCAAGACTTGATTTGTGTCTGAAACTCTTCCCACACTGAAGACATGTGTATGGATGCTCCCCAGAGTGAATTCTCATGTGGCTGTCAAGACTTGATTTGTGTCTGAAACTCTTCCCACACTGAAGACATGTGTATGGAGGCTCTCCAGTGTGAATTCTCATGTGGACCTCACAACATCTTTTGTCTCTGAAACTCTTTCCACATTGAAGACATGTGTATGAACGCTCTCCAGTGTGAATTCTCATGTGGACCTCAAGACTAGTTTTCTGTGTAAAACTCTTCCCACACTGAAGACATGTGTATGGACGCTCTCCAGTGTGAATTCTCATGTGGACCTCAAGATGTTTCTTCTCTTTAAAACTCTTCCCACACTGAAGACATGTGTATGGATGCTCTCCTGTGTGAATTCTCATGTGGCTGTCAAGACTTGATTTGTGTCTGAAACTCTTCCCACACTGAAGACATGTGTATGGACGCTCTCCAGTGTGAATTCTCATGTGGACCTCAAGATGTTTCTTCTCTTTAAAACTCTTCCCACACTGAAGACATGTGTATGGACACTCTCCAGTGTGAATTCTCATGTGGACCTCAAGATGTTTCTTCTCTTTAAAACTCTTCCCACACTGAAGACATGTGTATGGACGCTCTCCAGTGTGAATTCTCATGTGGACCTCGAGATGTTTCTTCTTTTTAAAACTCTTCCCGCACTGAAGACATGTGTATGGACGCTCTCCAGTGTGAATTCTCATGTGGACCTCAAGATGTTTCTTCTCTTTAAAACTCTTCCCACACTGAAGACATGTGTATGGACGCTCTCCAGTGTGAATTCTCATGTGGACCTCAAGATGTTTCTTCTCTTTAAAACTCTTCCCACACTGAAGACATGTGTATGGACGCTCTCCAGAGTGAATTCTCATGTGGCTGTCAAGACTTGATTTGTGTCTGAAACTCTTCCCACACTGAAGGCATGTGTATGGACGCTCTCCAGTGTGAATTCTCATGTGGACCTCAAGATGTTTCTTCTCTTTAAAACTCTTCCCACACTGAAGACATGTGTATGGACGCTCTCCAGTGTGAATTCTCATGTGGACCTCAAGATGTTTCTTCTCTTTAAAACTCTTCCCACACTGAAGACATGTGTATGGACGCTCTCCAGAGTGAATTCTCATGTGGCTGTCAAGACTTGATTTGTGTCTGAAACTCTTCCCACACTGAAGGCATGTGTATGAACGCTCTCCAGTGTGAATTCTCATGTGGACCTCACGACATCTTTTGTCTCTGAAACTCTTTCCACACTGAAGGCATGTGTATGGATGCTCCCCAGTGTGAATTCTCATGTGGACCTCACGACATCTTTTGTCTCTGAAACTCTTTCCACACTGAAGACATGTGTATAGATGCTCTCCAGTGTGAATTCTCATGTGGACCTCACAACATCTTTTGTCTCTGAAACTCTTTCCACACTGAAGACATTTGTATGGACGCTCTCCAGTGTGAATTCTCATGTGGACCTCAAGACTTGTTTTGTGTCTGAAACTCTTCCCACACTGAAGACATGTGTATGGACGGTCTCCAGTGTGAATTCTCATGTGGACCTCACGACATCTTTTGTCTCTGAAACTCTTTCCACACTGAAAACATGTGTATGGACGCTCTCCAGTGTGAATTCTCATGTGGACCTCAAGACTTGTTTTGTGTCTGAAACTCTTCCCACACTGAAGACATGTGTATGGACGGTCTCCAGTGTGAATTCTCATGTGGACCTCACGACATCTTTTGTCTCTGAAACTCTTTCCACACTGAAGACATGTGTATGGACGGTCTCTAGTGTGAATTCTCATGTGGACCTCAAGACTTGTTTTGTGTCTGAAACTCTTCCCACACTGAAGACATGTGTATGGATGCTCTCCAGTGTGAGTTCTCATGTGGACCTCAAGATGTTTCTTCTGTTTAAAACTGTTTCCACACTGAGAACAGGTCATAGACTTGCCTGCTTCTGTTCTTTGTTTGCTTGTAGAAGATTCTTCTTCCATTATGAAGTTATTAGGTTTCTGATGAGTCTTCTCAACTTCATCCAGGTCTTTGAGCTACAGTTCTAAGTCTAAAATGAAGCAAAATAAGTGTTTATCTTTTGTCATATTTGATGTTTTATAAAAGCTTATTTCTGGCATTCTCACTTAAGACAATGAAATCATATCAAAATCTTAGAGTATACTTCTATAAAGAACAGAGCTTGTGAGCGGAGCTGTAGTAGCTGTTCAAGAGATCAGCTTTAGGTTTGCTTGTGGAGATACCCTTAAAGCAATAACATCCCCAGGTGGTGCTGATAACCAGGACTCAACCTCTCTGTCTTCCTCTCCCAAATTCCAGTTCACTAAAGGTCTTTTGAAACTATGTAATGTCATATTCATTCTATGTTGTGATGGTGCAAAGGTTTCATCTTCATGTTTGGTGTCGTTTTAAAGGTAATCGTGCAATGGTGAAAAAGGTCTAATTTCTATAATTCTAAGAGAAAGTGTACCAAAGTTTAGAACTTAAGACAGTCTGTACTCCTGCCAGGGGTGTCATATCATGAGAAGATCTAGATTACAGATGGTTAACAATGCCATTTGGTGCTCATTCAGGTCACAAGAACCGACCAACCAAATCCTGATTTGAGATTGTATTATTCTTTATCTCATTCTGTGTATATAAGGTGGCCTGGCAAGAGACTCGGGGAAGCATTCTTTAGCAAGAAAAAACACTTTGTGTGTGTGTATTCAAACATTATGGAGGCATTCTGTAACCAGAATCTCCCACACTTTGTGTGTATTAAAATGTAATGAAAGCATAGAAGTACTCTTTAACCAGTGTCTATTGCCAGGTAATATGACTTTGTTACTTTTGCAACTGTTGATCATTTTAAATAATTGGAATTGAATCATATTCTGTTCTGCATTCTTTAAATGATGTTTTAAGCTGGAACCTGCCTGGCATAATAAATTGTTACATTTGGCATATTCTAAATGGGTCAGTAATTCTTAATTCATACATTATATGTATTACTGAAATTAGATGTTGATGCTTACACTTAAGTTGTCTCAGTTAAAGTTAGACTGGAGAATGCCTTGGTTTAAGTTAGACTGGACCGTCCTCAACTTAGACTTGAATGGAGAAACCTCAACTTTAAACTAAATTGGAGAAACCTCTTCTTAAGGCTGAATAAGTATTAACTTAAATTAGACTGGATATCCTCAATTTAAGTTTATAGTAATATATCCGCATTCTATGTTTATAACCATGATAAATATAGCTATTGTTAAACTTTGATCAGCAGTATTAATATTTTATTATTTAATATTGGAGTCAGATTACGAAACAGAGATCGTTCTGTCAAAAGCTCCAAGAAAAGACAAAACACGCTGATACCTTCGCCCACGCCATTGGATACCGTCGTTGGGCCGATGGGTGGTTCCTTACAGAGCTGAGTGGTGAGAATTTCCGCTCCACACTTACGTTAGTGTTCACTAACCCTGCTCGTTGGGTTAAATGTTGGGTAATTTTGAAACAGAGCCAACTTAATAGATACATATAGACGGTTTCAGCAGTGACAACATAAACAAGCGGTTTTCATGGTCAAAACGTAACTTTCTATAAACTCGAATTGTAAAGATAGTGCCAATTAAAAAATTTAATTAAACAAAGTCGGAATGTTTCAGGCGCGACCACCGGATGTCAGTGTTCTTCTTTCCCAGAGAGAACCCCTCCCCCACACGGACTCGTCAGCTCAGCTGAACTCCTGCCACAGCAACAACACTACCTGACGCAGGAATTTACTATCACCTCAGGATTCATGATATATTGTCGACTTATCTTTGAATTATTTGAAGGAACAAATTTGTATCAGTGTTTTTAATCTATTAAACCATTTCTGAATGCAGAAGTATGCAAAATGATGGTTCACATAACATAACTGTTATAGAGGGTTTTCACCAACGTCACATTCTGGGCGGTAACCCGGATGCACGGCCATTGTGGAGGCACTCGGTGTAAAGAACTGAACGGAGTACAATGGGGTATTGTGCGCTTTGGATACTTTAAGTGAATGTAGACATGTCTAAACAACAGAAAACGCGTCCAAGATGCAAAGACATTTAGGGAAGGACTTGGACAACAAGCACGATATTTGAAGAAATTAAAATGTATAGGTGGTGCAGATCCCTATACGAGTTAGCTCCATCTTCTTGGATTCGTGACGACCCTGCGATTCTTCCTTCAGTTGCATCTCCCGATATAGTCAACTATCTGGTTTGCATGCCAAGCCCATATGTCAATGTCAGCTTTATTTATATAGCAAATTTAAAATAGCCAGTGTCTTACCAAAGTGCTTTACAGTAAAATAAAGCACACAGTAAAACAATAAAATCAATAATTGTTTTTAAAATTTACTATAAAATATATTATTATCATTACAATAGAAAATTAGTTATGAGCAATTAAGCAAACTGGCATTAAAGCATTGCAGCGCAAATTTTAGTTGTGTTTAAGTACATTTTGTGCATACACTAAAAGTATACTTTTAAAAGTACATGTTAAATACTCTTTAAACAAAGCACAACATGTAGAAGCATACTTGTTTTATACTTTATGTACTTCAGTCATATTTCTAATAAAATACTACTATTTTTTCCTGAGCTTTGCCAACTTCAAGCGCCTCCTCTGATAATTTCTTGCATTCCTTTCCCTGGTTTTTAATAACTATTGGAAGTCGATAATATTCCAAATGTTTTTCTCGATCTGTCATATAGGTACAACCTCAAACACGACAATAATTAACCATTTTCCTTGACGACGTTCAAAATATACTTCAGTGCCTGTGCTCTGTTGTGATGCGGAGTGCCTCCAATATGGCGACTTCCGCTCTATGACGCGTCGTGAAAACCCTCTATTAAACTCAAGTTCCGTTGACAACAATGACTAACGTTTCTATGCACAATTACATCTTCATCAGAGTCCTGGGAAAAGACGGGCAATGATGCCCTTATTAATAATCATTGAAAGGTGCGTAAAGGGGGTGTTACTTTACTTATCTAAACCCAGGTGTCACAGTTACAAGTAGATCAATAACGGGCAAATGTCCAGAAATGCACATACACAATATTCACACCACTATATATATATAGATCTTGCATGCGATATTTAAAACATTAAAATGTTAGAGAAAGCATGTTAAACTCAATTCTTCATTTAAACCAAAAGGTTCCAATGTGTTTAATGTTTGTATCCAATATGCTTCCCTACATAGGAGTTTTTAAAGAATATCTCAACCTCTAGATGGGGGTGTAATTTTTTCAATTCCCCAAAACTTCAGAGATCCTGGGGCCTCATTTATCAAGCGTTCGTACGCACAGAAGTGTGCGTAAAGTGTGCGTAGGAACAGTTTTACGCAAAGTGTGGAATTTATCAAATTGCACTTATACGTAGAAATGTGTGTAAATATACGCACACCTCGGAGTATGCGCAGAGCATCTAGTGGTAGAATAGCGATACTACACAGGACCGTCCATCCCCAGCGTTAAAAGAACACTTTGCCTATTTATTATCCACCCCAAGGTGTTAAAATGATTACTGTTAATAAAGTAACTGCAAATCAGTATTGAAGTTAATTAATGAAATAAGTGTCTAACCCTATATAAGAAAGCTCCGTCAAATGCTTGACACAGTGGCTGATCTTGCATTATTGGAAGACTTGGCAAATCATCCATTCCGCCGGGAGCGCGTTTTCAGAGATCGCGCCGATGATGCTGGTTATGCGGCTGTCCAAGGAAAGTTCTGTCATTGTCTGTCCTCCTACAGATTTCACGTCGGTGTGCTGTGACGTGTTTTTTTTTTTTTATGGCTGATAATTTAATGTCAAACCACTTTTTTATTTCTAGAAGTGTTCTCATACCCAACGGAATTAAACTCACTGGTAATGTTCCCATGCAGATTTGTTTTCTTTTGTTAGTCATTCCTCCCGTACTAAGTGAACCAAACAGATGTGTTATTAACCTCATCCACCAGTAACTCAATTTCTGTGTCTGTAAAGTTCCTCTTTTACGCTCTCTTTGCCATTATTGCGATGAGGGAAAAAGTAACGGGAGGTGTTGTCACCATATACGGTTCATTGGAGGCGTTTCGGAATGCAAATGACCATGAACGTGCACGAGCATGGTGCTTAAGAACAAGTGGGATTTATCATCAAGGATTACTTACTGATGTGCGTACGAACCCCGTGCGCACGTTTGATAAATCCCGATTTTTTTGTACTTAGGCACATTCTAAATTTCATTCGTAGGTACAAATATAGAACATTTTCTACGCACTGTTGATAAATGAGGCCCCAGGTGAACCATGATTTGCCTGCATATAATGTCTTGCCATGATGTATGTTAAGTTCTGGGTACGAATTGCTGTTTTATGTTCAGCTATCCTAAGTTTAACCCTAATAAGACCCTTGGGGTCAATTCTACCCCAAGCCACTTTTCTTTAATTTAAAAACATGGTTCCCTTTATCTCAGTGAAATAAGATTTTGTGACTTTTGCAGATTATCTGTCGATTCGGTCGTTCTAAAGAGGCGTAAAAAAATTTACTTAATTAGTCCCTTTGGGGGTAAAAATTACCCCAATTGAAATGAATGGGAAATGCAAAAAAAATTAAATACTTTTTTTATTTGTCAAAAAAAAATCAATGCATCCAGAATAAATCTGAAAAGGTAGGCCTGGTACTAGAGCACAAATGTTACATAGAAAATAAATGCTCAATCACACACACAAACAGACACACACACACACACACACACACACACACACACACACACACACACACACAGTCAGGCATAAATGGTTTATAGACGCAATGCATTTTATACTTTCCAACCTGTTATATTCTATTCCCCTAACCTACCCCAATCCCTAACCCCAATGTCACAAAAACCTGTTGCCAGTCTTTAATCTATGAAAAACCCATAAACCATGGTAATAGCATAGTTAACATGTCATTATACACTATTCATGTCCCCGTAAACAACATTTGCAAACCCCCCCACACACACACACACATAGACACACAGACACACACACACACGCACGCACGCACGCACACACACACACACACACACACACACTTACAATCAGTCAAATGTCTGCCGCATTTTGTAAAAACAGACAATTTCAATTTCAAAATGCATCAAAAACTACAAAAAATTCTACTATTTGAAATAATTTTTATTTTTAATGACCTTTCTAATGTTTATATTAACATAAATTCACAAAATGTATAAATAAAGTAGTGATGTTGAGCAGTTGGCCACATTCAGTGAAATGAATGGGTCTCTATGGGCCTCTGCTGGTCGAAGTGATTTATTTCCTAAACTGTAACCATAAAACTCTTTTTTTTCTAAACACCAAATGGCCGAATTCAACACATAAAATCCAGATCAATATCTAAAAAAATTTAAATCAAATTTATATCATAATATGTTTTCAGGCAAGCTAATGGTGTAGTTGAGGAATTGAGTGGTAAACGGCTATAAAAGTACTTCATATCTCCCAAAACACAGCATTAATGTATAGATGGGAAGTAAATGAAAAAAATGATATATTATTTGTATCATTAAACATGTATATATTTTTTGTAATCACTTTTTTAATCTCTGGGGTCATTTTTACCCCCAAGGAACTATAACGTATACAGGAAAATAGGGGCTTATGAGGGTTGACGTTTTGTTTGGGCTGTGTAGACCAGTCCACAGGGACATTTTAGAAGGTATACTACATGTGTGCTATTGCAATTGATAAATGAAGTAATGGAATATTTCTTAACCGTGCGTGGATGTAGGAAGTCTTTCGCATTGGTCGAATTAGAACATTGTGCACAATTACCACATTGGTAGAAACCCAGAGCCAAGTTGCCACAATTGGAATCGTCATATCTAAGTGGACTAAACGGTCACGAATTTTGCGAGCGTATCTACTTATAAATCTGGGTGGTTCAGCACAAATATCTTTGAAAGTCGGGTCACTATTAAGAACATGCCAATATTTACGGATAATATTTTTTTATTCTTCCTGCTGCTGGAGTGTAGCTATTAGAAAAAAAATATTTAGATGTTGTGTGTGACAATATTTAAAGTTTTTTCTTTAACAATGAGGGGCGGTCTGCATTTAGAGCCCTATCCCATGCTTTAGTAATGTCAGATTTATCATAACCGCGTTGTTCAAAACGACATGCTAGATTGGCTGCTTTTGACATAAATTAATAGTACTACAGTTTCTTCTAACTCGCAAGAACTGACCGACTGGTATATTACGGATCAGGTGAGGCAAGTGGTTACTGTCTGCTCTTAAAGTGACACCATGTAATTTTTCAACCTTCATAATACATTTTCAAGACCCTTGTGATAGTACATCGACTTTAAATAGGTTGAATGACATGTCTACCATAGCCTGACGGGGTCTGTATCACTTTTACTCGTATTTTAAAACTTAGGGTTTCTGGTAGTAACCAGAGCACAAAAAAAAACTACAAAATTCGACTGCTTTACGGCATACGTCACTTCCTCCACACAATTTGTTTTTAACGTGAATTTTGCTGGAGGCTACTTAAGGAGTGTAGAGAGCAGTTTCTAATATGTGACTCTGTGGCACAGTCTTTAGTGTCACGGACCTATGACACGGGCGACCCGGGTTCGATTCCCCTTTAAGGCAATTTTTTATATAAACTGTTGATTCATACATAAATGCGATGTTCTTTATAAATTACGGCGATTATATTGCATATAGTTCCCTGTATTCAGATGCTGTGTTCACGTATTTACCTTTCTTTTTACTGTGTCTATGATATTTACATTACAATCCAGGATGCTATAGCACTCAAACTTGCTCACAGTGTAAAACCAAACCCTATTCATTCACCAATCAGATCCGAGCGTTTCTCTCTTCTCTCTTCCTCATTTGCTGCGTTCCGCTGTCACTCGCGTGACGTATTACAAAGCGGCAGACCTAAACGCATCGGTTTACTTGGATTTGGAGCGATTTTCACACAAAAAAGAGGAATAACGAGCGCCATTGCGGAAAATCCTGGTGGCGAGGGAGAGAGAGAGGATGCAACAATATTTGTTTGGAAAAAGGCAAGGAAATACGTCTGGTCGTTTCTGAATTGGAAGGCTGCAGCCTCCGGAGGTCAAATATGCAGGCTGCACACGTCGTCAAGCCTGGGTTATTAAGGTAAACTGAGCATTACATTCGCAGGTCATAAGCATACTGCAACAATTTACGATTAACTAAGTATAATAGTCAACTTTGTAATTGTTAATATTGTGAAATAAGACAGTCTTGATGACGTATTAGAAATACGACATCCGGAGGCTGCAACCTTCAGATTGAGAAATGGCTTCTGCCACGACGAGTTCCTCATCAGAAAGTTGTAACATGACTGCGTTTCTCCCTGTTGTCTCAAAATGTTGATCATTTAGCATTTTAAATGTTTAGTTTTTAGTTTAGTTTTAAGGTTGGCCAGTTCCTTTCCTTTGCGACAGTGCTGCGGCGCTTGTGGGCTCTAGGGGCGCTAGAAGTGAAAAATACGTGTCTAGCACCCCCTAGTGGCCAAAAGTTTCATGGTGTCCCTTTAACAGGGTGTTCCTGCTCAAAGGTTTACAATAGATAGTGGATTTTAAGATATTATTTACATTCTTAGAAATAGTCAAATCTAAAAAAATCAGTCCCCTGTAGTTGTAAATAGAATTTGTAGTACTATTTAAAAAAAATATTAGATAAAATAATCTCGACAGGATTTGCAAGAAACTCCGAAGGGGGCAGGACATCATTAGGGCGTTTGGTAAGATAATACGATATGACTTGTAGGCCTATGTGGTGCGGTATACATGTATAAAGACTTTGCTCATCCAACGATACAAGAAAATCATTGCTTTCACATTTCAAGTTGTTAATCAAATTTAAAACATCAGCTGTATCTCCAAGGTATGATGGTAGACTGTGAACATATTGTCTTAGGAAAAAATTTACAAATGAGAAAGAGGCTCAGTAAGACTTCCGAGTGCAGTGTAGTATGTCATTGAATTGAGTGACGTAGGAGGTGGTGCCCTATCACATCCTAATTCAAGGTCTTTTTTTGGATCGAGGCTGCAAACACGTAAGACAAAGACGGGACGAGGTTCAAGGGGGAAGAAGAAGAGAAGCCCCCCCACCTACGCGCTGGTCCCTGCGGAACCACAAGCGGAGACTGCATTTAACATTTCGGACTCGATCCTTATGGACACAGAAAAAGCTGTACTTCACAAAGGACTCTCTTTTGCTTTGTCCAATCACATTGACTCTTTCTCTCTTAAAGTGGACTCCATCTTAAAAATTTATTTTCTAGGTCTAACGTCATATCTAACAGTAATACTGTCTGTAGGAATTATGATTCTTACACTAATGAGACTCCCAGAGAAGTGACCCCTTTGATGATCCTCCTTTACGTCCCATATCCAGTATAGGAAGTCTTACTGAGCCTCATTTATAGAACTTTAGAAGGTATTGTATTCTACCGGTTTAGAAATCCAGTCTAAAACATCTATCGTTATTATGAGGAAGAAACGTGTACGTTTTATATAAATAATTGTTTCACGAGTTCGCACTTACAAATAATTCAGAACAGGGTAATTAATATGCGTATTTGGTGTGCTGTCTGAGGAGAGGGCTCCGAGCTCGTTGATGGCCCGAACGTTGTTAATAAAATTTGTTGTAAAAGTTGAAATCAAACTGATGCTTTTAATCACATCACATGTAAAGATTATGAAACTTTAGCCTTGATGTTACAAATAGGATCGCATATGGTGAACTCTCATGTGGTCTGTCTAAGTTACAGACATTTTTGTCTTTTTTAATGTTTTTATTTCTGAGAAACGATGCCCACTTAAGTCACAGTTCTGGCTTTTCTTCCACAGACCCTGTAGATACGGATGGATAATTTTGTCATGGGAAAGCTAAAACAGTGGAACTCGTAGGTTCTGATACCAGAGTTTAGAGAATTGTTTCTAAACACAATATAAATGTTAGAAATGTATTGCTGAAACACGTAACAACTTGCGTGCACCCCTAACACAATTACAAGAATCCAATCAGGATCTAGTGGTTTTTGAAAGTGTAATTTGTATCTTGGGTTTCCCTCTGCGTTGGTCTGGATCACTTATATCTTTCCTCTCCTCATTAACATTTTTTTTCCAAACTGTGTCACAGTGAATTTACATTACAGCTTGAGTAATTTTTACATAAATGATTCTTGTTTTTATTTGAAAATAGTTTCACTCAGCATCTTTGTTTGGTAGGTAGGATCAGATCTGACAAAATCAGTACATAAGCTATCCGTGTGTCTCAATTCGTTCCCTAGCTCCCGAGGTCGTGAATGAGTATATCGTGTACACAGGTTCGGGCACTGGTAAGGACCCTAGCTCACTTCACATTGGGACAATGTTCACTTATTTTTCTGTCACGTGGCTGCTTAAGCGCGTTGTGATTATTCACAGCTGTTACTCATCAACAACCGGCAAAACCAACACCTCTCTTACTTAATTTTAAAAAACAGTACATTGTGGAAAATGCTGTCATTATTCTCTTACATATCTGTGCATAAAATTGGAGGCATATAATTACATTTTAAATGTAATAAATATATTTACAATTTTAAATAAATATTATTATTTTAAATATTGAGTAGATTGTGGTCCCTTACTGTGTAGCAATGTGTGTTTATATTTACAACTAAAACAAACGTTTGTCTTTATAAAAGTTCTGTTACATTTCATAAAGTTTATTGAGTTGGATCACGTGATATTCGGGTGGCGAGCGTCAGAAAAGGTCACGTGATTTCCGGTTAGGGAACATAGGGAACATCGATGCTCACTGGTTTTTGTGTTGCATTGTGGGAATTTTTAGGGAACGAACGTTCCAGTGCACTGAACGGATTTTGCGATTGAGACAGACCTTAAAATGGCCGACTCCCTGATCAGTGCCCTGACTACTGAACAAGGGAGCTGATTGAGACACACGGTATTACATTTACTAAATTCTTTAATTGTAGAAAATTGTAGTTAAAATACATAAAACACTAACTGCTAGCTAGCACAGTGTATGATGTGATTCTTGGTGGCTGAATATCAAAGACTTCTGTACATGCATTACCAAATACAAAAATGAATACAGAACAAAAATTTTAACAGTGGTGTGGTAACTTAAGCAATATAAGGACTGAGTCAAGCACTAAAACTGTACTTTGTATTTATTTGATACTAGATAACAGAGTAAAGTAACAGAGCATCTCAAAGACATGTTATCACTTTCTCTATGTTGTTTACATGACCCCCCCGCCATGGACCACATGATGCAGGAGGTCCACGGCGCCTCTTGTGGTGTGGAGTGGAACTGCCGCTAACTATAACAAATATATCAGGATACCACAAGTGTCAACAAATAGTCTGTGCAATTAATTGTTATTTTTTTATTTAGGACAATTACAGAAACAAGATAATTAAGGTAAAGCAATTATTGTGGGACATTATTTGAGACGTGTAGCCTATTGCAACACTTACTTAATAAAAGGGTAAATAAAATACGTTGTGATTGGTCCGCTAAATATTCCGCTCTACTGTTCAAGCGCTCCACTCAGTCGCGCACCGCCCAAGCAAGCGCTCCGTTAACTTTCCGCTCACACTCGCAAATAAACCAATTCCCGCTCAGATCCCGCGCCGACATAAAAAAATTTAGTAAGCCTAATTGTTTTCTGTATTGACGTTCTTGGATAATTGCATTTAATTAAAGTATTAGCTGATAAATCGCAGTTATGTACAGTTGTGTGTTTGCTATTAGACCTAGTTTAACTGATACAGAGCTCCGGATATAATTCAAATTAACAATTTGTTTCCACAACATCAACATGTTTTACTAATTCACAATTGTAAGTAATAATAAATGTAATAAGTAATTACGAAATATTAAAATAATTCATTCCCCTATACCAAACTATACCATTATATAAATATATTATTTGAAAAAACTAAAATAAATTGAAGAACAATGTCTTAACAAGAAGGTTTTTTAAGTGCAAATTTACAGTGCATCAGTAAATACAGAACACAGCTGTGTCTTAAAGAAATTAAAATTATGAACCTGTAAATGTACAAAACGAATGCAATACAGAAGGCCATGAGTATTTACCGTAAAACTTCAAATAATAGCCTAGTCCCAAATAGACGCCTGTCTCTTTTAGACGCCTGGTGTGACAACAGGTTTGGGTAAATAAACGCCTGTCTCAAATAAAGGCCTGGTCTGTTTTTTAGTTTCGGGTTGTATTTAATCTTCTAAAACCCATCAAATCGTCTGTTTAAGCCAGTTCTATGGTGCAGATTGCACACGCTAAAGTTTTGATTACCGGTAGATGTCACGTGACAGACGCAGTAGTTCGGTTACTCATCACTATGACAACACAACAAGGTTCGTCGTCAGGATTGCAGCGATGATGACAGTAGCACAGTGGCAATCGGGAGAGTCGGGTGGGCCGGTAGTGGGCCGGTAGTGTTTTGAGGCCGCTATTAATAGCCCGCCACACATTGTATTTCTCACGCGGAAACACTATTGTTGTATACTGCAGTGCCCAAAATGTATCTGGCCGCACTGCTCTCTCTATCAAGCCCGTCTCCCCAATCCAAAAAAAAGAAAGAGGCAACACAAGAGCCAATCAGAAAATAGCACTGTTGTATCTGGGTAAGATTTCACGCAACAACCAATAAAAAAGCATATCCTCGTATGCTTTATTTATGCTGCCAATAATTTAATACTGTTATTCTTACACAAACTAATTTGTTAAACACATTCATATTATAAATAAAACGTAATATGTGGTAACCTCCTGCTGTCATGCTGGAACAATTATTTTAAAAGCCTGTCTCTTATAGACGCCTGTCTCTTTTAGACGCCTGGTGTGACAATAGGTTTGGGAAAATAAAAGCCCGGGCTATTATTTGAAGTTTTACGGTATTTATGGCATTTTCAATAGTATATTAGTAGATAAATTAACGTGTATCTATATAGTATGAAAACGAATAAATCATTATTTTGGCTAAATTAATCTGTATAGATCATTTTAGTCAGACTGATTTGTCATAATTTCAGAACAAGCTTAAATGCTATCTAAAACAACTTACATTGTATCCCGAGTATAACTTGGTCGAAAAAATGTAGAAATATAGCCTATGCGAGAACAAATTACAGAACAAAAATGTTTAGCTCACGCGGACCGAACGAAAAGCCGTTAATTAAGCGGACTCTCTGTAAAATAGAGGACGTGCTGAATCAGTCGAGTCTGCAGATTATCATCAAAGTTTATAATGTTCCACGCAGATACTGCTGATGAAAAAAAAATAATATCTAAATGTCCAGGGAAGAGTCAAGTGTTCATTCAGTTAATACTAAAGGCACCGGCGTCTTTGGCTGAAGCGGAGAATAAAGGTTTTTATTTTAAGTGGTTTTAATGCTGGTAAGCAAGCAGTTATATTATGGCGCTTTGTATTTGTGTTGATCAGTTAGATTAAAGTAATTTTAATCTTTAAAACTGCATCTAGATGCAGACGACGCTACAGTTATTCTGTCATCTAATTTCTTTCATTTCTATATAAGGCTGGCGACTTCATTAAAACAATATTTGAACTCCATAACTTATTGCTAGCTGTTTTTACAGATTCTCGAACTAGCAAATTACCAAAGGGCATTCTGGGATGAGCGAGCGGTCCTGAGCGTATTGAGCGAGCGGAGATTTCGGAAATGCGCTCTGCTGGAAAATTACCACACTGCTCAACGCTCCACTCCCGCTCCGCACCGCTCACATGCTCTGGTCCGAATACCTCTGACGTCAGCCGGAAATGTGATGCTCCTTACCATGTTTGAAAGATTCGCTCACACTGCAATGCTAAAAAGAGTAATGTTAACAGAAGTAAACTGTTGCTTACAATCTGTGTGTTTGTTGTGGTCCAAGAAAAGAGATTTACGTTGGAGATGATTACTCGTGTCATCGTTTACTTTGGGATTTGAACCTTTTGCATATCGTTAACATGTACTAATACACACTTACACACCAAAGGACATGTAAAAACGTGAATCGGACAATAGGTGCTCTTTAACCGAAAGCGCTTACTGTCTCTTTTGGTAAGAGAGTGAGAAGCAGTAGATAATTTGCATTTAAAGGTACACACATGAAAACAGCTCGTTTTTGCTCCCACCCAAATATAGGGTCATTTTGGACATGCTATAATAAATGATCTGTGAGGTATTTTGAGCTGAAAATTCACAGATACATTCTGGACACATCTGAGACTTATATCACATCTTGTTAAAATGGGCATAATATGTTCCCTTTTAGTGCAGTGATGAATCTGTGTTTTCCATTATTTCAAAATCTAATCTGTCCTGCCACCGTTTTGTAACAAACCTATAAGAACACTAAAGTTGTGTTTGCGCCAATGCTTCTGCCATTTATCAAACCGCATGATTTTATTATATACCTAGTTTGTTTAGAATAATTATTAATAACAATTAATATTTTCATATAGAGCTTAAATAAGTGTTTCTTAGTCATTTCAATTTTTTACTGCAATTTTAAAGACTGCAGTTTGAGATAAATATTTGAGTAGCCTATTGTGTAGTTTACATACTAAAATAATATTACATTACATTATTTTAAAGCCCAATTCCTTTTCTTTGAACATTCTTCATTAAAAACATATTCAGTTATTTGTAATATAATGTGTATTAGTCTAAACAGTGGATATCTGTAGCAGTGTACTCACCTGGAAACTGAAGATACTTTGGATAGCAGAAGTTGTTCTCAGTTTTTATGTGCAGACATAAGATTTTTGAAAAGATTCAATTTTTTGCACTTATTTAGTGTTGCGAAAGAGTCCAAATGAATATGAAGGTGAGTCTGTTTGAGTTTGTCTGAAGTGAGATATGTGACTTGTCTCTGCCTCCCTATAGCCTGCTGACCTTGACTACATGAAACATTGTTTCCACACTGTAACATTTTCCTGTCTTAAATTTCAAGCACAAACAAATTGGCTTTACAAGGACCAAATTCAACTTGCTATATTTTTTAATTCTGCATTATTTAATTTAACAAAAAAAAACTCGATCTTTTCCCTTTTTCTATCACATCGAAAAGGCATTTATAAAATAAATTGTTTAAATGAAATAATGCAGAATTTAAAAAATAGCAAGTTGAAATTACTTGTAAAGCCACTTTGTTTGCACTTGAAATGTAAGACAATTTCAAACTTCAGTTTATACTTATTATAACACAGAAAACATATAAAATAATTCAGCAGTGTTTTATGTAATTTCAAAGTGTTAATGTAAAATAATACCAAACTTTGTATGTACATCTCTGCATGTGGGTATGGGAAGCTTTTGAATTTGGGTAGGTCAAATTCAGGCGGAAATCCTCAAAATAGCCCCTGTGCTTAAGATTAAGTACTCAACAACCAATAATCTTGTTCATTTTACAAAAGAAGTTTAAGTAAACTTAACAAACATTAATAGAGTAAACAAACAACAATTGAGTTAATTCTACTTGAAAATTTTAATTAATAATTACATTTTTGAGTGTATGTTTGAGTCAGAATGTCAGTCATCTCTCAGATAGTACAACACAGGTTGCTTTAAAGAAACTCAGATGTCCAAAAAATGGACAGCTTACAATGCAAATATGTCTGTCTGTCTGTCTGTCTAACTACTGATAAATTCATAAAGTAAATAAATAAATAAATATGTAGGATTCGGAACATGTCAGTCTAAAAATTATGGGAGTCAGTCAGTTGCTAATAGTCTACATAACATAAAAAGTATTTGTTTGTACAGTTTATTTTTACATGCAATCTACAGGAAGCAATTAAATGGTGTTTAATATAACTTATTTATATTTATATAATATTTACCAATGGAAATGTTCAAATATTACACTTGAAAAACACTTTAGGGTTAAAATGTTTTATTTTAAATGAAACATTTGAACAATTACACCTTCTTGAGCCAATAATGTGGCATTATTTGTTTTTAATTAATTATTAAGAAATCCAAGCACCACAAAAGTGCCCATCCCCAAAGGTATAAAGGGAAAGGGCGTTATTTTGAGGTCAAAAACAGGTTTTCTACAATTTAAAATCTAATAATGTATATATTACTATCAAATATGATGTAAAAGGCAATAAACAAAAATAAATGATGAATAAACTTCATAAAATTGGAGTTGAGTCACTAGTGTTACCATTTAACAAAATTGTCTTATTTTAAAATCAAAATCAAACTGATGACATCACTTGACCACCTTCTTCCCATTTCCAAAAGGTTGATGAAGAAAGGCCCATAAATCCAAGTTCATCTTTTCGGTTAATAAAATATTGTCTCATTTATCTCATGATTTCATATGAAGCTTAGTTGAAGTCATGACCTACTTTATTGCCAGGGAATTGTAAAAAAAACAACAACTATAAAACAAATGCATTAATTTAGTGAGTATACCCTGATTGACAACATGTGTTTGCAACAACCATTTTGTAAAAAGCATTTTTTCATAAAAATTGTCACTGGTGTTACCTTACATGGTAACACCAATAAAGATCAGTGAGTCCCATTTTAGACTTTATTTAAAGTTGTTTAATTTAGTTATTTTGCATAAAATGGCACTTAGATTTCGTGATTCTAACTTTTCTTTATCATTGTTCATTCTCCTTTGAAATTAAGAACAGTTTAGTCTCATCTCCTTAATTATAGTTAAGACTATATATATAAGACTAACCAACTCAGACACGCACGCACGCACACACACACACACACACACACACACACACACACACACACACACACACACACACACACACACACACACACACACACACACACACACACACACACACACACACACACACACACACACACACACACACACACACACACACTTTATTATAGCAATGCCAGTTCTTAATCTTTATGTCCTTGGACAGCAGGGGAGGCTCACTGACAAAGGAAAAACATGCAAATTCCACAAAGAGATACTTTCAGTCTTAGACAGGACTCACTTTAGGTTTAAAGTGATAGTTCACCCAAAAAGGAAAATTCTGTCATCATTTACTAACCCTCATGTTGTAACAAACCTGTATGAATTTCTTTGTTTTGATGAACACAAAGGAAGATATTTTGAGAAATGTTTGTAACCAAACCGTTTGTGGACCCCATTTACTTCCATAGTATTCTTTATTCCTACTATGGATGTGAATGGGGTCCACGAAGGGTTTGGTTACAAACATTTCTCAAAATATCTTCCTTTGTGTTCATCAAAACAAAGACATTTATGCGAGTTTGTAACAACATGAGAATGAGTGAATAATGACAAAATTAGAATTCTAATTTTTTGGTGAACTATCCCTAAGCTCTTATTACATTTTTTTACGATTGCTTACACTTTTCATGTCACACGATTTTTGAAACCTCTCACTCAAAGTGCAAAACTACATGCCAAATCTTCAAAACCATAAGCTATTTCTTAGCTTTTGACTCAGTTTTCAATTGCATAAAACACTTTTTTCAAAACACTACACACAATTCTCTACCTAAAACACAAAGATCTATGAGGAAGTCACTTGCTTTCCTTTCCCAAACACAACCAATCAAAATGCTACACTCATTCACCAGGTCACACAGACACACTCCTCACATGTGCAAACACTAAATGCTTAACTGATCTCTAACCAATCACTGCTTTACTTTACAGTAGTATAGATAGACCTATAAATAGGTCAAAGGTCAGATTACCTGTTTTGGCAATCTACACCCCACCCCCTGCCAATTCCTGGACCGGGACACCACACACAATTTACTGTATTCTACTGTAAAGAATATACTTTTGGTTTACATGTTTACAGTTTTGTTGTATGCTAATGTATACAACAGTAATATTTGGACTTATAAATATTTTCTGTTTCTACATTGCATTGGCATTTTCGGTGTACTTGTTACCCCTCTCATCAGATTACTTTAACTGTAGAACATCGTATTGAAATGTAGATAAAAGCCTATGAAAGACCAAAGACCTTTCGATTTAGAACAGCAGTGTTTACATGGTATATCCAAAAATGTATTATTGTAAAATAAGTGTTTGCCATTTGATGCAAATGCTTCATTCTGACATGTGTTTATGGCATTTTGAATGCACTGTTGCATTTTTAAGGAGATGTGAGCTACTTTGCATTTTGTGTGTGCAGTTTTGAGAATTGTGTGTAGAGTTTTGAAAAAAGGAGACTTAGTTTTGAAAACGTGTGTAAGCAATTGGTAAAAACTGTATTAATGTTGTTTTGTTGTAAATTATACTTTTGTGTCACATTCAGGTGATCAGTGTTTATTGACAATACATTTTAATGTATTCCTCTGCACAGTATTGACAATGCATGTCAACTGACATATAGTCATGAGCTGTTTATTGCTATATATATACTGGAATGAGAACATGTTGTCGTCAATATCCAGGGCAATAAAATATATTGTGCTGAGTCGACAGCTCGCTGCCCGTCAGCGGCCATTGGACACAACATGTGTGAGCCTAAGCAGAGCCAACACAGATTCAGAAGGGGTGAAGGGGTGCGGTGTATGCTGCGGCCCTGCCACTGATCATATGAAGAGAAAAAATGCAGCCTGGGTCACAGGCTCAAGTATAACTCACTGTATACAACGAAACAGCTCACGTAGTGACGTGGCCGAAATGCGCCACCTGCGCCCACAGCGGGAGATGTCATGTGGTAGAGCCTGAGGAGAGCATGTGTTATGCTAGGCCAGGTGCTGTGCTTAGTAGCTGAAATGTGTGAGAATCAGCCAAAGGCAGCGCACTGTATCACACAAGGTAGACACCAAAAAAACTAACGCTAGGGCTGGCGTACCTTGGAAGCACTCAGTCTGGCAGCACTCCCACCAGCTGGCGGCAGTGGTGGTTTGCTTCCGAGAATGCAGTATTCGACATTCCTCAGGGTCCATACACGGCCCTTCCCTCGTGTAGCGAAACTCTAAATACTTGTAAAATTCTGCTGGAACGCGTGAAAGTGACGTGGTCCTTGCAGTTTCAAGGTGAAACGAAAGAATCAGAGTATTTTGCCACCTAAACAGGCTATAGTAGCAGAAGCCCTGCCCCTATATGCCATCATGGGCGACATTGGCCAGTACACTGACATTATTCAATAAAAGCTTCAGAGAAACCGGAAGAGGGAGGAGTTCCCATAGTGTCATTCTCCCTCTGTTTACAGATGGGAGGTGAACAAACCTGAACGGGCTGATGACGTATGATGTCTGCGTAAACAGGGTGCGCAGTGGCATGCAAAACAAGTTCACAGAAGAGAAGCAAAATTTGCATGCGTTTGCATTCGGTCCGAGTTCAATGATTTGTTAAACATTTTTTGGTCCTATGCCACAGATCACAGGGTCAATGATGTAACGTTAATTATTTTGTGTCCGTATGGTGAATTAAATGTAAAAGGGTTCAAATTTCAAAATAAAATTGCAGATTACTTGCATGCATTCTCTTTTTAGAGGACCAAGTCTAAAATGTCTGGTTGTACTTCATTTTGAAAGAATATTTTGGGGAAAATTGCAAAAAATGGCAGTGTGGTGTAACCAGTCTGTGTAAATTGGTGTAACTAGTATTTTTTTAATGAAAATATAAATATATAAAAAAAGTGGAATAAAATATAATCATCTAGTTTATTGTAATATGATTTTTTTACATACATTTTTACATAATTTGTCAAAAATGATTTAGAAAACAAGAGCTGTTTTCAGCATATGTTCAGACACATAAAACAAAAACGCATTAAAATTTACATTTAGTAATAACTACTACAATGATTTTTCGTGTGATATTCTAAATATTTATTTATTATTTTTTATGCCATCAAGGTGGATAAAATATTTAATATTTCTCATTCTTTTTTGTCTTAACTTTCATAAAAATGGGGCAAATGTAATTTTATATTGCATAAAATCAACATGTACTTGATGCATGCTTTTAAAACAAGTTTTTTTTTAAGATTTTTGAATTTCTCATCTTGCCAAACTCATCTTGTTTTTGTCACTGACCATTTAAACACTTTAACATAGTGATTGCTATCAGGAATTTTTGTTGGGCAACAAGTTTCCTCCAACTTGTCTTGGTTTACAGTGTGCATTTGAACAAGACAAAGTTTTTGAAGCAATTCCTAGTGTTTTGTCTGCCCTAAAAAGTTTCTGTCATGTTCAGGGCCTCCATCATGTAAGAACTTATTTTCTGTTCTAAAGAATGTTTTTACGGACCACAGATGAGCAATGAGTCAAATTTGTCTCATCTCAATGCTTGTGGATTTTGCATTTAAGCGAGACTTTGCAAAGAAATTTAGCAACAAAAAATACCTTGTTCTTAAAAAGTTTAATGGTCCTCTCGTCGCCTGAACCTCTTCTGAAGGTCAAAAGCTTTTTTGCCTTAGTATATTCTGGTGTAGATCTGTCAGTGACATGGTTTTCTTTTGCTGTTATTTGGTTAAGTACTGGTCATTATGATTTACGTGAGTTATCTATGCATAGTTTTGCACTTGCGTCATGAGGCAGTCTCGTGTTTACCATTTTGGGGGCCCTAAACAAAGTCCAAAGACCTGGGGCCCCCAATGTCACAACATTTTCTAAAGTTTTCCTTTGAATTGCACAACAGTAATATTGGGTAAGGCAGACATACTGTATATAGATGGATTTATTTTATTTTAAACTGCTTAACATAAAACATAATAGTTACAGTTTGGTATTAGACAAAAATTATTGGTTTAAAAAATAAAAATAGTGTCCATTGTCAAATTGAAAACAATACAAAATCATTCTCTGTAAAAAAAAATAAAGTTCTTGATTTTACCTTAAGCCAGTGGTTCCCAAACCTTTTACTGTGAGATACAACAAGCATATAGACTAGACACACACTAAATATGATATTTTGATGACATTGGTGAGATACAGAATATGATTTATTGATTTTCTGTATGATTTGAACCTCTGTGTGGTGTCTTTATAGCCTATCAAGTTTCTACCTGTATTTCATGATGAGTGAAAAAGATTATGCGTATCACTGATCAAACCAAAACACCAATCAAATGTGTGAAGCCCAAAGTCTCAAAAATCAACTTGACAATCGAGTGAATGTTGTGTAGTTGTGAGAGCATAGGTAGCGCTCATCTTAGCCCTTGCATGTGTGACTGAATTTGTGCACACTTTGGCGTGGAATCTTTTTCTCAAGTGAAATATCCTATATATGTGCCCTTGCCAGCAGGGCCGGATTATCCATAGACGGGATTGGGCGAGGACCCTGGGGCACCAGGCAAAAGGGGGACACCAAGACTGCAACCAAACTGTTTTTTACAAGTACTCGCGCATATGCAATCACCCGTGACAAAACTATGGAATGCGCAATCGGGTTTTAACCGCTCAATTACATGATGCGTTAATCGTTTAATGTCACCATACGCTCAGTTGAATCTACCGATAGGTCTACACAGCCCGGGTAAAGTCAACACATCTCACTCAGAACCGCGAGAAGGAGAGAAGACACGCACATGCAGGTTTAAAATAAAAAAACATTATAGATGAGAATAAAGGTCTACATCAGTGCCCAGTTAAAGGAATAGTCTACTCATTTTCAATATTAAAATATGTTATTACCTTAACTAAGAACTGTTGAATCATCCCTCTGTCATCTGTGTGTGTGCACGTAAGCGCTGGAGGGCGCTGCGACGCTACGATAGCATTTAGCTTAGCCCCATTCATTCAATGGTACCATTTAGAGATAAAGTTAGAAGTGACCAAACACATCAACGTTTTTCCTATTTAAGACGAGTAGTTATACGAGCAAGTTTGGTGGTACAAAATAAAACGTAGCGTAATAGCACTTTTGGGAGTACTTCGACTCGCCTGAAAAGTCCGCTCCCCTTCTCACTCTCATAATGGGAGAGGGAGGGTGTTACTGCGCGGAGTCGAAGTACTCCCAAAAGTGCTATTACGCCATAAAATATAGTTACTCTTTTAAATCCGCTTAGAAAAGCGCTATGTTTTATTTTGTACCACCAAACTTGCTCGTATAACTACTCGTCTTAAATAGGAAAAACGTTGATGTGTTTGGTCACTTCTAACTTTATCTCTAAATGGTACCATTGAATGAATGGGGCTAAGCTAAATGCTATCGTAGCGTCGTAGCGCGCTCCAGCGCTTACGTGCACGCACTAAGATGATAGAGGGATGATTCAACAGTTCTTAGTTAAGGTGATAACATATTTTAATATTGAAAATTAGTAGACTATTCCTTTAAGGAAAACTTGTTAAAAGATGAGAAACGTGTAAAGGATGCAAGTATTTATATTGCCATGTGGCATTGCAATATAAATACTTGTATCCTTTACACGTTTCTCATCAACAGCATTAATATTAATATTTTTAGCCCATGCCACTCATCTCATTTCAATATGCTATCTGGATATAACTTATTGTATATGTATGTATAGTTAAGGGGATTGTATAATTAAGCGGATTGTAGTGTTTAGTCTATTTAGTATTTGTGACAAGAGTTTATAATTATCATTGATGATAAGTTATGGTTTTATAGTGATCAGTGACTTGTTTAATATTTGATTAGGTTTATTGAAGTATAATAAGTTAGGGATAACGTACAGACTTTATTACCCTAAAGGGATTTATTTGCAATAAAAAAATGACCGGCTGTACTGTACATTATCCCGCTAATTACACGGCTAGTTGTTATATGAGTAAATATATAGTTACCTGGATGAGGCTGTATTACTACAGTAGTTTCTGGTGGTTATTATCTCAGAATACCTTGGAATGTTGCGACTGGCCAATCATAGCCAAGCATTTTAGAGTGCCTAATGACATTAATTTTTATGCAAATAAACACACATGTGAACTCTATGCAATATATCGCCTCCTCAAAACCTACTGAGGTTATGTTCACTAATTGTGCGATAAGTTGATAAAGTAATTATTGCGACAGGCCTAGAGGGCCATGTAATACTACTACTACTACTACTTATATTGAAATAATAAGATGAACGAGGTATGCCCCCACCAGTGAAACTGGAAGCCACCTCATTCTGTATTCTCTGGCTGGGTAAACATAATGGGTTGCTAAGGAAACTAATTAAAGCTAATTAAAGACAATGAACAGACAATTAACTAAATGACATTGAACTGAACAGAAAGGAAAACGTCCAATCGTGACAACAAAGTATGGTTAAGATACATTTTCAGTATTTTTTATATTAAATATTATTTTTTGTTTTGGCATTTAAAACTTGTTAAATTCCAGGGGAGGCTGTACAAAGTAACAGTTTAAGACAACTATTAAAAAATTGTTTAAATTATTAAAAATTAAAATACTTTAAACTTTTTAAATACACTCTAAAACAACTAGCTGCCAGTAACTTACTGTAGATTTTACATTTATGTTATTTACTTGCAACAGTTTGTTCAAAGTTAAATGAACTTGAAACATTTTCTGTCTTTATCTTTTACAGTAAGTTACTGGCAACCAGCTGCATAATAAAAGCTATTTTTTTACAGTGAAAATCATGATGGCTGTAAAACAAGGCTTAAAAATGGTCATGACGCCTTTGCTGTAGACTAAAGGCTTATGTACACATATTAAAAATAATTGAAATTGGTTGAGAAATGTAAAAGTTATTAAATAAACCCAGCACCCCCATTTACTCTCATTTATTTGCAGGCTAGTCTTGCCACATCAAATATGGATGGCATGGCTGGTGTATCGCAGCAGGGGACGAAAGCAGCCAACAGTGTACTTATTACTTTAAAGGAGTCATATGACATTGCTAAATGAACATAATTTTGTGTATTTGGTATAACGCAATGTGTTTACATGGTTTATGGTTAAAAAACACATAATTTTTCCACATACAGTACATTATTGTTGCTTCTCTATGCCCTGCCTTTCTGAAATGCATTGATTTTTACAAAGCTCATCGTATGAAGAAAAGCACAATGTGCTCCGATTGACCAGCTATCCAGTGTGTTGTAATTTGCCAAATACTTCATGCATGTTATGGAAATGTTACGGAGCTTACCATATTTGGAATATCCGCTCACAAAGCAATATTGCATGGTGGGGGCGGCAACAATACTACAGCGCAAATAAAAGTCATGCTATGCCTTTGTTCTTTGCTTACACATTTAGGAAGTGTTAGGCAAATGTTCCCACACTATGACATCCAACTATGGGGGCAAGTTTGAATCAGGCATTTTAGAAAAGTGAGGATGAGCCTTCACTTTTAAAAAGAAAATCTCTTTGCGTTTGAGATTTTAATCTTTACAGATCATCTATATGCAAAAACAGCTTTAAACACTCTAAAGACAAAAGAAAACATGAAATCAGATCATTCGACTCCTTGTGATTTGGCTTATCACAAGCCAAAATTTAAGTTGAGTTGACTTGCAAAACCAAATTGTTGTAACTTCATGCTGCTTTTATTACGATGTTCTAATGAGCTGATGTTTTGAATCAGATAATAATAACTTAGACATACAACATGTGCAGAGCAGTGGGCCTACAGAACCACTGAACTAAGGGTGCTTTCACACCTGGCTCGTTTAGTTCGGTTGAACCATACCAGAGTTCGATTGCTCACTTGGTGTGGTTCGTTTGGCAGGTGAGAATGCAGCAATCAAACTCTGGTGCGCACCAAAAGCGGACCAAACAAGCAGACCGAGACCTCCTTGAAGAGGTGGTCTTTGTACACTTTCAAACAAACTCTAGAGTGGTTTGTTTGTGGTGAGAACACGATCCCAGATCTAACCGACCTAATTGCAAAAGTACTGCGCATTTTGGATTAAACCAGCTGCCGAAGTCAGCTGTGCAGTGTATTATCGGATGAGGAAGTGTTTGTTGACAGTTTCTATTACCAATATAAGCACCATGACAGATCGCGGACATACCTGGAGGTGCGGGCGGAGGCTCAAAAATTTGGTGGCTTCGCCATTTATAGTGCATTAAAACGTTGTTTTCAAGCCGCATCTGCGATTCATTCTGGAAATTAACAGTTTGTCTAGCATGCTGTATACAAACTATGTATAACAACCACGGAGACATAATTACAGCGCGCAGTCGTATGTCCATGGTGTCTGCTAAGAGGATCTTATGAAAACTTTACATTATTTTACTCAAAGTCAACGAAAATCGAGCGGGACCAAAACATTTTACAGCTGATCGCTGTGAAAATGTAAAGAGACGACGTCAAATATAACCGCAGCAATGTGTTCTTAATATAACAAAGTAAGTGTTTTGGTTAATGCCATTAATGTTTATTTTTTAATCATTGTATACCACTAGTCAACTTAATAAATATAAAATGGTAAAGATGAATGCACATTTATACATTGATTTAATAGATTTATAGCATTTTGAAATAAAAAACTGTCATGGATTTATTGCATTTTGTGGAAAAAATAATTAGTTTTTATAATAAATCTTTGAAAATCAAGTTATGGATTTGAATTTCTTATGTTTTTATAACCTAAAGATGCTATGTGAAAGTTTGTAACAGAAAATAGTGGTTTTCATCTTGTCACTTTCTTGGTATAGAAAACACGTTTTTACCGAAATTTGTCAAAATGGATTTATTGCGTTTTGGAACCAAACTCTTCATATATACATATTGAATTGAAACAAGATAAATGTTGTTAATTTAAAAATGTTAAATGGAATATAAAATAATAGTTTTTTTTTGTTTATGTACAGAAGACGAACTCACTAAAAAAACTTTCAGAATTCTTTTGGTTGGAAAAACAGGAGTGGGGAAAAGTGCAACAGGCAACACCATCTTGGGAAAAAATGTTTTTAAATCATCTGTGTCATTTTCCTCTGTGACTGGACAATGTGAAAAAAGTCATGCCATAGTTAATGGAAGAAGCGTCACAGTGATTGACTCTCCGGGTCTGTTTGACACCAACTTGAGTGAAGATGAGACAATCAGAAGAATTAAACGCTGTATTCCTCTCTCTGCTCCTGGTCCACATGTTTTCTTAGTTGTGATTCAGTTGGGCAGATTCACTAAGGAAGAAGAAAAAGCTGTTGAAATCATCCAAGAAATTTTTGGCAAAGAAGTCTCCACATACACCATGGTCTTGTTTACTCATGGAGATCAACTGGAGGGCACAAATATTCTCGAACATTTGAGAGAAAGTCCAGAACTGGTCAAGTTAATCAAAACCTGCAATGGACGATACCATGTGATCGATAATTTAGATAAGAATCCAGATCAGGTCATTCAGTTACTGGACCGGATTGATCAATTGGTTGCTGAAAATGATGGGCAGTATTACAGCAGTGAGATGCTTGAGATGGTGGAGAGAGCAATTGAGAAAGAGAAACAACGTATCCTGAAAGAGACATTGGAGCAGAAAATAAAAGAGATAGAATATCTGAAAGCTAAACTTACAGCCGAGAGGCTTGAAGAAGAAATAAAAAGGGTTAATAAGAAATATGATGATGATGCAAGATATAGGGCTGAAATATGCGATTGTGTTCTGATGCCATTTTACAGATCTATTGACATGGTAAAAAGGGGTTTGGAGTTTATTAGAAATACAATAGGCCTTTGAAAAGACCGATTTATATAGATATTTGAAAGCTGATTATGTCAAAGTACTAACATTATCACGATAAATATTTCTTGACACCTCCTAATCAACATTCTCAATATATATTTGTTCTATTGTAATATATACAAACTGACATTTTATCCCTTTCTGTCATGATTATTTTATACTAATGTATTTCTCATCTTATGCAACTTTATTCATTTGAGTTAAATAAACTTAAACCATTTAAGGCAATCAGTTTTCTCAAATTATTTAAGTAGCTATATAGTAAGATTTATTAAGTGAACTAAAACCAATAAATGTTCCATAATGTGTTTTACTTTGTGATTTTATTCTTTTTTTCATTAATACTGTAAATCTACAGTCAGGTGTCTTTGTTTTATGTATTTGTTGTGCTTTTTAGAAAATATTTCCTAGTTATTGTACAGCTTTATTAAATACATTTCTGTAAAAAGACAGAATCACTTCATAATATGACTAATAAAAGCTCTAAAATAATGTAGTTCTTCTGTTTTTATTTGATCATTTTCAATTATTGTATATGGAAAACCATTAATTTTAAAGTAAATTTGGTAACACTTTATTTTACGACCCGCAAAGTACCGCGTAATTAAACCGAATTTACAGCGTACCTATTTGTAACAACAGAGTACCTCTACAGTACGTACTTGTAGTTATAAGGGAATAATATTTTAAGTTTGAGGTAATAAGGGGGTAAGAATATATGGAAAATTATTCTCTAAGTATTTCATAACTACAGGGTACCTATTGTAATATTACGTGGTATGTATGACTTACGTCTATGGGTAATATGGTCTATGTGTAATAGTTTTTTTTTTTCATATTTGCTACTTACCTGATGAAGTGTTTTGTATAGCCTACAGTTGATGTCTACAAGCCACGTCGGCAAATAAAATATAACACACAATAAAGATAATAGCAACTTGTACCTCTTTGATCTGCATATGTATACAGGAGTTACCAGGTAACTCTTATATTTGCGGGCTGTAAATTGAAGTGGGGCTTATTCCCCGATTGTTCTGTGTATGTACCAGGTAACTCTCATATTTGCGGGCTGTAAACTAAAGTGGTGCTTTGTTCACCTCTTGTTAATAAATGTTATAGGGTAAATACCATAAACATACAGAATATTGTTATTTTTATTTTAAAACAACTTATTTCAAAACATCTTTAAAACACTATAATTAAGCCAACACTTAATGTTTATTATCACATAACTTTTATTTAAAATAAAAAGTCATGACAATTTTTCATTGTTTTTGCGGCTTGGCTTCCTCTGTTGGTGTTCTTGTCCACTCGGATGATGAGTTGATGTCGTCTCACAAATGCTGTTCTGCATTACATATAAAAAACATAAATGAAAGCCTTCAGTAAATGTTTCTTCACTGTGCCTTGACAGAAACAGAGTTTTCTAAGCCAGTTACGTTTATAAATTTTAGGCTTACTTATGTGCTAGCTAACCTGCTACCGTTAGCTAGCAACTTTCTTGAAAAACATTGTTTGAAATGCGTGAGTCATGTATTAACAAAACCTGTCACCTTATCCAGCATGCGGATCCTGCTGACATCACTCGCAGCCGTACTCCACAGTGTAGAACGTTTTTAAAACCTCTCAAAGAAATTTCACCTCAGGATCGCGTTCCAGCAAACCTCCTGCAGACGACCGCGCGCTCTACACCTGCGCAGTAGTCTACGCATGTAGTCGTCTTTTGCTTTAGCGGGAGCTGATATCCACATTAAATCAGCTTGACTTTTGTTATTAAAAGCAAGTAATATAGGCTACTAAAATAAAAGTGATATGCTGTTATATTTATTTGCCGATGTGGGTTGTAGACATTGACTGTATACAACATTCAGTAGTCAATATGAAAACTTCACAATAAAAAATAAATAAAACATAATTTCCCCATAGACTTGACTAAGTCATACATACCACGTAATATTACAATAGGTACCCTGTTGTTATAAAATACTTAGAGTATAAATAATTTATAATTCTTCATATTCTTACCCCCTTATTACCCCAAACTTAAAATATTATTCCCTTATACCTACAGGTTACCTTCCCTGTTGTTACAAATAGGTACGCTGTAAATTCGGTTTAATTACGCGGTACTTTGCGGGTCGTAAAATAAAGTGTTACCGTAAATTTCTGTAAAAATGCAGAACAGCTTTTTAAACTACCTGATAAAAGCCATAACTTTACAGAAATTTACCATTCAAAGATGTTATTGTTATGTTTTTTACAAATTTAAGATTTGTTTTTAAGGGATGTTTATCAATTGTAATATTCTGTAATTTAATTAATTTTGACTGTAAAATCATCTCTGTTCCAATCAGGGCCGGCGTCAAGGGGGGGCATTCGCGGGCAGTGCCCCCACCCCAAACAGGTTGTTGTGCCCCCCTACAAAGTTTTTTATTTATTTAATATATATCAAGAATAATTAAAATAAATTAAACATTGAATGTTTCATGACTTGTAATGTAATCAAATGAGGAAAATATAGTTGATATATGTTTTCTTTAATTAAAATAGACCAGTTTCTCTGATTGGATGTATTGCCGCGTCTCACCCGTCTTACGTCTTTAGCATATTTGTGACTTGATACTAGCAACGTGTTTTTTCGCGGCATTTTATGGATCGTGTAAAATATGGATATTAGAACATTTAGAATGAACCAGCACCGCCTGCTTCATCTTCATGCAAACACAGACTGGCTCAAACTCAGAGATTAGAGGTCGAGGTGGAATTTACAAATCTACAGGACACTGTTTTAAGGAAGTTTAATGTTCGTACACGCCTCTTCAGCTATTTTAAAGGTAAGTTAGCGTTGTTTTAAATTACGTAAGCTTAAATGTGAAGTGTGGCTATTGACCGTTAACAGCATTACGATGTGATTATGGTAAAGCGGCTTTTTCAAAGCTAGGACGCGGTGTGCACTGCGCTATGAAACCCATTCATTTCAATGGCTTGCGCTGCGCGAGGGCGGTTTGTTGTTGCGTAGAGCAAAGCGCGAGCGCCGCGGAGCTCAGCTTGCGCTCACGCCGCGGTCGAAGTTCAATAGTTTTGCGCATAGTTTGTGGTCTTTTGCACTTTATACAGGAAATGAGCTGACAGTCTGTACCAGTTGTATGAGTCTGTGCTTGCACTGTATTTTAATGTCTTGTTTTTGCAAGTTATTGTTGCTATTGCGTGCCCCCTCCGTTGGAAGCCAAGTGCCCCCCTGTTAGTTATGGTCTGGCGCCGGCTCTGGTTCTAATTTGACAGAATTTGTCTGGAAACTCTGCTGACAGACTTTTAACCACTGAAGAGATCTCATGTGCAGTAGGCCAAAAGAAATCCCGTTGGAAGCTTGCTGCCATCAGACCCAATATTCTCTAAAAATACTCCACACGGTGTAAAAACGTCTTCATATGCCCATAAACAATGCTGTCAGGATTAATTTGGTGTGTGTGTGTGGGAAATATATGTGCCTGCATCGTCACCAAATCCCAAACTATCCCGGAAAACAATGTTCTTTGTTGGGGGATTAATTTGCTCTTTTTTGGCATTTAATGTATATCTGTAGTCTACATGAATCACATCACGTGACGGTCCAGCATTTTGAACTTCGGCTCTGGGACAGCCTTAGCTTACTGCCGGGAAAACCCTCCTCACTGTACAAAGGGCTGTGACTGGCTGAAGATACCAGTAAACAAACAGTCCTGTTTTAAAGGATTTCTGTACATGTGGGTTGATGTCAATGACCTATGAGCCCATGTGACATGTTCTTTTGTTCATATTTGTTATAAAAGACTAAGTAAGAAACTATTTCATCAGGACAGCTGTGCTTTCAAAAATGGTAAGTTTAATTACTCTACTCATTTGTAAATAGAGTAAACGATTATTGTATCACTCTAAAGGAATTTGTGAATTATTGCTATTATTTATTTCAGAGAGCCGTGTAATAAAAGATAATATATAGCGATCATTACAGCATTACGACTGACTGTAGTTTTTTTACATTTATTACGCACTCATAATAAAAAAAAGATGTCTAAAATGCCATGATTAACCAGTTAGGATCAAATATATCAGATACAGCGGTATGATTAGCGTTTATATAATGTTTATATTTCTCTTTTACTACTTGCTTCTTTTCTTTTTATAGGCACTATTGGTGTTAAGTTTGGTGTTATGTGCCCTTATTTCTCTCAGTGATTCTGCCTGTTTTCATCAACTTCCAGTGGCAGGTAAAAAAAAAACTCTGCACAAAAATGCAATGGTGAATGTATAGTGTTGCAGAAACTTTTTGTTTAAAATTGACAGTACTAAAAAGAATTGACATTTATGTTAAGCAGTAAAATTTGTCGAAAGTACATGCAGTATATCGTAGAATTAAACACATGATGTCTTATTTTCTTACCCATTTTTTTTTACCAGGGGCAACACATTGTATTGATCCCGAAGATAATTCCCAGCATCTATTGGGAAGTATTTGGAAAAGCAACGGGTGTATGAGATGTACATGCTCCACTAGAGGAATGAGATGCTGTGACATGTAAGACATTTAAGTGCTAATTTTAGAAAACAATGTTATATGTGATAGAATCACTAAGCAACCTGTGCAAAGTGTCTTAGCTTAAAATGCTTAAATGTTACATGTAAATAAGCTGCTTATAAAGTAAACATTGTTGATTTTGCTCAAGGCATGATAGGAGTGTAATCTACAGTAAGTGAAGCAATGTTTACACTGAGCAAACAGCACCCACAATACTGTACCTACTAGGTTTTCTTAAATGATGTTTGCTTTTTTTATAGGATGGGCAAAGTGGTCAATATCCACACTGAAGGCTGCACTGTGGAGTACGATTACAGAAAATGCAGCTTTGAGGTGTTTCATACAAAAGACCGCAACATTAAATGTCAGTACGGTGCTACTGGGAAGTAACACTACATACAAGGTTATTTTTACTTAAAATGTGTTATGTGTACTCATTTGATATACAACAAACTGTAATGTACCAGACTAGCACTGTATCATGCAACTGTTTAGTGTTTATGCAATTGTATACTGTACTTTACCTAACCAAATGGATGTTAAATGCATAATGCCTGTATTGTCCACCCAATGTGACAATTAAACAACATGTAATGGCAAAACACTTCCCCTTATTTCATTGAGATCAATGTTGACATCTTTGGCTTTCTCCAGTAGCGTCTCACTGCAGAACATGACATCAAGGGGGCGGAGCTGTATCTCCTCCCACTGCATTTTAATTAGTCAGCAGTTTTACCACAAGACACTTTATACACGTGTTGTTGTGTTACAATTTCCTAAAACTAAATTATTTTATTCTTTTGACGGAAACTTTACTCCAATATGATATATTTACTACAATAAAAGTAGTGCCTTTAAAGTGAAACATATAAGGTTTTTTGTTTAAATCCTTTGGAGTAGCCTAAAAGCAAACAATAACCCTCATCCAGGTGTTACTTCAAGTTTTCTTACCAGGTTTAGTTTAATAGCTATTAATGAATACAGTATAAATACACTCACCTAAAGGATTATTAGGAACACCATACTAATACTGTGTTTGACCCCCTTTCGCCTTAATTCTACGTGGCATTGATTCAATAAGGTGCTGAAAGCATTCTTTAGAAATGTTGGCCCATATTGATAGGATAGCATCTTGCAGTTGATGGAGATTTGTGGGATGCACATCCAGGGCACGAAGCTCCCATTCCACCACATCCCAAACATGCTCTATAGGGGTTGAGATCTGGTACAGTGAACTCATTGTCATGTTCAAGAAACCAATTTATGGATGGATGTTTTTCCCTTTTCACACCATTCTTTGTAAACCCTAGAAATGGCTGTGGGTGAAAATCACATGCTTCTGGCACCAACAACCATGCCACGCTCAAAATTGCTTAAATCCCCTTTCTTTCCCATTCTGACATTCAGTTTGGAGTTCAGGAGATTGTCTTGATCAGGACCACACCCCTAAATGCATTGAAGCAACTGCCATGTGATTGGTTCATTAGATAATTGCATTATCCTTTAGGTGAGTGTTTGTTTAAATAATAGCATATGTGACATGTTATTTATAAATGATTAAACTGAATGCATCTTTGCTTACACCATTAGTAAAACAGGTTTCGTCTGTGTTGATAAACCATAATGTCTTCTTCTCTGCTCAGTGTTGTTTATGTTTATTACCTTGAAATAAACTAAATTTTTGAAAAAAGAGTTTTCTTGTTTTGGAACCAAACTCTTATTTTATTTTATTTATAAATACCTTTAAATCAACACAACTGACATTGTTATTGTGTGGAAACTGCACATTAATTGTATGGATATTGCACAGTAATAACTTGTAATATGTGGTTTTAAAATAATATGACCATGAAATTACGTATAAATTGCCATAACATTAACCAGTTATTATATAAATTATGAATCTATCTCAACTATATAATTAATCAAACGTACACTTACTGACTTATTGGTAAGACCAAACGTTGGCGACCACTGGTTGTAACTAATTGTGGGCTGCAAAATAGCAAATATGCTGCTTTATCTGGCCAAGCAAAGTATATAAAGAGGGAGGAGTTGTATCTGGGCTGCGTTCCACTCCAAATTTGTATTCCCTTTACATCACTCGTATTACTTACCAAACACATAGCAGCATTGTGAAGCAGTGTGACTTTCTTATAAGGCATTTAGCTTGTCGCTGTTGCCCCCTAGTGTTACTCGTAATATATAAAAAAGATAAGTAGATGGCCACCAGTAATAAAATATTAAACCATTAAATCTATATTATTCACACATTATACACAACTCATTAATATATTAAAATGTTACTAGTTATTATTAACGATAATCATTACCTACAGCAGAGTTCATAAAATATCACTGTTGACTATATTCATAAAATGTCTGAAAATGTAAAGTGAAACGGTAATTTCATCGATTTACCAGCAGGTGCCATTGAAATGAATGGGCTTCAGTGCTGCGTTTGTAACTATGCGTCACTACCGGTCACTACATGAAACGCTGTTACTTCCGCATTCCATTCTTACAACGGACGTCTATGTGAGTGTCGTAACTCTATTATTATACGACTCTGCACTGGGTGAGTTGCTGTTGGTTGTGACGTCTCAATCGAGGTGCATTGTGGTCTATGGAGCAGTCTGGAGTGTACATGGGAAGCAGAATCACTCCCTCTGTGAAAATCAAGGCAACGAGGATCTGTCCCTATAAACTTCATGAAGTTGAATGCACTTCATGGCGGTGTAGATTCTCCCAAGGGGAAGTGCTTAGGGAAGTTCACAAGTGTGTGTGCGTGTCTAAAATTGGAGTGTAACGCAGTCCTGCATCTGACCTCACCCCCTGGATGTTGTGATCTGCAGTGGACCATTTTGCTTTCCTGGTGGGCCTCATGTCCTCAAGAGTCATTAGTGCTGTTTAATACTCAGCCTATTATAAGGTAATAATTTTTAAAGAGTATCAGAGCTCCCTCTCTCTACTGGACTCTTCATATAGCACGTCATAAATAAGCATCACATATTCTCTGCTTTATTGAGCTTTGGATTATTATTGAGCTTTGAAATGCCATCTGTAACTTATTTTAATATCATTATAAAGTATCAAGCAGAGTCCGATTCCTTTTAGGGAAGTCATGCCAGTAGGTGACCATGCAACTCCTCCAGGCAGCAATTTCAGGCTAATGTCACACTTAACAACATAATACTGACCAACAATTAAATTAAGAGTACCATAACTTTTGTTTCTTACACTTGTTTCTACTAAGGGATGGACGCCCATAGTTTTGAATAATAGCAAAAAAATGTCAAGTTAGCTTTAAAATGTACATTTTTATATATGTTGGTAATTTATTAGTAACTGTCCAAACTTAAGTATACTGCTGGATCTTTAGTGGTGAGGGTGTTTTTGAAAAGACATACATTGCATCAAATATAAAAGTAAGAAACTTTCATACCAACAATTTAAAAAAGTAATCAAAGTCTAAGCTAATCTGATAATAGGCTGTGGTTGGATCGTGACACAAATCCAAAATAAACATCAAAGTCAACACAAAAAAGGGTCATTGAACACAAATTCAAGGTCCTGTCAACATGTTACCTAGCAAAATACAGACTTCAAAAAGCACTTAAAAAGGGGGGGGGGGGGTCAATATTTTGGCCAACATGTATTGGAGAAAACCATTTTATCATCGCCATATTTCCAACTGTTAAAGTTTGTGGAGAAAATGTATAGTATTACCAATGCAGATTTATACATACTGTATAAGGGTGGCAATTATTCATTAATACCAGCATGTGCGTTTGCTGAGAATCAACCCAGTGACTTTAACATTGCTTATGTTAATCTCTGTAAGTTGAGCCGTACAGTAAGTTGACAATAACACAACAGCTAAAAGGAAAATATCTGTATTATTTCTTGGAGATTGGGCCAAACAGGTTATTGTAAGCCACCTTGTCCTGATTTTGTATCTATGCCCCCATTTTCAGGAATAGACTTTGTAAATATAAAGTGAGCTTTGATTGCATGTTGTTGTTTGTTTCAACATCAAAGTCCAGACAGGTTCAATATCTCTTCAGGGCGTAATGTTTGTAGAGTAAAATATATGCATTGATGTAAACTTTCCTGGATGTCATTTAATGTTTGGAGTATGATGGTATAGATACGTTTGGCCATTGTCCTGTGCACATCTCTGACCATGTCATGATCTCCTACACTGTAAAAAAATTTTGCTGTAATTATGCAGCTTGTTGCCAGTAACTTACTGCAGAAGATAAAAACTGAAAATGTTTTCTGTTAACTTTGAACAAACTGCTGCCGGTAAAAAAACATAAATGTAAAATCTACAGTAAGTTACTGGCAGCTAGTTGTCAAAAATACCCAGTAATACTGTAATTTCTACAGAATTTTTTTACAGTGTACTGTAAACAAACCATGCAGCACAAAATAAAAATACAGGTGCAAAAATAATTTGTTATAGCTTACTTAAGGCAGCTGACCTTAATATTATTGTCATTTGTGTTTATACCATGTGTTAATTTGTATTGTCCTACTGTATTTAATACAATATATATCATTTTGTGTCGATTTTGAGTTTAAATAAATAAAAGGGACAATACAAGATTTTTTTTTTTTACCAAATTCAATTTAAGAGTGTATAGTTTCAAGTACAATCAAACTATATTTGTATTTTTAAAGAAATTTGGCATATTGAGAAATTCCACAATTAATTAATTAATTCCTTACATTTATATAGCGCTTTTCTCAGTACTCAAAGCGCTTTACATATGAACGGGGGAATCTCCTCAACCACCACCAATGTGCAGCATCCACCTGGATGATGCGACGGCAGCCATATTGTGCCAGAACGCCCACCACACACCAGCTTATTAGTGGAGAGGAGACTGAGTGATATAGCCAATTAGTATGAGGGATGATTAGTAGGACAATGGGCAAGATTGGCCAGGATGCCGGGGCACACCCCTACTCTTTTTCGAAGGACATCCTGGGATTTTTAATGACCACAGAGAGTCAGGACAACAAATCATATGACAAATAAATAATTAACATTTTGTCCCTACCTCCTCTGTTCATTATAAATACAGGCATTGTGAGTTTAGACTCATATAATCAGGTCATCATCTACATAAATATGGTAAGTTTCTATCATGCATTAATCACAACTATTTTTTTTTATAATATTGGTCTTACAGTTTTAATTTGCAGAAATTTACTTTAAATACATTAATACAAATTTCACTCCTACAGTAAGTTTTATTATGTACTTCTGCCTTCAATAAATAAATCAATTATTGACAACTTTTGTCAAGCATCATTTCATTAGCCCTATATCATCATCATATCATTATTATGTCCTTTGATTTCATCCTATAGCTATGAATATATTTACTGTTTAATGTTGGATCAGCTTGTTTATTGTGTTTGTTGATTTTAAAGAGGTCTGTAGTTTTGGGAGTGTTTCTGTGCGCGGTCCTTTCTCTTGTCCATTCTCAATGCTTTCAGAGTCCACACACACCAGGTACACACACTGCATTTTTATACACATTTAATGCATTTTTATGATCATTTGCTAGCATAAATTGCTAGATCGCTACAGAAATGGGGTCAACATAACATCCACATACATGGACACATATAATGATTTAAGAGTTTTTACATTTTTTGACAGGTGTAAAATTTTGTCAGGACACAACTGATAAAACCTGGCATCCTGTTGGTTCCACTTGGAGGAACAGTAAGTGTATGGACTGCGATTGTACTGCTGCGTCAATGAATTGCTGTTCTGCGTAAGTATGAACTACTTTATCAACTTTTACCTATAATTACTCTCACGGAAAATACAACAACAAAAAAACGTTGAAATGAATTTTTCTTGTTTTAACATAATGTCTGTAATGCAACACAGTTTTAAAACAGTAAGGGGTAGTTTCCCGAACAAAGATTAGCTTAAGCCAGGACTCTTTAATACAGAATGTCAAATTAGATTCCTGATACATATGTATTTACTAAGAATGCAGGTATCAAAAGTATGCCTCACGTCTTGATTTAAATTCAGACAAACTGGTGATGGGAGTGCAATGGGTTACTGATATATATGCAGTAGTTGTACTCTTATAATGTATAGTAAGTGATTTTGATTGTATTTTTACAGAATGGCGAATCCTATTAATTATCCGGACAAGTGCACAGTGGAAAAAGATTACACAACATGCACAGTTCAAGTTGTTGAGAAAAAACAATGTCCTCATGCTGCCACTGGTAAATAAATGCCATCAATGAAGAATTTTAAAGAAATCCAATGATATACAAAACAATAACTTTCACTGGTTTAATTTGGACATTATCATGATAAAAAAATAAAAACAATACAGTAACCACAAGACATAAAGAATATAGAAATGTTAAAGCATAAAATATATATGAATTTAATAACTTGTGTAATTTATTACTAGATTAGAGAATGTAATGCTGTATAAAGACACCTTTGTTAGCTGCCTTTATTTACAGTGAAGTAGAATCTAAAAGGCAAAGAAAAGAAGAAAAAGCACAAATAAATGTATGTCATAAATATGAATGTAATTTCAATAGTAAATACTAACTAACACAAAACTGTGATATTCTGTATTGTGTTTATATAAAAAAAACTGAATCAATATTGCTTGTTTGTTTGTTTGTACCCAAAGCAAGCTTATCTTAATATCTTGAAATTTCTCTGAATAAAGATCCTCTTGTTTATTTGTTGCACATAGTCAGCATATCTCATATTTAGACGTTTAAAAGATTATTTTCATTCACACAACAACACCAGGACACTAGAAGAAATGCTCTCTTTTGTCTTTTTGACTATGGCTTTTCCAAATTAACTTCACCGGACCACTGCATGGAATATCAGCCAAAGATTCATAAGGAAACTGTGGACCTTCATTTTTCTCTCATTGTCACTTTGTAATTGTTGATTGATTTAACCACAACATGTGCAGACTGTGGAGGATAGTAATTTTGCTTTGTGTTAAATTGGTGGACGTTGCTAATGGAAATACAGGAATTATGCCGGATAGAGGGACTGCAGCCTCATCATGCTATGGGGGTTTTGACCTCTACTTTGTACTAGACAAGTGAGTTATACTTTCTCATACATCTCCTTCTAACCAATGCACAGTTAGATGTATAACAGTTTAGTATTGTCAAAGGCAGAGTGTTGAATAGTAGTGCCATTGTTTATAATGATAAAGTTGCATGCAGTAATGTACTGTATGTGGGAAATGAGTTTAAGATATGGTTAAGTTTAGGAGTAAGGGCATGGTTAGGGTTAGGTTTTGAGGTCAGGTTTGGGTTATGGTTAAGTGTAACAGTAACAGTGTAACTCAGAGCCGATCGGCCCTATACGCTTACTACGCAGGCTGCATAGGGCCCCGCAAATTACGTAAGGCCCTTTCCTCATTTACAGCGTGTGTTACTTTTTACTGATATGACAATATGAAGAAGAGCTATCCAACTGGCCATGAAAAAGAAAAAGGAAACAAAATGAGAGTTAAAAGCGAGAACAGCAATCAGGTAAACTTGTGTTCTCTTCAAGTTTGATGTCATGTCAGCAAGAGCAAACAGTAAAGTTAAGTTGATGTGATTCTGTCTCTCTCTATCTGACTCTATCTGACTAAATTAGCTGTGTAGTGTTGCCAGTGCATCTCTTGCCTGTCTGTTATGCAACATTTCGCGTGAATAAACGCCCAAGGGCAACGGTGCAATGGCAGCTCGATAACCGCCTCGCTCGTGAATATGCGTTCATATGCGCTCATATGCGCGTGCAATCGTGGACAAAATGACACGCACGCTTTCCAGCACCAAAATCTGTGTGGGGACCAAAAAAAATAGCGTGATAACGCTCCTAAATGACAATGTAAATGCAATATGGAAACCAATGGATTTACATTGGAATGGGTATAATGCCAATGATAAGGTCAAAATGAATGCACATCCCTCAGTAAATAATAACCATCAGGGATCAAGTATTACTCTTATGCATACTATAAACAGTTATATGGTATGGCAAGCCATTTTAGCTTTTATACATTCACATGATATGGATTTTTGATATCAAGAATTCAGTTTTCACTACTTAAAATATAAATATTAAGAGTGTGATTTATAGTAGTAACCATATTTTGTATGTAGTGAGAGCAGTGGGGTGTCAAGTGTGAATGTGTGGCAAAACTCACAGGTCATGGCTCACGGCCCGGGTCAGGTACAATGGCTCACGGCCCGGGTCAGGTAGGAGGGCCCCTTAGCAGAATTTTGCTTAGGGCCCCAGGGAGGTCAGGATCGGCTCTGGTGTAACTACACATACTGGTGCCAATACTCACATCTGCATTAAATTTCAAGATATCAAACCAAATTATATCTGCAAACAAATGATGCTTTTCTCTGTCACACTTTATATTAGGTGGCCTTAACTATTATGTACTTTGCAATTTGATACCATTTATTATGTTAGTACATATTGTCTATTGGTGCCACAATTTAAATGTTTTTATTTTAAACTTGCACCAATGATTGGCCAAATTACATAGGTAGGTCAACCGTACTAGACCACCTGTAGTTTGCCCTCCTGCTTCCTAGGGTTTGCATAGTTGTTGATGTCATTCACTGCCTTTCCAAAATATTCTGGATGGATTTTACGCCCTCATCTAAGACTATCCAAGTTCTGCATGTTGTTTTCAGTTGCAATGGGATACCAGCAGTGTTGCCAGATTGAGTTGATGGTTTCCAGCCCAAAACTGTCCAAAACCCGCCGAAACGCACAAAAATATGCCCCAAATATTTAAATCAAGATTTTGGTTCAGTTTGATTAGCATTTAGTTATTTTAACTGCCACAATCAATGCACCATAGCTAGGGATTAAACGCAGCAGCTACAGAACCAAAATAGCAAAATGACAACATAACTCGTTCACATATACAGCTAACGTTATGGCCACATGCACAATGCACTTTTACAGCGTATATTTAAATGGTTTTAGGATCATTCAAATACCCACTTTGTAAACAACAATTTGAACAATGTCTGTTTTATCTATTTATATTATTATTAATATATCTGTATTTTTTACTCCTGATAAACAGGTGTGTGAGAGAGAGACCGTATAGGCGTACCTTATGCAGGAAATGCAGAACAATAATAGGCTGTTGAATGTACGTTAACTTGCAAGGATGCTGAGTACCTCTATAAATATCTGAACTTTATACAGTCTAATAACATTTGTACAAAACTTTTGGGGTTCATACAGTATGAGATTACCTCTAACAATACTTGCACAACCAACTATCACGTAAATAGCTTGTTTTCAAGTCAAACACACGTTATTAAGTCAATGTTCATGTCTTAAAAAAAAGTAATGGAGAAAATACATGGGACATCTATACCAAGGTTCACCAATCCTGGTCCTGGAGGGTCGGTGTCTCTGCAGAGTTTAGCTCCAACCCTAATCAAACACACCTGAAGCTACTAATTAAGATGAGCAAAATGACCTAAGAAAATAAGTCTAGTTTTTAGACAAATCTTGTACTATTCTAATAAACACTTAATTCAAGAATCAAGAAAATGCATTATGATTTAATATTTTACTACTTTATAATATTTATTTAATACTTTAGATTTAATACTTTGGATATTTGTACTAAAACAAAGGTTTGCAATTATTAATTGCCCACAGTTTAGTATACTGCTGGATTTTTTAAGTTGTGGGTGTTTTAAAGGTACACCTTGCATCAAAATATAAAAGTAAGATACTTTTATACCAACAATTTAAAAAAGAAATCAAAGTCTGACTTGATCTGCTAATCTGATAATAGGCTGTGGTTGGATCATGACACAAATCCAAAATAAACATAAAAATCAACAGAAAAATGGGTCACTGAACACAAAATTCAAGGTTCTGTCAACCTCTTTAGCAAAATGGAAATTGAAAAATTTAAAAACAGTGTCATTAATTGAGACCAACATGTATTGGAGAAAAACATTTCATCATCATGAGATTCCCCCATATTTCCTACTGTTTAAGTTTGTGGAGTAAATTTATAGTATTAATAATGCAGAATAATACCAAACTGTACAGGTACTTTGAAAATGACAAAATAGCTGAATGAAAATATCTGTGTTCCTCAATAAATAACACTTTGGAAACACCACCAGCGTTCACGCATCTAAATAATTTTTTAACGTAGTCCATTTAATAGGCGACAAGAGATGACGTCACGAGTGTGACGGATACCGAAAGGCATGAAAGGGAAGCGCAAACAGCACAATACAACTTCTATCATTGAGTGAAATGTGTGTTGAAATGTGTCTGTCTTTCAAGCTGCTCAAAAATATATATATTATCTTAGTCAGATAAAATAGTTTAATGGCTTGTGAGAGTTTTAAGCAGTGTGTTGCTTTCTAAGACCTTTATCAGATGTTTTTACACACAGGATGTATCTTTAGATCTTTAGAAGATATCTTACATATCTTACATTATTGTAACTCAATAAATAAACAATAGAAGCAATTATAGCAAACACAAGAACAGTAATACATAAATGCGCTGGAAATAGTCTCATCAAGTCTAACATAGTATACATAGCCATGGGTTATTTTTTTTGTAAGAATGTATAGATAGAGATCAAGGAAAAAAGGAAAAGAAAAGGATAGGAAATGGGTTTTTAGCCAATTTTTAAAGACAGCTACAGAGTCAGAAGATCGAGTTGCGACCAGTAAATCATTCCACAGTTGTGGATCAGCTCCAGAGAAGGTACGCGCTAGTGTTTTTTTACCTTTTTGTAGAGAATGAATCTACAAGAGCGGGCGATGCTGGAAACATGGGCTGTGAAGCTAAGGTGATCATCAATGACCACTCCCAGGTTTCTGGCTGTCCTGGATGGCGTGATGGTCGAGGAACATAGCTGAATGGAAAGGTTGTGATGAATCTTTGGTTCAGATGATATGACAAGCAGTTGTGTTTGCAAGGTTAAGCTGGACATGGTGATCCTTCATGCAGAGTGAGATGTCCCTCAGGCATGCTGATATGCGGGCAGAAACCGTGTGGTCATCAGGGTGGAATGACAAGTGAAGTTGAGTGTCATCCGCAAAGCAGTGGTAGGAAAAGCCATGTTTTTGAATGACAGAACCCAGGGATGTCATATATATTGAAAAGAGCAGTGGCCCAAGCACGGAGCCTTGAGGCACCCCGGTATCGAGACGTTCGGAGACGTCGCCTCTCTGAATTACCTACCTTTAAGGTTAGACTTGAACCATAGATGCGCTTTGTCAGAGACACCCATAGTCATGAGGGCCAATAGGAGGCTGCTACTGTAAGGCTGCCACTAAGAAGCCCTGGCGGTCAAGCGAGTCATCCTATAGTTGGTAGTTTCCCGTGTTGTACATTGAGGATGCAGCCTCCTTCTCAGTGAGAGTTCTGATATGGGACTACTGTATTTTTAGAAGGGATTACCATGGCACTATTTAAACCTATTAATTTGTACACACAAACATCTGTCGCCAATTACCATTTTTTTGGCCATCACCTCTCTGAGGAGGGTAGGTGACCTAAGCATTATCTACTGCTCTTCGGGACAGGGATAAATAAATGTAAGACTCTTTAAGACTCTTAAACTACAAACTCAAAACAACTTACACTGACATATCGTAAAATACATCAGTGCCTTGTTTTGTCTCAAAATGCACATCGGTTATGTTTTTAGTCAAGCATGTTTGTTAAAGCTAGTTATCCCTGTCCGGAAAACCAGCCCTTCATGTCGGAGTTCACTCCAGGCAGAATTAAAGTCAATCTACACCCAAGACTGGGTTATAAACCTAACCCATATAGCCAGGACCTTAATTCTTCAGGCCTTTTTCTCCTCTTCCTCACGAGTTGGCAGATCAACAAGATTATCTTATTATCGACAATGGGGCAGCTTCCTGGACAGGGCTTATCCTAGTCCCAGACTAAAATACATGTTTGAGCTGCCCTAATTTTAAAAAACATTGTACTGACATTTCTTAACATATATCAATACCAAGATGCACACTATTGTTTATTGTATGGATTGTTTGTAAAAACTACCTAAATGTCCTAATATATCTATGACCTAGTCCTGGATCAACTTGTCCGGGAAACTTCTCCTAAATGATCGACTTTTGGTTTGTTTTGGAGCCTTTAACAAGGGTCAACCTGTCATGACTGGGTACAGGAATCAGGACGCAAGTGCAGGGTTCACCATGAAATAAATAACGTTTAATAAAAAATGAACAGAAACAAAACACGAGGAGTAAAACCATAACACAGGAACACGCAGTACATGGAACACAGGAACAGACATGAACGTAATGACAATGACAATGATCCGGCGACAGGTGAGAAACAGACAGCAGTATAAATACACAACACTTAACAGGGAACAGGTGTGATGAATCAGTCCGTGAATGTCCAGGTGACGTAATCGGAGAGACAAACAAAACATGACACGGATCACCGTGACATGACCCCTCCCTCTAAGAGTGGCTACCAGACACTCACCTAAACAAAACAAACACAAAAGTCTGGTAGCGAGAGTCCAAGGGAGGGGTGGAGGGCTTGGGGACCCTGGCGAAGCCGGCAGCCGCCGGGATGAGACCAACAGGAACGGTAGGCCGGACTGCGCCAGGAGAACCGGAGCGATCGCTCCGAGAACCGAGGCAGACGAATTACCCCCCTCCTGGGATTCGCCGACGATCAGCTGCCCCCGGAAGTCATCTCCCATCCCCTCGCGGAAACGGAGACCCTCTCACGGTAGCCACCCCGGGGAAATGATCGGGCGTGGTCCGTTCCGGATCCCCCTGCGAGCAGGATGGTGGTTCTCCGAGGGACCGTCGACGACGACTCAACCGTTGGGGGACCGCCTGGGCCGATCCTCCTCCCGCATGCTCGCAGGAGCGAGCGATCGCTCACGGTGGTCCCCAAGAGACATCGGGGCTGATGGGGAATGAACCCCGATGTCACTACTCCCCCTCGACGAAACTCCTGGGGGAGCCGCCCTCCGTGAACCCGCTGCGTCCAGTCTGGCCGGATCATTCTGTCATGACTGGGTACAGGAATCAGGACGCAAGTGCAGGGTTCACCATGAAATAAATAACGTTTAATAAAAAATGAACAGAAACAAAACACGAGGAGTAAAACCATAACACAGGAACACGCAGTACATGGAACACAGGAACAGACATGAACGTAATGACAATGACAATGATCCGGCGACAGGTGAGAAACAGACAGCAGTATAAATACACAACACTTAACAGGGAACAGGTGTGATGAATCAGTCCGTGAATGTCCAGGTGACGTAATCGGAGAGACAAACAAAACATGACACGGATCACCGTGACACAACCTAAACGAGACCATCAGTAAATTAATTGTGGAAGCTATTTTGCAAGTTATGAGGTGCACAGATTGCCTTCACCCCTTCAATCTGGGGCCCTCATGCAATATGTGTGTGATGCTGCAGGGTGATCCACCCCGCACCTGTTTATGAAGTACTACAGTTTGGACCTCTCATCCTTACCCTGAAACTAGATTCTTATGTCCTGATCTGTGCATAACACCTTGGACATTTCATTACCAAAGTGTCAATGACGCAGCGTTGAAGTTCCCTTGTTCTAAATTCCCTATGAGTAGGTTATGAAACTTTAATTTGAGACTTTTATTATATGCCGCTAGATGGCGTAGTTCCGCTTTGCGGTTCATTTTAGTTTCACTTTCACAGACGCTCGCTCCGCCATTTTTTTTGGGTGCTAATGTGCGTGGATTCATGTAAGTTCTCCTTAAACAATAACAATTAACATTAATACTTCATTGCAATGCTGTATTTTGAGTAATCCGTTTCTATTACTAATATAAATGTTAATTATGATGTAAAAGGCCAGTTATATATATTGTGGTTAAAACTTTTATGTTATATTACCAATTTTACTCCACACAGTGTATATATCATGTTTATTTGTATTATTTGACAACAATGTTATGTTAGCTGACTTAAATTGATATATAATTCCTCTGTGTATTTCAGGAAAACCACATTAATACCTTGTGGCCATGATTGTATGCTGCTATGAATATTAATACTCAAAGTGCTACATAAAGAGTTAACTGTTGCCTGTCTCCTGTCACACTTCTTACCGGAGCCCCGTAATGGATGGGCATTAACCTACCTAAACACCACAAAAGTCAATTACATTTGGTCCTTCGAGCCGGATGCTGCATTCATTACGGTGATCAATGGAGCGACAGAGCCACAGTTATCCTCTTGATTCCACACACCCTGTCCGTAGACAGGACAGAGTACGTCAGCTGCCTGCTCATCTGCAAGACTATGATGTAGCATTACCCAAATCGCTGATGCCAGTCCCTGGACTTTATGATAGTCCATACGCACAATCAAGGATAGATCATACAGGAGCACAGCTGATTCTCAGTGGACAGGCCGAGCCAGTCTCGACTGTTGAACAGCCTTCTGGTAATGAGCAACACATGCAGTATGGACCAAGCCATATGAGTAGTATTAACGTTGAACTTAGTGACCTTGTGAGGCAGCTAGATGTTGGGAGCTCTATTAGTCAGCTTGCTACACCAGCAGCACGAAACATGACTCACAGTCATTCTGAACATAATTCTCATAGCAGCGGCACAGTATCGCCTGTATTGCCCAGTCTCGAACAGGCTGAGGTTACTTTGCTACCTCCGGTTAGACCAAAGGCTACCGCTGTCCCTTCGATCGCACCTTGGCGTTTGGGACATCCACTGCCTGTTTTCGCTGGCACAGGAAATCTTCCCCAGCAGTCAACTCCATGGCATATGACACAGACCAGACCCAGTTTGGCACCTGATATGGCTATATCACATCCTGATATCACTGCTTTACATACAGCAGCATATCAGCAAACTTCATACAGTGCAGCAGACATTCACTCCTCATGTCAAATCATTTCATCACTACCACAGACAGTCACGTCAGTGAAGCTGCCAATAGTTACTGCACACACAACCTTTGTGCCACCTGTCTATCAGCTACAGGCGAATCGACCAAGTCAATCGCAACAGCAGTCTTTCACAAGGTCAGATCCTTATCGGATAACGTCATCTGTGACAGGATATCATTCTACCTTACTATCTTCTCAGACTCCACTCCAGCCACATTACTCTACTCCAGTTTCGACTTACCAACCAATGCCTGTGTCCCCTCCACTCCAGCCACATTACCCTACCCCGGTTTTGACCTACCAACCAATGCCTGCGTCCCCTCCTCTTCAGCCTTCGTACCCTGCTTCATTTTACCAGCCAACGCCTGTGGGCCCTCCACTCCAGCCAGTTCCAATTCCAGCTTTGCCTAAGCTTGTGAATGACAGTGAGCGTGAGTTTACAGACCTAAAGATGGCTTTGGACAATCTCCTCAATCCCCGTACTGAGCTTACTGAACATTATAAATATAGGGTGTTAATGGAACAATTGGTTCTGGAGGAGGCAAAGCTAATTGCACAAGCATGCCGGCATCATTCAGCACCTTATACAGCAGCGATGACCAGTTTACAACGCCAATACGGCCAACCTCACCAATTGGCACAAAGTGAAATAGCGGCCCTCCTAAATTCACCTGACGTTAAAGTAGGAGATGCAAAGGCTTTCCAGAGTTTCGCTCTTAATGTTGACTTGTTGGTGGGCATGTTGATGTCCCTTGAAGGACCACAGGGGCGAGAGCTTACCTGTACAGGACACGTTGATAGGTTACTCAGTAAGTTACCGAAGTACTACAGAGATAGCTTTATTGAACACCTCCAGTTACGGGGCCGACTGAGTTCTGTTAGCCTAAACCCATATAATTTGCATGACCTTGCAGACTGGCTGAAAGTAAAGGCAGAGGCCCAGCGTTTATCCTCAAAAATGGTGCAGCGCTATCAAACTGAGAAGGTTCAAGCAAGTAGAGAACGTCAGCCTAAACTAAAGCCCCCAGCTTGGCCCATCGCTGTCTATCATGGAAGTAATCAGCCCAAAGAGGTAAGCACCGTACATTTGGTTGCTACGGAAACTGCAGGTGCTCAACAATCAGCTAATAGGTTCAAGCGCCTATGTCTGTATTGTAAAAGTCAGGAACACTACTTGTCACAGTGCAATGAAATCACTAAACACTCGCCTGCACAGATTCTGAAGTGGATTAAGGATGGCAAGAGATGCTGGAAATGTGGACGTACAAGTCATAAATGTGAAGAATGTACACTAAAGAAGCCTTGTTCAGAATGTGGCGAGGTTCATCTTGGGGTCCTACATCGTATCGCACTGGAAGTTTCCCGCACTGTGCTGCTTACGACATCTCAAGATCGTGCCTATCTGTCGACTCCAAGCTCTACAGGACGGGTTTACTTAAAGGTGGTTCCAGTGCTGCTGTGGAAAGGCAAGAGCTCCATACCGACATATGCCATTCTGGATGATGGCGCCCAGAGGAGCATTATCCTTTCAGAAGCAGTCCAGTGGCTAGGTCTTGAGGGTGAAAATGAAACTATGACCCTACGCACCATTCGGCATGATATCAGTGTGTTACAAGGGCGGTCCGTTGATTTACTGCTTTCCACCCAGTCAAACCCAAATGAAAAATATACCCTTACGGGTGTGTTTTCGGCTCCTCTCCTTACATTGTCTGAACAAACATACCCGACTAGGAGACTTCAGCAATGTTATTATCATCTCAGAGAGATCCCTCTTCCATCCTTCGATAAGGTCCAGCCTCTTCTGTTAATCGGGTCCGACTACCCAAACTTGATCACAGCCAAAGAGCCTATCAGAATAGGACCAGCTGGTGGCCCAGCAGCTGTAAATACGCAACTTGGTTGGGTTCTCCAGGGACCAGATGGACTCCTTTCACATCAGGTACCTACACAGCAATGTTTATTTACTTCCCTCTCACCAATACCAGATCCGGTTTACCAACATGTCGAACGACTGTGGCAGCTAGATGTACTACCATATCGCAGTGAGAAGCTAGTAACACGGTCAAAGCAGGATCAAAGGGCTATAAACATGCTGGAGACAAAGACACAGCGAGTGGAAGTTAATGGCGTTGAGCGCTACGCTACCCCACTTCTTCGTGTCCAGGATGCTACCCCCTTGAGAGGAACCAAGGAATCAGTTCTTTCCAGCCTCAGGAACTCTGAAAGGCGCCTGAGTAAAGACCCAGAAAGAGCTAAAGTTTACGAAGCCGAAATACAGAAACTCCTAGATGCAGGCTATGTTGTCAAAATACCAACGGAGCATCTGTGGACAGATAAGGAGTCGTGGTTCATACCATCATCTTGTCCATCACAACGGCAAGGACCGGCTGGTTTTTAACTGCTCCTTCGTGCATCAAGGAATTTCACTTAATCAGCAACTACTTCCTGGGCCCAGCCTCGGTGCCTCTTTACTAGGAGTTCTCCTGCGGTTTCGGCAGTATCCTGTTGCCATTAGTGGTGATATCCGTGCGATGTTTCACCAAGTGAGACTTCTGCCGGAGGACAGATCCCTGCTGAGGTTCATTTGGAGGAACATGCGGAGGGAGAATCAGCCTGACATCCATGAATGGCAAGTCTTGCCTTTTGGAATGACCTGCAGTCCTTGCTGTGCCTCCTTTGCTTTGCGTAAACATGTTCAAGAACAACAGCCTGGCAATGAAGAGGTGTTACAGTCTATAGAGCAGAGTTTCTACGTAGACAACTGTCTACAAAGCTTTTCGACCCCTGAAGAGGCTAAGGAACTAATTGACAAGATGAGACCACTCTTAGCCTCTGGGGGTTTTGAGATAAGGCAATGGGCTTCTAATGTTCCATCAGTAGTCCAGCACTTACCAGCAGGAGCACGTTCTGAGAGCATTGAACTGTGGCTTCAGCAGTATACCCCGGATCCTCTAGAACATGCTCTCGGTTTAATGTGGCATTGTCTCAAAGATCATTTAGGGTATAAGCATCGGGCAATAGGAGAGCATCCCCCAACAATGAGACACCTTTACAAAGTTCTAGCATCGCAATATGACCCCGTAGGGTTTATTGTTCCCTTCACTACCAGGGCCAAGGTGCTTATCCAGAAATTCTAGACCAAACCACGGAATTGGGATGATCCGAACTTACCTGCAAATTTGCTGGAGCAGTGGAACCTCTGGGAAAGAGAATTACCCAACCTTAGCAAAATCAAGTTGCCTAGATGTTATCTTCCCCCCAACTTTGCAGTGGAAACATCAAGATTTAGCCTGCATGTTTTCGGGGATGCATCAGAAGTGGCCTACGGATCCGTTGCGTATCTGCTTATTGAGCAGAATGGAGAAGTCCATACCTCCTTTGTCATGGCTCGCTCCAGGGTTGCCCCCAAACGACAGCTATCAATACCACGGCTTGAGTTGTGTGCAGCGCTGACCAGTGCTCAATTAGCCAGATTTCTCCAACAGGAACTGAGCATTGTTGTGGAAAATGTGACATTATGGACTGACTCCACCACCGTCCTTACCTGGATAAACTCTGAATCTTGCCGATATAAGGTATTTGTCGGAACAAGAATAGCCGAAATTCAAGAGCTCACTGGAGACCACACATGGAGGTATGTTGATTCCTCAAATAACCCGGCAGATGACATTACCAGGGGCCGGACACTTACTGAGATAGCAAGCCCAGGTAGGTGGAGTCAAGGTCCAGAATTTTTGAAGGAACCACCAGAGCAATGGCCAACTACACCCATGGCAGAAATCCATGATGATCCTGTGGAAGCAAAGAAAGGTATTTTCTGTGGCCTAGCAACAAATGACCAAAACTCTGGAATGCCTGATGTATCAAAATATACCTCATGGAAAGCCTTGGTTGATGCCACTTACCAGTTCCTTCACGGGGCGGCTACTCAAGATACAAATGCACAAACTCCAGACTACCGAAGTGCAGAAGCTTGCATACTGAGCCAGGCTCAAGAGGAATCTTTCTCAGAGGAGTTTAGAGCCTTAAAGACAGCAAAACCGGTGCCCGTATCCAGCCGTCTGCATACCCTTGCGCCAGAGTTTGATCACACGCTGGCACTAATCCGTGTGGGTGGTAGACTACGGAAACTGTCTGATTCCAGTGAGACTGAGATACACCCAGTGGTCTTAGACCCACACCATTCAGTGACTAAGCTCCTCATAAGGCACTTCGACGAGTGTTTACTTCATCCAGGTCCAGACAGGGTTTTCGCAGAACGACGTCGCTATTATTGGATTCTGAGAGGCAGGCAAGCAATTAAAAAACATCAAAGGGAATGTGTGGAGTGCCAGAAGTGGAGGGCGAAGCCGATAGTACCCATTATGGCTGACATACCCTCAGCTCGTCTGCGACTCAACCAACCGCCTTTTTTTTTCGACTGGAGTTGATTGCTTCGGGCCCTTTATTGTTAAGATTGGCCGGCGCTCAGAGAAGCGATGGGGAATCATCTTCAAGTGCTTGACAACCCGATGTATTCACCTTGACCTTCTTAACAGTATTGATTCAGATGCATTCTTATTGGCACTTAGGCGTTTTATCGCTCGAAGGGGAACACCATCTGAAATTCTCTCAGATCAAGGGACTAATTTCAGAGGAGCAGAAACTGAATTAAGGCAAGCCTTTAAGGAAATGGAGCCCAGGCTGCAGGAGCTGCTAGCTGGCTATCAGATCACCTTTAAGTTGAATCCTCCGGCTGCACCACATTTTGGAGGCATCTGGGAAAGGGAGATTAGATCGGTAAAGTCTGCCCTGCAAGTAGTTATAGGAAGTCAACCTGTTCCAGAGGAAGTGCTGAGTACTGTCTTAATTGAAGTAGAAGGTATTCTGAATAGCAAGCCATTAGGTTACGTTTCATCTGACGTAGCGGACTTAGACTTGGTCACTCCTAATATGCTGCTTATGGGCCGACGGAATGCCTCGCTTCCTCAAGTTATTTACACTCCAGAACCTGTAACCAAGCGCCGCTGGCGTCATACTCAAAGTATTGTTGATCACTTCTGGTTATACTACACCCGACATTACCTGCCAGACTTACAGACTCGACAGAAGTGGCAACGAGAAACACAGGATCTAACTGAGAACACAGTGGTGATGATTATGGATCCACAACTTCCTAGAGCCAGCTGGCCAGTTGGTCGGGTTGTTAAACTGATACCCAGTGCTGATGGACATATCAGGTCAGCTCAAATACAGATCGTCTATACTTAAGGCCTGTTGCCAAACTTGTAAGACTTCCACCAATTCCTGATGGAGATGAAACTAATCCCGGAGACTAGGGAATTTACTTTATTACATATTAGCTATGCTAATCTGGGGGCGACTGTTCTAAATTCCCTATGAGTAGGTTATGAAACTTTAATTTGAGACTTTTATTATATGCCGCTAGATGGCGTAGTTCCGCTTTGCGGTTCATTTTAGTTTCACTTTCACAGACGCTCGCTCCGCCATTTTCTTTGGGTGCTAATGTGCGTGGATGCATGTAAGTTCTCCTTAAACAATAACAATTAACATTAATACTTCATTGCAATGCTGTATTTTGAGTAATCCGTTTCTATTACTAATATAAATGTTAATTATGATGTAAAAGGCCAGTTATATATATTGTGGTTAAAACTTTTATGTTATATTACCAATTTTACTCCACACGATGTATATATCATGTTTATTTGTATTATTTGACAACAATGTTATGTTAGCTGACTTAAATTGATATATAATTCCTCTGTGTATTTCAGGAAAACCACATTAATACCTTGTGGCCATGATTGTATGCTGCTATGAATATTAATACTCAAAGTGCTACATAAAGAGTTAACTGTTGCCTGTCTCCTGTCACACTTCTTACCGGAGCCCCGTAATGGATGGGCATTAACCTACCTAAACACCACAAAAGTCAATTACATCCCTTGAAAGGGAACGTCTCGGGTACAATTGTAACCTCTGTTTTCTAAGATAGGGAACGAGACCCTGTGTCTCATTACCATGAATCCTTGTGCCTGTAGCGCTCGCTTCATTTTTCCAGAAGCTGTATTGCACTGTTTGCGCTTCTCTATTATGCCTTCCGGTATCTGTCACACTCGTGACGTCATCTAACATCGCCTATAACACAGATTAGTTTAATAAATTATTCAGATGCGCGGACGCTGGTCCCTTCCCAAAGTGTCATTTCATGATGCAGCATCTCGTTCCCTATCTCAGGGAACAGAGTTTACCATCGTACCGAGACGATATGTCTTGGAGAATTGGGTCTTTCTGCCAAACAGGTTATTGTAAGCCACTGTATCCTGATTTTTTTAATCTAAGCCCACATTTCCAGGAATAGACTTTGTAAATATAAAAAGAGCTTTGATTGCATGTTGTTGTTTGTTCAACTTCAAAGTCCAGACAGGTTCAATATCTTTTTAGGGCGTAATGTTTGTTCAGTAAGATATATGCATTGATGTAAACTTTCCTGGATGTCATTTATTGTTTGGAGTATGATGGTATAGATACGTTTGGCCATTGTCCTGTGCACATCTCTGACCATGCCATAATCTCCTACTGTAAACAAACCATGCAGCACAAAATAAAAATACATGTGCACAAATAATTTGTTATAGCTTACTTTAAAATATGATATGGCAGCTGACCTTAATATTATTGTCATTTGTGTTTATGCAGTACAATCAAACTATATTTGTGTTATTATAGGAATTTGGCATATTAAGAAATGACAAATAAATCATTAACATTTTGTTCCTACCTCCACTGTTATTTTATTATAAATACAGGCATTGTGAGTTTAGACTCATATAATCAGGTCATCATCTACATAAATATGGTAAGTTCCTATCATACATTAATCACAACTTAGATCTTTTTTTTACATTATTGTTCTTACATTTTGATACAATAATACAAATATCACCTAAAGTAAGTTTTATTATGTACTTCTGCCTTCAATAAATAAATCACACTTTTAAACTTATTTTGTCAAGCATCATTTCATTCAGCCTATATTATATCATCATCATATCATTATTATGTCCTTTGATTTCATCCTCATATCTATGAATATATTTACTCATTACTGTTGGATCAGCTTGTTTATTGTTGATTTTGAAGAGGTCTGTAGTTTTGGGAGTGTTTCTCTGTGCAGTCTTTTCTCCGGTCCATCCAGCATGCTCGCAGGCTGGACACAAGGGACCAGGTACACACCGCATTTTTACACACATTTTAATACGGACGCTGTTATCCAGTATACCCAGGCTATGCATTTTTGACATTTAAACCCATGATCATTTTGCTAGCACCAATTGCAAGACTGCTACCAGTTGAGATACAGAAATGGGGTCAACATTACATCTACACACATAGCCACATATTATAATTTATCATAGTGTTTTTGAATTTTTTGACAGGTGCAGTAAGATTTTGTCAGGACACAACTGATAAAACCTGGCATCCTGTTGGTTCCACTTGGAGGAACAGTAAGTGTATGGACTGTGATTGTACTGCTGAGTCAATGAGATGCTGTGATGCGTGAGTATGAACTACTTTATCAACTTTTAGCTGTTAAAGGTTTATGAGGATTTCTGGTTTCCAGAATGTTTGCATGAGGTTGTTTTTTATCATTTTTTTGGTAAAGACAAAGACTTGTGAATGTTTACTGTTCATTTTTCTTTGAACAGACTGTTGCTAATAAATTTGATATATATAAATCTACAGCAAACTACTGGCAAACAGCTGTAGAACTACAGCAATTTTTTTACAGTGTATGTAGGCTGATTTTATATAAAAAACTGATCAGTAAACTGATTTTGAATATTTTTGCATATTACATACTATACTATACACTAGTGTTACAAGTATTACATTGTTTCTTCAAATATATCATTATTATATTTAAATAATTAATTTATTATATAATTTGAACAAATATTTAATTTTGGTTTCTTAATATTTAATGGATAACAGTATAGGGTAACTCATTAAACCTGATTGTGGTTTCCGACAGTAATCTGCTGTATATCATAGATTCCTATACTGATATATGCAGTATAGATGTGCAATCATTGTACTCTTATAATGTTAAACGGGACATTTCACAAGACTTTAAGATAAAAATAAATCTTTGGTGTCCCCTGAATAGGTATGTGTAAGTTTAGCTTAAAATTAGGGATGCACCGAATCCAGGATTCGGGTTCGGCCGAATCCTAGATTTTTTTCCACCGAACCGAACCCTAGGCTTGCACTAAGCTGGTCAACGTTACGCGGCCGTTAATTACACACATCGGGTGCTGACGTGGAGATAAGCTTTTTCTTTTAGTGAGCCTTAGGGGCGGTTCACATTTCGAGAACTTGAGCCTGTCGCACCGCATCGCTTTCATTATGCATAGGCTTATGGTAATTGTCAAAATAGTTTTTCCCACTTGTCATCCTGGCATACAGCCTATCCTTTTTTTTTAAAGTTAAAATTAAATAATATGAAAAATACACTGCTGTGGACGTTGTTTACTTCATTAATGTGTTTTACCGTGTTAATGGAATAAGAATGCGAATAGGATTCGGTATTCGGTTTCGGAACCCAACAAATCTGGATTCGGTGCATCCCTACTTAAAATACCAAATAGGTAATTTATTATAACATGTTAAAATTGCCACTTTGTATGTGTGAGCAAAATGTGCAGTTTTGGGTGTGTCCTTTAAAATGCAAATAAGCTGATCTCTGTACTAAATAGCAGTGCCGTGGTTGGATAGTGTGTTATCCCCTTCTGACATCACAAAGGGAGCCAATTTTTTCATAAAAATGTCCCCTTTAAGTGATTTTGATTGTATTTTGTTTGATTTTTACAGAATGGAGAATCCTATTAATTATCCGGACAAGTGCACAGTTGAAAAAGATTACACAACATGCACAGTTCAAGTTGTTGAGAAAAAACAATGTCCTTATTCTGCCACTGGTAAATAAATGCCATCAATGAAGAATTTAAAAAAAAAAAATCCAATGATATACAAAACAATAACTTTCATTGGTTTAATTGGGACATTATCATGATAAAAAAAGAAAACAATACAGTAACCACAAGACATAAAGAATATAGAAATGTTCAAGCATAAAACATGAACTTAATAATTAACTCTGTAAAAAGACAACATTGTTAGCTGACTTTATTTACAGTGAAATAATCTCGCAGAAAAAAAAGATAAAGCACAGAAACATGTATGTTATAAATATGAATGTAGTTTCAATAGTAAATACTAACTAACACAAAACTGTGATATTCTGTGATTATAGAAAATAAAACTGAATCAATATTGCTTGTTTGTTCGTTGCTAGCCAAAGCCAGCCCATCTTAATATCTTGCCATTTCTCTGAATAAAGATCATCTTACTTATTTGTTGCACACACCTTATTGTTAGTAAATGTGATTCTGTGTCAACATTTGTGCACTATAAAAAAATGCAGAATTTTTGTCATATCAATATATATTTTATGTAACTTTAAATAAAAAAAAAATTTACTTAACTAATAAAATCAAGTTGAAATTGTTTATGTTATCTTCTCAAGCCAAAACTTAAAATAGTAGGTTGAATTGACTTGCAAAAGCATGTGCATGCTGCATTTTTACAGTGCGTGAAAACATTTGTACGAACATTATTTACCACTAGATGGCACACTAACTTTTTTACTGCCTTGAGTTCATTCATTGCTCTAAAAAGTGGATGGAAAGCTTAAAGTCAAGAGGCTCAGAGAGACAATGACATAATGTATAAAAGATTTAAAGTACGCACATCCCACCTTCTGGCAGGTGCTGAACAAGAAGAGAACTAATAAAGTGAAAAAAATTTAATGTCCACAACACTGCTATTTACTCCCATATTTTAATAAAAGCAACGTTTCGACCCTACTGGGACTTCTTCAGGCAAATGGTAGAACACATTTGATACAGAGATATATAGGCCTTACAATAAACTGACCCACCATGTGATTACAATTAGCTTGATTGGGTCTAAACAAGCCAGGTAACCACACTTATTAATTAATTGAAAAAACACTTGCATAGAAAAAACAATCAACATACACAGAAAAACAATTCCATATGTACAAGTTAACCAGTGAAAAGGATTTTTAAAGTAAAAACACATATGCATTTAACTTACTAAAATATAGTCAGGAACGGGCATTTACCTACAGAAAAAAGCAGTGCATACTCACATATACATCATGTATATATATCTATACGTATAAAACCACAATCATATACATAAGCTACAGGCTTTATGTCAAACTCTTCATTAAGACCATAAGGAGACATTGTATTTAAATAGTAAATCCAAAAAGTTTTCCGTTGGAGACCCGCTCAACCCCGATGTATCTAAGGGCGCTGACATTATGCCCAGCTAATTTAAAATGAGCGGCAACAGGACTGCGTTCATCTCCTTTTCTGATGGTGCTTCTGTGCTCACTGATTCTAGTTCGTAGCGTTCTCATTGTTTTACCAACATAATATGTTGGTAAAACAATGAAAGCGCAATGATAAGCCACATGGGCAACTAATTAAATAAATAACATGTGTAGTGCCACGAATAGATAATGCCTTACCAGTGTGTGAATGATTAAAAGTTTTACACTTATGCGTGTACGAGCACTGGGCACAACTGCCACATCTATAATTACCATCCGGCATGCTAAGAAAAGGTGTAGTAAGTTGTGGACATCATTCTTAACAAGATGGTCTTTTAAGAAGCATGCTTAAAAATAAGCTTGGGTTTTTCTGGAAAGAATCAATAATGTAAAGGGAATATTTTATGTTTGACCATCAGACACCGAAGGGCAGAGCAGCTGCATTGAGATTGCGGAAAATTTCAGAAGGACTTGTCGAGATGAGGCTGCCCTCGTCGGTGTATACGCCGCTGACCGCCCCCTGATTCACTGGAACTCATCCAAAAGGAAATTTTAATACAGGCGTTATCTTTACTAACTAACCACATATTTGAATTTTTTAATCTATATTCTCGACTGAACAGCTCTTAAAGCTACATTTAATGACAAAGAAAGAGTAATATTTCAAATATTGTGCAAGCTGTATTGCCGTTGACGCAAAATGCATTCTGGGAAACTTGGCTGTCAGAAGTCCGCAGAAGTCACCTCCTGATGCATCCTCGATAAAATGGGCAGATCAAGAACACATCTAGGGATGTTATGTGAACTTGGCTTGATGCAAACTTGGATTTGGAACAGTACTTGGGCCCACAACTCCACAAGAACACAAGAAACGGCCTCTTGGCCAGATGGTAAATGGCTGCTGAACTGGATGACGATGGAAAAGGAGGAGGGAGAGGGAGGCCGGGCGGGAACGGCGATAAAAATTGGACGGAACCAAATGCTTTGACTTCCCGGGCTCTGTGCCCGCTGTGGCCTCGAGGTCCGCGGTAGAAGGTGATTCTCTGGTCTCTGGAAGTGGAGTAATGGTGCCCAAAACGAATAGACCAGTGGTTCCCAACCTTTTTAGCCCTAAGTACCCCTACAGCCCTATCAGTAAGGCTCAAGTACCCCTTCATCGAAACTAAACCAAAGTTGTGTTTTACAGACAAATAATTAGTCATATTAATTAATTTTAAACATTAAAGTAAAAAGCACTGACTGATTAGGCATGTTTATTTGTCTTCAGGGTTTTAAACCAGGGATAAAGCTTAGGTTAGAGCTCACTCTGACATTATTATGAATTGTCATGCAGTCATGCGGAAAGATTAATGAATGCAGACATTTAATATACATTGATATGCAAATAAGCAAACCTTTTATTACCAAAACTTGTCACACTATCAAAACATTAAAGGGGTTATAGCGTGAAAATCTGACTTTTTCCATGTTCAAGGGCTACAAACTGCTTCTATCAACCTAGAATACGGGAAAAAGAACAACTTTGATTTGGTAAACCATTCTCTGCAAGCATGTGAAACAAATATTCAGGTTATTTAGATTTCGCCTGTTTTGTGACGTAGGTACCAAGCCAATTACAATAATACCGCCCCTTAATCTGCACTACCCAACCACGACAACCACGTTGCTCAGACCTACAAAATGGCAATTTTAACATGCTATAATTAATTATCTGTGGGGTGTTTTGAGATAAAACTTCACATACAGACTCTGGGAACGCCAAAGACTTATTTTACTTTTTTTTTTATTCATCATATGACCCCTTACAGGCAGACAGGCACAGACAGGTATTATTAAAGATGAGCTTGTTGGACCTTTTTGGGTTGAAAATGGATAGAAAAAACAACTCTCAGACCTACTGTCAATTTTTAGAAGACACTTTCTTCAAGCAGTGGTACAGGAAAAAGTTTGCATCTTTTTTATGCAAGACAACGCTTCAGCACATGCATCAAAGTACTCCACTGCATGGCTGGCCAGTAAAGGCCTTAGAGATGAAAAACTAATGACATGGCCCCCTTCTTCACCTGACTTAAACCCTATTGAGACCTTTTGATCCCTTCTTAAGCAGGACATTTACAGTGAAGGTAAACCGTACACCTCTCTGAACAGTGTCTGGGAGGCTGTGGTTGCGTCTGCACAAAATGTTGGTTCAGATCAGATCAAGAAACTGACTGAATCAGTGAATGGAAGGCTTGTGACTGTTATCGAAAAGAAGGGTGGCTACCCATACGGAAATGTAATATATGTGAATATATGAAATATCCCTATATGAAATATATGGTAATATAAAGTAGAAACATATATGTACATATATGTACAACCATATATGACACCTATTCGAAAATGGAACAATTTCATATATTGACATATATGTCTATCCCATACAAATATATGTCTATGTGTGCAAAAAACATACATAGACATATATGTCATCTATATAATTATTTATATATGTGACATACATGACTTCACATATATGTCTAATATATGTTGCATACATATACTTATCATATATCATAAAATAATTAAATTTGAACCGTGGTTTTTATCTATTTTTCGCATGTTTCAGATCACAGGTAGGACGTACAACCCATTCACACAACTTAACACACAAACACAATTTATTATTTGTAATGTACCTGATGAGTCCAGTCGGGCCTCGAACCCGGGTCCTCACGTTGAAAGTCGTCCGCGCTATCCACTGATCCACCCAGCAGTTGGATGGGAGGGGCTAACAACTTAAGCTATTTGTGTGTTACTGAAGTAGGCGCTGTTTAGCTTGTATTTTACAGTGTTCGTTTTATTATTCCTCCTGTTTTTATTTTATGCAGGGGTACACAGTGCAAATTTAACCCTTGTGCATTGTTCAAATTTAATACATCCACTAAATTAAACATCTGTAAAAATGTATCAGATTATTTTTTCACTTTTTTTGCATAAATTTGTTAGTCAGTTCTGATCAAAACTACCAAATTTTTACAAAAATTCCATGATTTTAACTCTTTAATTGCCAAGTTCATAAGTGGATTTGGGGAAAATCTAAATGACAAATTTTCAATACAAAAAGTGATTGTAGACTGGATTTTTTTAACCTTTTTCGCAGTCTTGGGCATGTCAAATATAAAGTAAAAACATTGGCTTTTGATTATTGTTTTCTTCCTCATTTATTGTTAGTGGCTGTTTTTGCCCCATTGACTTCCATTATAACCACATTTTTTGATTGCAGAGCAATGACACCTTGTTATCATGCATTTTTGAATGTTGGTGGTTTTTCCTTTTGCAAAGAGGTCAAATTTGTCATTTTTACTGTTGATCACCATGTGGCACCATTAACCCTTTAGTAGACCTGTGCTGTGCAGAGCTTAATTTCTAGCTTGTACATTGAGTAATATGGGGGCGGTTTCCCGGACAGGGATTATCTTAATCCAGGACTAGGCCTTAGTTTAATTAGGAAATATAACTAGTTTTAACAAACATGCCTTACTAAAAACATTACCTGTATGCATTTTGAGGCAAAACAAAGGGCCCTGATGTATTTTAAGATATGTCAGTGCAAGTTGTTTTCAGTTTGGACAGCTCTTAAAAATGTTTTAGTCTAGGACTAGTCTATCTGTCCGGGAAACCGCCCCCATGGAGTATAACTCCATAATAAAAGTATAGTATTGTGCCAAATGCATGCAGTTTGAAACTAGGCAGGGTTATAATGTTATGACCCTAATAATTTTTAAACAATATATTTACAGACCTATATAGGCTATGTTGTTTTAGAAATCTAGACATAAAACATATTGATATCATATGGTTGGAGCATACAGTATCATGTAAAAATCCATCTTATATGGTTGTAAAATACAAACCCATATAAGAATTCATACATATACATATTTTAAATATATGTATTTAAATACATTTTAATATGAGTATTCCATATAGGTTTAAAACATATATCTTCATATATCAAGAGTATCTATATATGTGATATTAATATATGTATTTATATACATTTTAATATGAGTATTTCATATAGGTTTAAAACATATATCTTCATATATCAAGAGTATCTATATATGTGATATTAATATATGTATTTATATACATTTTAATATGAGTATTTCATATAGGTTTAAAAAATATATCTCATATATCAAGATTATTTATATATGTGATATTCATATATGTATTTATATACATTTTAATATGAGTATTTCATATAGGTTTAAAACATATATCTTCATATATCAAGAGTATCTATATATGTGATATTAATATATGTATTTATATACATTTTAATATGAGTATTTCATATATGTTTTAAACCTATATATTCATATATCCAGAGGATCTATATATGTGATATTAATATATTGCATATATATGTAACATATATGCCAAGATCGGTTTTGATATAGGGACATATATGTCATATATTACATTTCCGTATGGGTATATTGGTCACTGAGTCTATATTTTTTAATTTTTTATTGTTTTATTATTTTCTTTTTGTAAATTTAGAGTTTGTTTATTATTCTCACTTTAACAGGTGAAAAAAAACAAGTGAGATGGTAAAATCTTTGTTTTTCATTTAGTTGCCTAATAATTCTGCACACTAATAGTTGCCTAATAATGATGTACATAGAAATATTCTCTTAAGAAAGCCAAAATTTCACTTTTACTACTTAAATGTTCAGGTTTGAGGGTTTGTTAACATTTTGAATTGACCAAGAGCACTGTAGTTGTACAATAACAAAAGTAATCCTCAAAAATACAACTTGCCTAATAATTCTGCACTCCCTGTAATAGCCTAATATTAATGATACGATTAAAGTTCCATTACATTTAAACTAGTCATTTTTACAATGCTTTCCTCACAAAATCAATCTTTTAGGTCAGGAGTGGGGAACCCTGGGTCCTGGAGGGCCACTGTCCTGCAGAGTTTAGTTCCAACCCTAACCAAACACACCTGAATTTCAATTCCAAGTAATCCTGAAGATTTTTCAGGTGTGTTTAATTAGGGTTGGAACTAAACTCTGCAGGACAGTGGCCCTCCAGGACCAGGGTTCCCCACCCCTGTTTTAGGTCAATGACTGGACAAACAAGAGACATTTTTTTGTAAAAGACTCTTAGTTTCTGCTAGTTTGGAGGTAGAGCATCGCAAATGGGGTGTTACATAGTTAAACACCATGAAGCTGAAGCAATTTCCATTTCAACATTTTATTAATGCCAGTACAGATTTCATGTGACACAGCTGTGGTTATGGCTTTGCTGTAGTGATGGTCGTTTTCGAAGCACTGCTTCATGAGGCTTCGAAACATTTACGAATCTTTTGTTTCGAATCAGTGGTTCGGAGCGAGTTTCAAACGTTTCGAAAATCCGATGGTTCACCACTAGGGGAAGTTGATCACATGACCAGTGTCTAATATGTTTCGGTGAACTCGGGTCAGTTTTATTATGCAAGTTCATAAAACATTTATTCTTCTGACTAATAACACTGCCATTTTGTCTATTTATTGTTTATAGACAGATTTAATCACAAAAATGTGCATAATTAAAAGGGTAGTTAGTTTTAATGATTTGTTTGCCCTAAATAAAACTAAAAACACATTATACACTTTTAACTATGTTTTAAGTTAAATAATTTTTTTAACATAGTTAAAAAAAATCTTGCTATTATTTTGTAAAAAAAAAAAGGTTAAAATGTTTGGTCATATCTGCTTTACACTATTTTGACCAGCAGGGGTCGCCAGCGTGTGTGGTGTTTCGAAATGCTTCGAAAAACTGAATCAATTTTCGACGCAAATGGTTCAATTGATTCGAAGCTTCGAAAAGCTTCGTTTCTCCCATCACTACTTGCTGTGGCTGTGATATGCTGTGTTTGTATAACTTAAATGCAAACAATAATAAACAATTAGATAATAAACAGAGTATGCAATATATTCCAAACAATCAGGTAGAGAGAACAAAACTTACATTTCACACAGCTAAAGCACCATAGAGAAATGCATCAGGAACAAAGGGAGAGTGTGAACTGCTGCACTACCAAACACAATTGAGGATTGCACTAATTGAGTTCAGCTGTTCTTAGTGGGAGGAGCTTCCAATGACCTAAAAGATCTCATTGGAATTTTCTACATTTTTATAAAAAGTAAGTGAGATCAAAGCTAAATCTTTTCGCATACCCCCGGTTGGGAATCACACTAGACGCAGACACGCTAACATCATATAAACTTTGTTGGTCTGGTATTTTGTGAAGCACGGGATGAAGACACTGACGACGAAATACAAAAGTACACATAACTTTAATGAAACTCAGAAATATTAAACAAACATGCTCACAATAGACAATAACAGACCAATACTGCAACTCAGGAGGGGGGATTAATACACAAGACTACAGGTGGAAACAATCAAGGAAATGGGATGGTGATAACAACACAGGTGAGAACACTTTACACAATAAAAACTCACATCATGACTCTTACACTCTGTTCATTATAAATACAGGCATTGTGAGTTTAGACTCATAGGCAGGCCATCATCTACATAAATATGGTAAGTTATTATCATGCATTAATCAAAACAATTTTTTTACAATGTTGTTTTTACATTTTCAATTTGCAGAAATTCACATTTAAAAAACATTAATACAAATTTCACTCTTACAGTAAGTTTTAACTTGTCAAGCATCATTTCATTCAGCTTATACCATTATTAGTCCTTTTGATTTCATGAATCTATTCATGGACTAATGTTGGATCAGTTTGTTTATTGTGTTTGTTGATTTTTAAAGAGGTCTGTAGTTTTGGGAGTGTTTCTGTGTGCGGCAATTTCTCTTGTCCATCCTCAATGCTCACGGGATTCACACAAAGCAGGTACACACACGGCATTTTTATTCACATTTAATGCATTTTTATGATAATTTTTTAGCACACATTGCTAGATCGCTACAGAAATGTGGTCAACATTACGTTCACATACATGGCCACATTAGGATTTATGCATTTTTGAATTTATGACAGGTGTAAAATTTTGTCAGGACACAACCGATAAAACCTGGCATCCTGTTGGTTCCACTTGGAGGAACAGTAAGTGTATGGACTGTGATTGTACTGCTGAGTCAATGAATTGCTGTTCTGCGTAAGTATGAACTACTTTATCAACTTTTAGCTAAAATTACTCTCACGGAAAAACGTTGCATTATTCTTGTTTTAACAATGTCTGTAATGCAACGCCGTTTTTAAATCGTAAAGGGTGGTTTCCCGGACCAAGATTAGCAAAGCCAGGAAATACAATTAATTGTATTTAACAATTAATTGTATTATTAATTTAAATATTTGCCATCAGTAAATATTTAATATATCATGGTTATTTATCACAGAATGACTTTTACATTATGTAGGATGGTGTTTTTTTTTTTTAAATATAGAAACCGTAATTCGAAATTTTTACTATAGTGTTAAAAGTATTAAATTGTTTGATGCTCTACCCTTGATTCTACAAATATATCATGAATATATTTAAATAATGAATTTATACACAAGTACTGTCCTTAATATTTCATGGATACTGTAGAGTATTGGGTAACCTGATTGTGGTTTCTGACAATAATCTGCTGTACAGGCACGTGCACACATAGACATCAAAGGGGGCTTGAGCACCTGCCCTTTTTATTCCTGGAGAGAAAGTGCCCTTTTTTTCTGGGGTGCTTTTAAAAAAATACTAATAATATGATCTTTATTCGTATAACAACTGATGTCTGTCTGTTTCTTGTGTTTTTTACTTGTTGCTTATTTAATTTAACATGAGATTTAAACTCTTCTATAAAGAAAAATAGCGCTATTTGTGGCACACAAACGGTTAACAGATGAGTCCCGCCTCCAAAATTCACATCGCTAATATGATTGGCTTTACCTTTCCTTAGTCCCGCCTCTCTAACTTACTTCGCTTTATGATTGGTTTGTCAACACTCGTGGTGCATTATTCGCGCTTCAAGCGCCAAAGCCTAGCCCGACCGAGACGCAATCATGTGCATGATTATGCAGGCAGGCAGCTACCGGTAAGTGTGTGAGGAAGAAAGCATTCTTATATTAACAGTTTTATGCACAAAATATGGGACACGTTGTTACACATAACGATTCAGGGACATTGTTTTCCATGGCAATCCCATATTAACCTGAAGAGTTGCAAACTTGTAACAGTGTAGTGTATGTAGTTTAAACAGACTGCTCATAAAATAATAAAGCACAAACAATAATATAATTGCTAACTACAGTAGTAAGCTTTTTTGTTTGCGTTTTTTGTAATGGCTGTTAAATAAGTATAATGTGTTATACTGGAGTGCTGGAGTAGATTGGGAAGAAATCTGATGGTTCAGTATTTTACTTGCCCAGTCTGAATTTTCACTGACATCACAAAAAAGTAAAATATAAAATACAAATAAAATAGGCCTAATCTATATTTGATGTTTCTGACATGTGTAATCCTAATAAATATGAAACCTAAGATTAAAGGTGCCATAGGATGTGTTGTCATAATATGTTAAATTGTTCTTTGACCATTACATAGAATGTATGTTGCTTTATTAAGTGCAAAAATTATCCAGAAACGTTTTTACATGTCTATTTACAACCCTAGAATTTGACATTTTAATTAAATGGTCTATTTTTGCCCTATTTGAAAGGTTCATGAATAATAATGTTGAGCTCTGCTCTGATTGCTCTGATCTGAGGCTCATGCCAGAAACTCACATTAGTAATCAGACCTTATATTTTGAGCCCTTATCAGACAAAAATACATTTTGAGTAACAACTAATCAGCTAAACGCTAGCATATGATATAGCATTTATTGGCATGTAGCGCTAACTCAGCAATCACAACTATGTTTTTAGCATTTTAACAAATTTGTAATTAATGTTATTGTAATGTAATTTAATGTTTTCAAAACATGCACATTGTGTAATGGCTTCCTTTGCTGCTCTATAAACCTAGACTACTAAGGAGACCATGGTGTCTGTGTGAACTGATTATTTTGTAGACATCTTTTGAAAATTAAACAATTGGGTGAGTTTGAGGAAGATAAAATTAATTAACCTTTTTAATATATATATATTTTTTTAAAGGAAGTCAGAATTGCATTAATATATATACTTTTTGTTTAAAAAAAAAATAAAAAAGAAGAGAAGTGCCCTTTATTTCACTTGAGCCCCTGCCCCTCAAAATGTCTGTGCACGTCCCTGCTGCTGTATAATATAGATTCCTTTACTTGTATATGTATGCAGTAATTGTTCTCTAATGTATATTAAGTGATTTTGGTTGTATTTTGCAGAATGCCGAATCCTGTGAATTATCCGGACAAGTGCACAGTGGAAAAAGATTACACGACATGCACAGTTCAAGTTGTTGAGAAAAAACAATGTCCTTATTCTGCCACACTTAAATAAATGCCAGCAATGAAGAAATAATAAAACTATTGATGTATCCACTGATTTATGAAACAATAACTTTCACTGGTTTCATTTGGACATTACAAGACATAAAGAATATATAGAAATGTTAAAGCATAAAATATCACTGCATGAAAAGAGCTGTCCAGTATACGGACAAATACGGGATGGGAAATCCCTGCTATAGGTTTGCCAGATTTGTGGCAGAGTGCTTGGAAAGGTAATGCACAGAATTAAACTCGTGAAACATCCAGAAACCCTTTGTATGTAGATGTGTATATAGGAACTGGTGGAAGTTTGTGAGGAGGGGTAGGTGTGAGGTGAGTACACAGTGATGGGCGATACCAGTTATTTTCTTGTCGATCCGACTACAAAGTACGAGTATCACTAACCCAACCGAAACTAAACTGTGGGGTACTATGCAACGGAAAAGTGCCAATATTGTGGTACATAAAAACGGTATGTGTTTGCTAAATATTTATTATTAATATCATTTAATTTGTCTATTTAGCATCATTCAAAATAACTGTAATTCAAATGGACACAATTAACATTTTATTGTGTGAAATATGTCTCTGACTCTACATGTTTGGAATGCAAATGTTGCAAAGAAGCCATTCAAATGAGATTTGGATATTTTGTTTCAAAAACATCATGTAACACATTTTTTGCTAGCTATAGGATGTTGATAAATTCGGTACTATATTCATAAGTCAGTGAAATGTAAAGCTGCTTGTTTTGTTAAACAGTTTTGACGTGTGTGCAGCAGGCACTTATTTTGACAAAACACGTGATGCACATGGTTCACATGACGCAACAAACACACATTTTGAAAAACACACAAACCCAATTCAAACAGACCTTTGGTCCCAGAAAATACCCGTAAAATTGCCAGACAAGCGGCTGTGTGAATGCAAACACGTCCCTTCTGAGATCTTGCCGGAAAGAGGACCTAGTCAGATACACGGAAAATCCTCTGTGTGAACAAGAAGCCGAAACAATGCCGTAATGGGCATGTCATAGAGAGGAAGCGAGCATCATCACAACAAAAGTTATGGGTCAGCTCCTTAAAATGAGAGATTTACATATCAAACTATATTGAAGCAGTTATCAGGAAATTATAAATGAGACGCATAAACAACAACGCACGTGCCGTAGTGAGGATGCGCATGTTGTTGAGATTCATGCTTTGATTCTTGATGTTTGTGTGTCTAATTTACAAAACCAGTTACAACCAGTTTTTCAAAACTCTTCAGAACTGTAGTATTTTAGTATTAACAGAAAATGATACTTCAGAGGAGTATTTAATAAATACTCAAAACAAAATTAACAAACCATTTCAAAAAGATTTATATAAGATGATGTTTGATATTATGTACAACCCACCACCAAAGAGTTGCAATGTTGTCTTTTCTCTGGCATAACAATCATGTCTGAAACACACAAAGTTATAGCAATCAAAAAGACTGAACAAGAGCAGAGTCAAGTTCAACTAAAACAAACACTGATCACAATAATGGTGACTTTAAATAGAAAAAAAACCTAAGTTAAGAAAATGATTTTACAAGTAAGATGCAAAATGCAATTTTAGGTGAGAGAGAGAGGATAACAGAGCTTTTAACTCTGCTTCAGTGTTACTATTTAACACTCTGTAAGATTGGGACAATATACAGTATACATCCAGCAGTGTTCATTTAACTCTGGGGATTTTGCTGTATGAGAACTTCCTGGGGCTTAAGTGAGGGCTGCCGTGCAGGGCCAGTGCTAAGGGGCCAACGTATTGCCAATGAGCAGACCTGCGCGACATGTATGGATGTCGATCCCTGTAAAGTAAGATACTTTCATACCAACAATTTAAAAAAGAAATCAAAATCTGCCTTGCTCTGCTAATCTGATAATAGGTTGTGTTTGGATCATGACCCAAATCCAAAATAAACATCAAAGTCAACACAAAAATGGGTCACTGAACACAAATTCAAGGTCTGACCAACCTGTTACCCTAGCAAAATGACTGCAAAATTTATTTTTAAAAAGGGATCAATAATTGAGACCAACATGTATTGGAGAAAAACTTTTCATCATCCCCATATTTCCTACTATTTAATAACTGTATAAGTTTGGCAATAATTCTGGCCAGTACTGTACATTGACTTTACATTTTACCAGTATGTGCGTTCGCTGGGAATTAACCCAGTGACTTTAATAATGTTAATCTCTGGTAGTTGAGCCACTACAGTGCAAACCGTACAGTAAGTGGAAAATATCTGCGTATTTCTTGGATAATTGGGCCAAACAGGTTATTGTAAGCCACTGTGTCCTGATTTTTTTTCTAAGCCCACATTTTCAGGAATAGACTTTGTAAATATAAAGAGAGCTTTGATTGCATGTTGTTGTTTGTTTCAACATCAAAGTCCAGACAGGTTCAATATCTTTTTAGGGCGTAATGTTTGTTCAGTAAGATATATGCATTGATGTAAACTTTCCTGGATGTCATTTATTGTTTGGAGTATGATGGTATAGATACATTTGGGCATTGTCCTGTGCACATCTGTGACTATGCCATAATCTCCTACTGTAAACAAACCATGCAGCACAAAATAAAAATACATGTGCAAAAATAATTTGTAATAGCTTACTTTAAAGTATGATATGGCAGCTGACCTTAATATTATTGTCATTTTTGTTTATGCAGTACAATCAAACTATATTTTTATAAGAATTTGGCATAATGAAAAATTCCACAACAAATCATATGATAAATAAATAATTAACATTTTGTTCCTACCTCCTCTGTTATTTTATTATAAATACAGGCATTGTGAGTTTAAGCTCATATAATCAGGTCACCGTCTACATAACTATGGTAAGTTCCTATCATGCATTAATCACAACTTAATAAGATTTTACAAGTTTTATTATGTAGTGGTGAGCGGGGCACAAACTAACGCAGGGTTAATTGTAACGCGGATACTTTACATATTTATACAAGGCCGAGCAATCTGTGCTTTTGGTCGTTTTCTCTTACTGTCAGAAGATCTCCTGTGAATTTGTGAAAAGTTTTGGTGTGTTTTGGTTAAGATATTGAACATAAAGTGTTTTGGAGGCATAAAAGTACATTTCTTCATCTTATGTTTTTTTATTTATTTCTGAGTTGGGTGTGTAAGTCACCAAATCCAACCTTATATTATTTAAATCACTGTCTTGTTACCTAAAACATTACACCATTTTGAAACCTGTCAGCAACTCCTAGTAACTGATAGCTGAGAATGAAAACATTTTTACACAGCGGGGCTAGTTGTCACACAGCGTTACAACTAAGCCTCCAGTATACAACGATAATGAAATGAAAACAATGTTAATAGTATTCATCAATAAAATGATAACTGTTAATACAATATCAGGAGAAATAAATCACAATTATAATTTTTGTCTTAATTGTGCAGACCTTTCAAAAAATCTAAATAATATATGCATTGCTGTATAAAACAAGTGTTAGATGAAGGATCATGGATGGATGAATGTGTGGATATCTATCTTTATAGGCAGATATACCGTATAAACAATATCCACCTTTAGTATATAGACATAATTTTATTAAATTATTTGTGTTTAAACCAAAATTTCCAGCAGGTGTGACAACAAACCCTCTGTTTGTTACAATAAACCCCACCTATGGGGTAAGTTGTCACGTTTGCACTCCTGTCGCTTTAAGTGTTCATTTGTAGCAGAGATGTGTGTGATGGTTAATCTAACTAAAATATTTTTTAAATGATAGAGCCAAAGTCAAAAAGCGTTAGGTTGTGCCCCGCCCTCCCTTACTTCTGCCTTCAATAAATAAATCACACTTTTGTCAAGCATCATTTCATTATGCCTATCATCATTATATCATTATTATGTCTTTTGATTTCATCCTCATATCTATGAATATATTTACTGATTAATGTTGGATCAGCTTGTTTATTGTTGATTTTGAAGAGGTCTGTAGTTTTGGGAGTGTTTCTCTGTGCAGTTCTTTCTATGGTCCATCCAGCATGCTTCCGGGTTGAATACAAACCAGGTACACACACAGCATTTTTACACACATGTTAATGTAGACGCTATCCAGTGCACCCAAGCTATTTACTTTTGATTTAAACATACATTTTAAAAATTGTTGACCCAGCACTGGGTCAAAAAGGGATGCGCCCAGCCCACTGAGTTGTAGTTGAAACCATGCTTGGTTGTTTCAACCCAAAAATCTGGGTTGTTTTAACCCATTGTATATATAAACATTTTCTAGGTTAATTTCACCCCAGCTGCTGGGTTAAAAAAACAGCATCTTTTAGAGTGCATGATCATTTGCTAGCACTAACTGCTACCGGTTGTGCTACAGAAATGGGGTCAACATTACATCCACAGTGGCGTAGCCACGGGTGTACCGGTACCACCCACAGCGGCAGCTGGCACACCTAATAATGGATTCAGAATATTTTTTATAGTCTCAATAAATTTTTTTTACTAAACTTGGGCTATTGTTGTTTCTTTAGAATATATATATTTTTAAAATAAACGGATTCACGCGTGAGTTAAAAATATTTAAACTGACCCCTTGTGGCCATGGCGACGCGTCATGATTGTCATGAGACGCACTGCAGCCACAATAACTAACAATAACTTGCTTACCATGTCAACTATCTGATATTTTGATTCTTCATTTAAAAACCTTTATAAATTATCTTGATTTATAACCTCTGCAGCTATGAAACTCGTGAAGCACCTGAATTCCACAGTTTCTTGGGAAATACAAAGTAAGTGGTCATTTTATGGTTCCGCTATGTGTGATATGAATAAAACACGTTGGCAAATTACATTTAATTAGATGTTTTTTTTTTTGCTTCCCTTCCATAGACATCAATGTGTATTTTACAAACTACAAATGTATCGTTTTACTAGTCCTTATGTGTATTTAAATGTCTGAAACATAAAATAAACATTATTTGGTTGGTTGAAAACACTGCCAGTTGTGTTGTCTGTCTCTGGCTCAGCGCCTAAAGCGCAAAAGCAGTTTGAATATTTCTGATTCCGATACTGACCTTTGCATGGCTTATTTCTTGTCTAATAAATTGTCACATTTGGATCTGGCTCTGCCTTTTCACTCATAACATTATCGTTATAGCATGGTGAACTTATATGCTTATGGTTAATAATTTTGCACAGTAGACAATATGACAATAAATGTGGCACACCCAGATTTTCAGATGCACACCCAGAATCTCTTTTCTGGCTACGCTACTGCCACATACATGGCCACATATTATGATTTATCATAGTGTTTTGAATTTTTTTGACAGGGATCAAATTTTGTCAGGACACAACTGATAAAACCTGGCATCCTGTTGGTTCCACTTGGAGGAACAGTGGGTGTATGGACTGTACATGTAAGGCTGAGTCAATGGAATGCTGTGATGTGTAAGTATGAACCACTTTATCAACTTTTAGCTAAAATTACTCTTACAGAATATACATAGAAATAACTTTGAAATTAATTATTCTTGTTTTAACGTAATGTCTGTAATGCAACACAGTTTTAAAACAGTAAGGGGTGGTTTCCTGGACATTGATTGGCTTAAGCCAGGACTAGATCTTAGATTAATTGTGAAATATAACTAGTTTTAACAAACACACCTTACTAAAAACATTACTGGCTACATTTTGAGGCAAAACAAAGGGCACTGATGTATTTTAAGATTATGTCAGTGAACGTTGTTTTCAGTTTGGACAGCTCTTACATTTTTTTTAGTCTAGGACTAGTCTAATCCTTGTCCGGGAAACCGCCCCTAAATATAAAAAGTAACAATATAATTAATTGATTGTATTATTCATTTCAATCTTTGACATCAGTAAATATTAAAGATATTAAGCTTATTTTTCTCAGAATGATCTTTACGTTAGGTAGAATGATTTTTATATAGAAAACGTAATTTGAATTTTTACTACAAACTATGTAATACTTTTAACAATATTTAAAGCTCCACCCTTGATTCTACAAATATATCATGAATATATTTAAATTTCACAAAAATACACAAAAGTATTGTTCTTAATATTTAATGGATAAACAGTATAGGGTAACTCCTTAAACCTGATTGTGGTTTCTGAAAATAATCTGCTGTATAGATTCCTATACTGAAATATATGCAGTAATTGTACTCTTATAATGTATATTAAGTTATTTTGATTGTATTTTGCAGAATGATGAATCCTGTTAATTATCCGGACAAGTGCACAGTGGAAAAAGATTACACAACATGCACAGTTCAAGTTGTTGAGAAAATACAATGTCCTTATTCTGCCACTGGTAAATAAATGCCATCAAGGAAGAATTAATAATGTATCCACTGATTTATGAAACAATAACTTTCATTGGTTTAATTTGGACATTATCACAATAAAAAATTAAACAATACAGTAACCACAAGACATAAAGAATATAGAAATGTTAAAGCATGAAATATATATGAATTTAATAACTTTTTAAATTTAATACAAGATTAGAGAATGCAACGCCTTTATTTACAGTGAAATAATATTGCATAAAAAATAAAGAAAAGCACAGATGTATTTTATAAATTTAAATGTAAAATTAAATCTCAATAGTAAATACTTACACAAAACTGTGATACTCATTCTACATCTGTGTTTATATAAATAAAACTAAATAATTATTGCTTGTTTGTTTGTTGTAGCCAAAGCCAGCTCATCTTAATATCTTGCCATTTCTCTGAATAAAGATCCTCTTGCTTATTTGTTGCATGCAACTTATTGTTAATAAAAGTAATTCTGTCAAAACAAGTGTCAACATTTGTGATACACACTGTAAAAAATATGCAGTATTTTTGTCGAATCAACATATATTTTATTTTAGGGGAGAGTGGGGTAAGTTGTCACACTGTTCATAACTCACTCAACACTAGAGGCTTTATCTCAAAAATCAAAGAGCCACTTGTGTGATGCCACTTTGTGTGAAGGCTTCTTCTATAGTCAACCTTGTGTTCCCATGTGGTTAAGATCGCTCTAATCTGACGTTAGCACAATTTTCTTAATTTTTTTTTGTCTTAAAAAGTAAAAAAAAAATGCACTTTAAATTTGATGTAATACAACTTTGTTAGGAATGAATGTTCAAAATTATTATTTTTCACAAAATGTGACAATAACGTGTCTTTTGATACTTTAGCTGACGTGCTATATTGAGCTAACCCTGAGGTTTAGCCAACATTAGCACACATGTCAGTTTGGGGCAAGTCGTCACATGCTTTTCACATTAGAAATAGTTTACCCTGGGTTATTCTAAACCAAAGGTTAACAGAATCCTGGGTTATCTGTTTCACACTTTTCATACTGTAATCAGGGGTTAAGAGATAACCCTGGGTATTCATAATCTGACATTTCACACTGTGCATTCCTAAACCCTAGGTCAGGTGTCTGAAACCCTGCTCCTACACACCTGTCTGTAATTATCAAGCAACCCTGAACACCTTGACTAGTTGCTTCAGCTGTGTTTAATTGGGGTCATAACATTCTAACCCTGATTTGTTTCACACTGCTTGTATTTGGCACCACAATGCAGGGTTAACTCCACAAAGCAGGGCGAGCAGGATTTCATAAACCTGGGTTAATTTCAGGAATAATCCCTTCTATAAATTACATGTGTGAAACGATCCTTATAGGGTTAAGAACAAAGATAACACAGGGTTAAGTGCAGTGTGAAAAGCCCTAGAGTTAATATTTCCAGTTCTGGTTTTGAATTTAAAAATGAAAATCAACAATCACAATTAAATTGTGTTCTTCTTTTTAGATAATCTAGTGTCACAACTTACCCACCAAAATTGTCAGAAGTGAACATTCTCTATTCAACAGTCTACAACTCTGTGTAATGAGATAAGATATGAAAATGTAATGAATACAACATATGTGCCCAAGACTTCCTTCTTTCATTTATACCATGAGATTTATACCATTGTGATGTACACTCACCTAAAGGATTATTAGGAACACCTGTTCAGTTTCTCATTAATGCAATTATCTAAGCAACCAATCACATGGCAGTGGCATCAATGCATTTAGGGGTGTGGTCTTGGTCAAGACAATCTCCTGAACTCCAAAATGAATGTCAGAATGGGTAAGAAAGGTGATTTAAGCAATTTTGAGCGTTGCATGGTTGTCCATGTCAACCCATTTCAAGGGTTTCCAAAGGATGGTTTGAAAGTGGAAAAACATCCAGTATGCGGCAGTCCTGTGGGCGAAAATGCCTTGTTGATGCTTGAGGTCAGAGGAGAATGGGCCGACTGATTCAAGCTGATAGAAGAGCAACTTTAACTGAAATAACCACTCGTTACAACCGAGGTATGCAGCAAAGCATTTGTGAAGCCACAACACGCACAACCCTGAGGCGGATGGGCTACAACAGCAGAAGACCCCACCGGGTACCACTCATCTCCACTACAAATAGGAAAAAGAGGCTACAATTTGCACGAGCTCACCAAAATTGAACAGTTGAAGACTGGAAAAATGTTGCCTGGTCTGATGAGTCTCGATTTCTGTTGAGACATTCAGATGGTAGAGTCAGAATTTGGCGTAAACAGAATGAGAACATGGATCCATCATGCCTTGTTACCACTGTGCAGGCCGGTGGTGTAAAGGGGTGGGGGATGTTTTCTTGGCACACTTTAGGCCCCTTAGTGCCAAAATGTCACGGCCTACCTGAGCATTGTTTCTGACCATGTCCATCCCTTTATGACCACCATGTACCCATCCTCTGATGGCTACTTCCAGCAGGATAATGCACCATGTCACAAAGCTCGAATCATTTCAAATTGGTTTCTTGAACATGACAATGAGTTCACTGTACTAAAATGGCCCCCACAGTCACCAGATCTCAACCCAATAGAGCATCTTTGGGATGTGGTGGAACGGGAGCTTCGTGCCCTGGATGTGCATCCCACAAATCTCCATCAACTGCAATATGCTATCCTATCAATATGGGCCAACATTTCTAAAGAATGCTTTCAGCACCTTGTTGAATCAATGCCACGTAGAATTAAGGCAGTTCTGAAGGCGAAAGAGGGTCAAACACAGTATTAATATGGTGTTCCTAATAATTCTTTAGGTGAGTGTATGGTGCTTAGTAAATGTTAGACAGTGTGAAAAGTGTGACAACTTATCCCGCTCTTCCCTACTTTAAATAAAAAAATTAACGTAAACAATTTTAAAACCAAGTTGTTTTAACTTCATGTTACTTTTTTACAGTGCATGAAAACATTACTAACATTGTTTACCACTAGATGGCACACTAACTTTTTACTGCCTTGAGTTCATTCATTGCCCTAAAAAGTGGATGGAAAGTTTAGAGTTAAAAGGCTAAGAAAGACAATGACACACACACACACACACACACACATTCTCAAAGATAAACACACAACCACACTCCCTCCATTAATCTAGCAGCAACTGGAGAGCAGTAAGAAGAAGTGTGTCAGGCGTTTGGGTGCATGTGCACACACTTACATCAGTGCATTTGTTGAAACTTCTACTTTAGTCATCATATCTCATATTTAGACGTTTATAAAACAATTTTATTTTTCTTGAAAACATTCACTCTGCTCTCACAACAACACCAGGACACTAGAAGAAATGCTCTCTTTTGTCTTTTGACTATGGCTTTTCCAAATTAACTTCACCGGACCACTGCATGGAATATCAGCCAAAGATTCATAAGGAAACTGTGGACCTTCATTTTTCTCTCACTTTGTAATTGTATTCATTTAGTGCTTTTTTATTTTCTTTATTGATTTAACCACAACATGTGCAGACTGTGGAGGATTGTAATTTTGCTTTGTGTTAAATTGGTGGACGTTGCGAATGGAAATACAGGAATTATGCCGGATAGAGGGACTGCAGCCTCATCATGCTATGGGGGTTTTGACCTCTACTTTGTACTAGACAAGTGAGTTATACTTTATCATACATATCTTTCTTACCAATGCACAGTAGATCGTGCCATTTGTTTATAATTATAAAGCTGCATGCAGTATGTGGGTGCTTAAAAGTGTTTGTGGGAAATGAGTTTGAGATTAAGTTTAAGACCAAGGGCATGGTTAGGGTTAGGATTTGAGGTCAGGGTTGGCCATTTGATACCATTTACTTATTATGTGAGTACATGTTGGTGCATTGTAATTAAAGTACTGGCACTTCATTAGTATGTGTAGTTATACTGTTACGGTTACATTTAACCATAACCCAACCCTGACCCCAAAACCTAACCCTAACCATGCCCTTACTCTTAAACTTAACCATATTTCAAACTCATTAGCAGAACATTTGGTGGATTTTTTTATGAAAATTTGTTATGGATTTTCCACTTTCAATTCATGCAGGTGTTGTTACACCACATCCAAATACTTTTTAGTTTGATTTTTTAACATCATATCTGTTGTTTTGCATCACAAATGTATTTTTATGAAATGATTAACTTGAAGGGCATGCTTGTGATGTTCCCAGCACAATAATATTCATACTGTAAGTAATTTATAACTATCCAAATACTTTTTAGGAGTTGCCAAAGCGTATTGATTTGTGTGCAAAACAGAGACATTTAAAAACTTTAATGTTGTCTTTGCTTTGTTTGATAGTTTGGCTGGCAACTCACAAGGTCGCCTTAAATTTCGACATACAGTTAAACATTTATACAAGCAATTACACACACTTTTACTGTATGTGCAGTTACATACACATACAGACATGCACCTGGTGTGTTGGACGTATCCTGGATGTGTGTCAAAGTTTCCATAAATTTTGTTTCTACCACTTTGGCTCTACTCCCCACAAAACCTTAAATGTTATTCACATGTCAGAGAAATGTGTTTTAAGTAAAACACAGCTGTGTTTTCCAGTACATGTAAATAATTTATCCTGGGTTGTCAGAGAGTTAAGCTGTGAATGTGATTGTTATTGCTGGACTGTTTTTTATTGTTTTACAGTGACATAGTGTTTACACCATTCCTTTAACTTTTTTATCGATATTGATGGTTATATAATATACTTGCACTCTGATTCAAGAGAAACCTTTGCTTGCACCCAACAATATTATTGTCTAGCATATTGGTGCAACAATTCAAATGTTTTTTTTTTACTAGAGATCGACCGATATATCTGTTTTCCGATATTTTCCCCGATATTTGAGCATTTTCCGATGATCGGATATCGGTTTTGTAATATCGGATTGACCGATAAACGAGATAATTGAGAATTCCGCGCCGGACGCATCCTGAGTAGAGGAGCTCACAGCAGCAGAAGCAGCGTGCACAGCACATATGACGGCGGAGTGGTGCAACTTCATTAAAAGGACTTTGAGCAGGGCCGGGTCTACAGGGGGGCTGGGGGGGGCATTGCCCCCCCAGATTTTCCTTGTGCCCCCCCAAAAATGTCCAGCCAACCTTAAAATAACGGAGTCTCTTTACACAAAAAACGTCTTCTTTAGACAAGTGCTAGCGTTTACAGCTCCCGCCCACTTACGTCTGATTAGCTTATTCAAACCTTTGAGGTCTTTTCAGCAGTATTTAAGTCACAGGAAAAGTACTACTGTTCTCTATGACGGTAACTAAAAAAAAACGCATCTTTAAAATATATATCAAAAACAATGCAATTTAGTATTACATAGACGTAATAACCCAACACATATTAAATTAAAACTTTTTTATAGTAAAACATGCCCAAAATAGCCCCTTATCCTTTCTTAGACTCACCTCATTATTTATTCATGCAAATACAACAGCCAATGGCAAGTCTCCAGCAGCATTTAATGTGTTTGTTTTAGACGTAGTTCTGTTTATTAAAATTAGAATATGCAGTTTGGTTGTGGCATACTATATAGTAGATAGAAATGATATAAGATGGTTATACAGTAAATATACAGTATTGTAACAGCTGAGCATCGCATGCAGTGCAGTTTTAAAATCAAATTTTAGCGGTTTTGTCATCGTCATTCATCAGCTCATTCAGCTCGCGTTTGAGAAAAACTTCACACGCAAAAATCTACAGACTTTTAAGTTCAAGAGGAGCTTTCACTCCGCAAGGTCATCGTAAGGTAAAACGTTGTATTTTATAATGTTGCGTTCTATTATAATATCTAATTTGCTGTGTTATAAACAAAGCAGTGTGATTTTATCTTTGGTCTCGTCGCAAATCCCACTTACAGTATTTTAGGGCTTGTGCTTTTGTCTGGTGCTGTTATAGGCAAACAGGATAACCTTTGACGAATTTGTCATGCATGTCAAATTGCTTACATGATGCAACAATATATTATTTAAAGCATTGTGCTTTGTTGTGATATTTGAGGTTGCTGCAGCAGCAATGATAGGGTCAGGAATTAATGACAATACAGCTTATCACATTGAAAATACATTATTTTACATGAAGAAAATGTTTGAGAAGTGGAAATAAAGTTCCTAACAAGTGTTTATTTAGAATAAAGGCATATGTTGGGTAGGGTAGGTATAAGAATGGCTTTAATTTATCTATAAGTAAAATAATAGATTAAATGCAGTGTAAACATTAATAAATTATAGCTATATGTACAGCTTTATATTTATATCACCTGCTTGCCTGATTTCATTAACTGTGACTAAATGTGTCAAACTAGTGTAATCATTATAACATTATAAATCATTAATCTAATTGCATCTACTTTTAAAATGTGAACGTGCAAAATGACATATAAATTGCCTTTTATTATAAGACATGCAAAGTAATATTGGATTGAAACATCCATAATTTTAGTGTATGAATCATTTTAGTCGAGAAATGGCTGCCCACCCAAAAATCCTGACTGCCCCCCCAGTCCAGCAAGCCTAGTACCGGGCCTGACTTTGAGTATACTTACTTTGCATACGAGGCATTTATAACACATCTTATTTGTGCATTAATGTGTGTTATGTTAAATAAGTTGATATATTAAAAGCAATGTATGCAGCTTGTCCAAGAATAGAGACGAACTCACAGAGTCACGCTGGCTGATGCATAAAATCCGGTCCCAATAACGACGTAGTTTGCATGAATAAAACAGCCATGAATTAATTCTTTGTGGAATTAAAAACACTAAATTAAATTCGTTTTTCTGTTATTTATGCTTATCATTAGCATCCTAAAATCACGTTCATATTGCTGTTCACTTACCGGGGTTGAAGGCTAAAGCACAGCCACATTTTTTAACAAGATTTACCCTAAGTTATATTAACATTTCCCAGATAGACAATATTTTGCTAAAATATCTAAATAAATGTCTGTGGATATTAATTAATTATTTATTACCTCCGCAAGCGGTCACAGTTTAATACAGTTAATGCGCGAGTAAATGCATAGATAAACAGCGCTGTCAACAGCCATTTCATAACAACAAAATATTCATTATTCTGACATCAAATAACGTCACCAGTTTAGAAATTCAATGATATATAAGCCGTTTTGATTGTTACTTTCCTGAATGTAGTATTGCAGTCAGTGATATTATTTGTAAAATCTCTTTGCTAACTACTTGTTGGACTGCTGAAGGCTACAGGTTGCTGGTCAAAACAACGATATTATATCCCAAAAAAGAGACTTAATCCACCTGTTTTACTCTATAAACTATCTATAACAAGCAGCCAACTCTGCTATACTTTTCTCTCTCTCCCGCTCCGTAACCTGGCAACCGGAGCGCGAACTTTGGATCAGTCCATTTCTGACGAAATGATAGGGGTGTTTGGAATGGTCCATGTATTGGGAATATAGTTTCTACATGATTCATTAAATTAATATTATTCTTCACTCTTTCAGACCCCTCTATTTATGACTTTGTATGCAAAGAGGAAGTGATTGTGATGATGATGATTACAGGGGCGAAAATCTCATCTAAATGTTGGGGGGGACAATAAACATAAAATTTTTCAAGAACAATTTTTGAAGGGGACACCAATAATACAGGCAAAATTGTACTAGCAAGGAAATGGGTACAGATAGAAAACGTTTCTCTTTCTCTATGAACGGACGCAAATTTAATTTTAATACATATGAATGCAGAGGTGAAAAGAGTAATACAATTTTCTACTTAAGTAATAGTAAAGTTACTTTAATAATATTTTACTTAAGTAAAAGTAAAGTTACTGGTCTAAAAATCTACTCAAGTAAAAAGTCATTTTAATTTTAAGAGTTACTTTTTTACAGCGGGGAGAGGTTTCTAGTATAGTTCACAAAGGAAGGATATATACATCTCAAACTATGTTTTTAATTGTAAACATCTCTACAATTAAAGTGCAATAACAAATGTTAATAAAATAAAAAGCTTTTTATAACTAAGAAACATTTATGGAATTATTTAATGATTTTTACAGGTGAGTTATGCACTTTTGAAGCAAAAATAATATGAGGTCAGCAGCTAGTAAATACAATCATTATATGAAGGTTGTAATTGATGTATTGCTGGTAACATACATTGTTATTAAACTATATACATAAATGAACATATAATGAGATGAGTGCCACCATGGCTATACACTATACATCCTTTACACGTTTATTAGCTCCCAGACCTGTGTACCTGATGTCTTTCAATCTATCTCTCTCGCGCTCTCTCTCTCTCTGCAATGTCTAATGATCTGCGCATTCTCGAGGACGTTCTCAAGTTGTTTGACTTGACGCGAAGCTGCTAGACCTCGGAAGATAATGCGCATGTATTAAAAATGCATCGTGCAAATTAGCGGTTAAACACGGTCGGCAATTCTCAAACTCCGTACTCAAGAGCATGAACCCTACCTGAATGAAACAATCGCTTTGCGTCAATGGCCAGGGGTTTCTTTCGTAAGAATTGAATTGAGGGTCTGCATTAGCCTGCGCCTGTCTCGTCCCTCTCCATGGTTCTTTTTGCGCGTTCCCCCGCCCATCAATCAATCATCCGACCGTGGCGCGTCTTTATCACCTTACTTTTTTATTTATTTTTACTCAGTAACGGATATGATTTAACATGTAGCGAAGTAACCAACAATACTTTAAACATACTTAAGTAAAAGTAAAGTACAGATTTTAAAAACTACTCAAAGTAAAAGTACACAAAAAACTCAGTTACAGCAAGGTGAGTAAATGTAATTTGTTACTTTCAGCTCTGCCTCACCTCTGCATGAATGCATAAAAATGTTTTCTTGATCGTTTATCTGCTTCTGTTCTCAGAAAACGAAATATGTTCATGTTTATATGTCAAAATAGTCCAGTTTTAAAACATATGAGGATAAACTGATAAGTGATGGGAAACGTTGTATTGTATATAGCTTATTAACGCGTCGGCTCCGTACACTTCTCTACCACCGGAATGTGTGGTGGTGAGGTAAAAGGGGCGTGGGCAGTGGACCAAACCACTGTGAGGCAAGGGAGGGGGAATCCAAATATTTAAAACGTTTTTTTGTTGTTGCTCCGTTTGCATTTGTATTGTTTCACTTCTTACACAACTAGTTTAAGTATTATAAATCATTAAATTATTTTCAATACACATATTCTAATGATAATTTAGGGGGGACAACCCTCAGATAGGGGGGGTCCTGTCCCCCCCGACCCCCCCGGGATTTCCGCCCATGGATGATTATTATTATTATTATAAGGGTTTGTTCAGTTCAGTAGTTTTGTAGTAATTATGTCAAAAACAGAAGTATAACAGTAAATAAAAATCGGTTCAGCATATCGGTTATCGGGCACATAAGCATCCAAATATTTGTTATCGGCATCGGTTTAAAAAAATGAGTATCGGTCGATCTCTATTTTTTACCTGCAGCAATGGTAAGCCAAATTAGATAGATAGGCCTCACCCTCCAGCTTTTTGGGGGTTGCATAGTTGTTGTCATTCACTGCCTTGCCAAATTTTTTGGCTCTGAGTACACATCATTATTTGTACAAATGATGTAAAACATTAAAGTTGTCCTGAAGGCATAATGTGGTGACAAAGCAAATGACTTAAAGGAATAGTCTACTCATTTTCAATATTAAAATATGTTATTACCTTAACTAAGAAGAGTTGATACATCCCTCTATCATCTGTGTGCATGCACGTAAGCGCTGGAGCGTGCGCGCTGCGACACTTCGATAGCATTTAGCTTAGCCCCATTCATTCAATGGTACCACTCAGAGATAAAGTTAGAAGTGACCAAACACATCAACGTTTTTCCTATTTAAGACGAGTAGTTATACGAGCAAGTTTGGTGGTACAAAATAAAACGTAGCGCTTTTCTAAGCGGATTTAATAGAGGAACTATATTGTATGGCGTAACAGCACTTTTGGGAGTACTTCAACTCGCCTGAAAAATCCGCTCCCCTTCTCGCTCTCATAATGGGAGAGGGAGGGTGTTACTGCGCCGAGTCGAAGTACTCCCAAAAGTGCTATTACGCCATACAATATAGTTCCTCTATTAAATCCGCTTAGAAAAGCGGCAAGCGCTACGTTTTATTTTGTACCACCAAACTTGCTCGTATAACTACTCGTCTTAAATAGGAAAAACGTTGATGTGTTTGTTCACTTCTAACTTTATCTCTGAGTGCTACCATTGAATGAATGGGGCTAAGCTAAATGCTATTGAAGTGTCGCAGCGCGCTCCAGCGCTTACGTGCACGCACACAGATGATAGAGGGATGTATCAACTCTTCTTAATTAAGGTAATAACATATTTTAATATTGAAAATGAGTAGACTATTCCTTTAAATAAGCAGAGACAAACTCTAGCTTCAGGTAAATGTCATTTAAAAGCTTGATGGTAGAGCTTTGTGTTAGCAGCCCTAAAGGTGGTGGGTTCAACCCCAGGAAACACACACATACTAATAAAATACCTGTGATGGACTGTAAGTCACTTTGGGTAAAAGTGTGCCAAATGCATAAGAGGTAAAAGACATAATGGTATTTAGAGTCAGTAAAACAACACTTATCAATACAATTTCGGCACTATTACAGCCAAATGAAGTCAGACTCATTAACTTAGGGCTGTCACAATTATTAAATAATCATCTCATCGCGATTTGTTTGACCTCATCGCAATGATTTCAGATCACCGCAATGATTGCACATCTCTCTAAAAAAACACAAGGGGGAGCTGCAGGAATTTATTTTTTTGCAGCCACACTACAGACTTGTGGTCCAGTACTAATATGACCTTAGTATGATTGGCTACTATTTAAGGCCTGTTCTGGTATAGTTTATTTTGATTGCATTTTTATTTTCATAAACTTTATTGTTTTTATTTCTTATCAAGAATTTTTAGTTTTTGAAAGATATATTCATTAAATAATTACTTTTAAATATTTGTTATGTGTATTAATATTTACTGCCAGCCAGGTAAACCTTGCAAAAGATTTCATTTAAATGTTCACAACAATGTGTGAAAATTTTTTCATGAACAAAAAAACGAATTAACGGTGACAATTGATTAGACAATTTTCATAATCGTGACAGCCCTACTCATTACAGCAAAAAATCTGACTCTTAATGGATTCTGGCCACAAAGCAGATTTGAAGCGAAAGTATTTGAAGACCGTTTAATATGTGCGGAGAGCATTTTTGGTGTTTAGCTGCTTTTGCACCGAACTCCTCAATTGTTCATGACACCAAGTATTGCACATGAATTGTTAGAGAATTAGTAAGCAGAAATATTGCATGCAAAGTGACAGGCTAGTTACCCACCATGTAGTTCAAGTCTAAAATATTTAATTGAACAAATGTTATTATGAACCAGTGCCCATCATGAAGTTTGTGTGATGTTTAACAAGCAGATTTTGTCAGCATAGATCAATAGATCAGAATGCCAGAAGACTTTAGTATGAGTTGTGGGAAAATCAGCCGTTTGGAATGGATGTTCTTCTTATGGGCCATCACTGTGGCTTCACTTTATAGCTGTGGGTTTGGTGTTTGGTCAGAAGGGTCTGTGAAGGCTATTTACTCTTTTCCTCTTCATTCATACAACTTAAGCTCTTTTGCAGAGCGCAACAAGAGAAATGTTAAAAAAAAGGCACATGTGTTATGAAACTTTAAATATAATTCATAACACTCATGAACAGCAAGGTCTGCAGTCACAGGCTATTGTCACTGCTGTTTTGGTTTATTGCATATCTATAACACAGTAATAGAGTAACAGTTTTCTTTTTACTTATATATTTTGAGTTTTTTGCTAATAGCAAATTAAATTATGTGAGTTATTGTGGACCAATGTCCACATTTATGGTACACTAAAATTGATACTTTAATCTTATTGGTCAAATATTTTTGTATGATGACTGCCAAACTGTATGTTTGACTCTAGTCCCATGCGAGGCAACTTGTTTTCTACATCCTGGTGATAGTTTCTCATATCTCTCTCTCTTTTTGTTGTCAAATCAAACTAAGGTCGATTATATTTACATTTATAATCATTAATTCACCCCAAAATGAAAATGAACCCATATTTTACTCACCTTCAATCCATCCTAGGTGTTAGGACTTTCTTCTTTTAGCCAAACACAGATGGAGTTATATAAAATAATAGCCAGACTTTTTAATGGCAGTGAATACTGCCCCAATCTTAAAGCTCCAAATAATTCTAAAGAATATTATCTCTATAACGTCAAATCTCATTGGTTCTTATTTCTTATTGGTGTTTTGACACGACTCACGAGAGATTTATCATTATCAATATCCCACCATATCATCTGTATATTCATATGGATATGTGACATATCATTTGCAAAATTAGCTAAAAATATAAACCGTTCTTTCTCACAAACATATCGCTTTTAAGTCATTTGGATTACTTTATATGATAAATGTATGGTGCTTCACCATGTTGGTAAGAAGATAATATTTTAGACTAAACAACACCCTAAAATATGCTGGGTTGGGTTAAAAAAGGACAAACACAGATGCTAGGTTATATTTGACCCAACAATGGGTTAAAACAACCCAGCATAGGTTAAATTACAACTCATTGGTCGGAGCTGATGGTGTAGTGGACAGAGGGGACTTTTCCCCCTTAAGCTGACATTTGCTGGAATCAAACAAAACTGTCTGCAGGTTTCGTGACCACTCAGGGCCAGAGTTATACACTTTTAAATACAGACTTTAGAGAAAAAAAACATCAAAAAGCGTATTTATTTTTGTGTTTATTAGAGGACTGGCAACACATACAACCATGTTTAGCACTTTCACCAGTGTTTTATGTAATTGCAAAGGGTTTCCTGTAAAATGACACCAAAACTTTTCTATGTAAACCTCTGCATGAGGGTATGGGAAGCTTTTGAAATTGGGTAGGCCAAATCCAGGCAGAAATCCCCAAAATAGCTTCAGGGTGGAAGAAGTTAAGTACTTTTTATTATATAAAGGCAAAAATGGCAAAAAAAAAAAAAAATTATAACCCGTTGGGTTGGGTCCATCTCTCAAACTGGGGAAAAAATGATTTTTTTTTACCGAAAGTGTCCTCTTTAAATTTGACCTTATAGTAAGAAAATAAAATATATGTAACGTTTATGTCCTGTATTTATTCATTAGCGAGTAACATAGCTGTGTAAAATCTGATCTAAGCATATGTACATGCTGTCAGGATCATGATCAATCTGCTGGGATTTATTTTACCACAATGGCTGTCTGACGTAATTTGCGAATGTTAAATGTAACGTGAAACATAATTTGTCTGAGTTAATAGATGTCGCGCTAACCTCAGTTGTTTCAAGTCAAACTGAGTGAAATGCCCTCATTGAACTCTTTCAGCTGTTAGATGTGGTTGGTGGGCGGAGTTTCTCCTCCATTCCCAAGAATGATCCGAACCTTTGAGTTAAAGAGAAAATGAATAATGTGACAATCCTGTCCAATTTTAGTAAAAAATTAATGGTTGGGCAGGACTATAGTTCATTAAGAGCTGTAAATAAATCAGTTTTACAGAGATTCACAAACACACGCATACGGTTCGCCTTGTTAAACCCTTTCACCATCAGCTCCAGATGTTCCAAACCCTTCCCCTGCTCTGGCAACTGAATCTGCTGAGAGTCTTGGATCTTACTAACAATGGAAAAACAGGGATAAAGGCAGAGAGAAATGGAGAGATGGAAAAGGGGAGGACAGACGCTCTGCGTAGCATTGCAAATATTTTTGCCACATTATCTTCCATTATTTCATTGCAATTAATAACACTAAAGTCATTATGAGGTATATATGAGTTGGAGTATCATTTTCACCGGGCTCAGAAGCAAAGACCACATGAGGCATATCTAAAAATGTCTGAAAATCAAACCAAGTAAGGTTAAGACTCGCTCACTACAAACAAGTTCTTGAGCACAGAATATAAATGCAATGTGTAGCAATGACTCTCAGTAAGATCTCATCAGACGTGTTTCTCGATTTTAATCAGGATTAGGTCAATTTGCATTAGAAATGAACAGTGCATTACGTAATAATATTACTTTTCTGAAGTAACGAGTAAAGTAGCGCATTACTTTATAAATCTACACCCTAAATTTTGAGTTACTTTTTAAAAAAAAGTAATCCGAGTTACTTTTCAGTTTAATTAATTTGAGGTCAAAAATAATATGTTTGGTTTAATTTAGTACATTATTAACATAGATTTACGCACACTCTATGCGTGTGCACCTGAGCGGGAACAGTTTGAGTCAGAAAGGAAGATGCCAGATATTTTTGCGATGGAAAAATGCAATTTCTAAATGCAGAACTTCTCAGTCATAAAAGCCAGCTGCAAGACCTAAAAGAGATCAATCCTTAGCCAAGTAAGAACGTAAGCATTACTTTTAATGAAAAGTAACTAAATAACGCATAAGTTACTTTTTTTGAGGAGTAACTTAATATTGTAATGCATTACTTTTAAAAGTAACTTTCCCCAACACTGGAAATGAATATTAAATGCTGATTTATTTGTATATAATATTCAAAGTGCACATGTGAGAGATGCACAAGCAGTTTGAAATAGTTTGAAATACAGTATTGTACCATACACTGTAAAAAATTGCTGTAGTTATGCAGCTGTTTACCAGTAACTTACTGTAGATTTAAATTTATGTTATTAACTGGCAACAGTTTGTTTAAAGTTAAATGAACATTAAACATGAACAAGTCTTTGTCTTTACAGAAACTTTTAAAATAACAGCCTCATGCTAAATATTCGGGGAACAAAAAATCTTCATCAATCTTTTTCAGTTTTTTTACCTTCAGATTTTCATTCCCAGAATGCTTTGCATGAGGCTGTTAATTTATAGTTTTATTCTGTAAAGACAAAGACTTGTTTATTTAAAGGGGACATTTCACAAAACTTTTTCAAGAGATAAAATAAATCTCTAAGTAGATGTGAGCAAAAATTTATTGCTTTGGGGTGTGTCCTTTAAAATGCAAATGAGCTGATAAAATGCAAACATGGATTCCAAATGGTGAGTTGTTAAAATTAAAACTCAATTGTGCTTCCAATTATTCGCTCTCTCGCTCTCTCGCTCTCTCTCTCTGCACTAAATGGCCATGCCCTGGTTGGATAGTGCAGATTAAAGGGCAGTATTATTATAGTAAGATCCCCTTCTGACATCACAAGGGGAGCGAAAATTCAATGAGATATTTTCTAGGTGGATAGACGCACTTGGGAACCAATTATAGCACTTAAACTTGAAAAAAGTCAGATATGTGCCCTTTAACTTTGGACAAACTGTTGCCAGTAATGCTGTAATGTCTCCAGAAATCTTTAGCAGTGTATGTATGGCTTTTTCTTGCAAAAACTTTTACATTTATACATTGGAAGATTATTTTATAAAACAAACATAAGGTGTATTGCAAGTATGTGTGTTCCCCTTGCTATGAACCCATGCCCTACAGTGTTTGTGCTACAGGAGCACAATCATCTGCATGTCATTTTATTTAAATTATACAGTTTAACAACTAAGTAATTATGTAATTTCAACTACATTTTGTCAATGGCCATAGCTCTGTCATACTCATTGAATTACTAAATATTTACATCTGGCACAGTTGCAACTACATCAGAATGCATTCAGGAGGTCGTGATTACTGCCAATAGAAAACAGTACTCAGCATAATGACATCATGATTATTATTATTATCATGTGTATCCAGTGGTTTTCTTCAAATCTAAAACATACCATCATTCCAACAAGTTTAACAAAGGATTATGCCTTAAAGCAGAGTTATAAAATATAAACAGGGTACTATGAGAGCATCTTAAATTGTATGCATGCAGTGCTGGTCTATGGTCTAATGTGCTACAATGCATATCAATGAGAAGCCAGACTGACAGATATCTTTTGGCTTTAAAAGTGAATAAAACATTACAGTTGGCATCACGCTGACTCAGACAGCTGTTCTGGGGAGATGCTGTGGATACTTGATCAATTTCCCTCTGAGGAGGATGAAACCGCGTTTCAAAATGTCATTTTTTCAGCTGCTGTTTAAAGAAAAGTTCTCACGCAGCTGTAAATCTTTGGCATTTCTCAGCCTGTGAGTCTTTATTGCCCTCTTGATGTCTGACTGTACACATCTATTATGTGTCTGTTTCCTCACGCAGATCTGGAAGTGTGCAGCATCACTGGAATGAAATATATACCTTTGTTGAACATCTTGCCCATAAGTTCATAAGGTAGCAAACACATATTACTCACATATAACTGTATATGTGGTGACATTTTTCACGTTTAATTAAACAATAAACAATTTCAGTCAAGCATGTTTAAATCTGATATTTGCATTTGACTAATGTACGTGTTTATTATTGCATCTAGTCCTCAGCTCCGGATGTCCTTCATTGTTTTCTCTGATCAGGGCAAGATTTTGATGCGGCTCACAGAAGACAGGTAAGTAAATAATCATTTAATCTCTTACGTCGATTATGCTTAATAAACTGATAATTTGTGGGGTCATGTAAACGTATAAACGTATTCTTTTATTGGGGAAAGCTCAAAACAGCATAAGCAAAAACTGATCGGCACAGGTAGTTTTTTGCTCATTACCCTGTGCATGTAAACACCTTGGCTGCATCCGAAACCGCATACTTCCATACTATAAGTAGGCGAAAATTTGTGAGAAGAGTAGTGTGTCCGAATTCATAGGCTGTGTCCGAAAGTTTAGGCAGCTGACTTGTTGCCTCGCTGCCTCATGAGGCAATCACTTTGGAGGCAACTATGGGAAACGCATTCGGACAGCCTTTATAGGCAGCGTAATATAATTCAGTTTGAAATAAAAACGGAGAGCACCTTTGTGATAACTAATCGCATATTTGAAAGCTACAATACTAATTTCTCGCTTGAAATCCAATTAAAAGGTGTAAAAAGTGAAAATATGACTTAAAGCTCCCGTTCTGTCTGTGATTTTGAAGCTTTGATTGTGTTTATAGTGGGCAATATAACATGTGTTCATGTTTCACGTGTAAAAAAACGCGGTATTTTTCACACAATTTACTTATCTGTATAGCGCTGTTTTCAATGTCCTTAAAACAGGCTGATTTCTTCCTTGTTTTGCGAAGTCCCTCCTTCAGAAATATGTATACGTATTATTGTGGGCAGAGATTAGTCAACGAACTGTTTTACTGACGTCATTAAAGCAGGAAGTAGAGGGCTGTAGTCCAAACCGGCCGTTCGTTGTAGGCTTTTAAAGAGGAATTCTATTGAAGAAAATATACCGCCTGGCAGTGAACTTTGAGCTTTATCATTTTACAGGTATTATTTATGCTATTATAGCAACATTACACACTAACTAGCGTTTAAAAAATGGGATCAGGAAGAACGTGACCTTTAAATTTGTGCGCCACACTGTCAGAAAAAAAGGTACAAAACTGTACCTTTTTTGTCGCTGGGGTGGTACCCTAAGGTACCGTTTTGTACCTTTACAGGTATATAAACAAAATACAATGTTGTACCTTTTGGGGGACATTACTGTTCCTTAAGGATCTATTTTGTACCTAAAGGTACAGTTAACTGTTTTGTACCCCTAAAATTTAACTGGTACAAAAATGTTCCGTAAGGTACACAATTGGTCTTAAGGGTATAATATTGTACCCCATAAGGTACAACATTTCAATGTGTTTTATACCCATAAAGGTACAAAAAGGTACCTTTTAGGGTACCACCCCAGCGACAGATAAAGGAACAACTTTGTACCTTTTTTTCTGACAGTGCAGACGCTTTCTTGGCCACCATTTAATTTTTTCAAATCTCGACCAGGCTTGACCAATCACATTTTTCCGTGCACGCCCACGCATAGAGTTGTGGGACAGGACACTGTAGGTATCTCAGGGTACAGGAAGTAAACCTAACATTGGATTCAAATATGCCTTGATACAGTACCTTCATGCCTTGAAATGCTACCTCCGAACGCAATATTTTAGAGCTTTTGGATGCAGCAATAGTAGCGGAAAACTAGGGTTACTTCCGGGAAGATCCCAAAGTGTTAATTGCTATCCCATGATCTCACAGGAGAGGGAAAAAGAAAAAGACGAGAGGGGTTGTTTTATTAAAAAATGCGAATGCATGTATTCAACAGCTGTCCCTTGTGTTTAAAGCTCTACTGTGTACTTTATTGAGTTAATTCTTAACAAAAACCCATGTTTTCTTTCAAAAGTATGTGCTCATTCATGTGTAATTACTTCCCACCCACTAATGAAAGTATTCTCGTAAGTGTAGAATCTGCTATTTAAAATGCATACCGTCGAAGCGCTCTCTGGCTGAACATAGACAGTAAAAGAAGTGGCTGAATCCATGTTGTGCCTCCATCTTTGAAATACATTCGCCGACGAGGGACATTCCTGAAATTCAAGCTCCGCCTTTCGCGCTTTCACTCTACACTCACGCTGGCTGCTGGCTGAAGCCTTCGGAGGTTGCATGTGTAGGCGGTATACGTCATCAAGACAGTCTTATTTCAGAATATTAACAATTATAAAGCTGACAATTATTCTTAGTTAATTGTAAATTGATGTAATATGCGTATGACTTGCGAATGTAATGCTCAGTTGATTTAAATAAACCAGGCTTGATGACGACCTGCGTAGCTGAATCCTTCGGATTTTACAACAACCGCACAGCGTGATGAACCTGCGATCTAATGCTTTGATTTGAAAGCCTGTTGAAGACATATTCTCGAGGACATTAAAACAAATCGCCAAGGATGCGAAACGGGGATTTTAAACGACAACGTGACAGGAAAAACATCAAGACCAAAGTAACTATTGGAGTTAGTTTTCCAAGAGGGGGCTCAAGGGACACTGAAGTTTACTTTCTATATTCTCCACAGGTAATTCAGCATATTCGTTTACATCTATACAGTCCATGTTGTAAACTTGAAGTTTTATAGTTCCTTGGCTAACTTTAGCATGATTATGCATAACACTTGTTAGTGTAAACATGCATGTGGTTTAATGTGTTCAAACAGACACACGCCGTCTCTCCGCCCATTTATGTAATCTGAGGTACTGAGATAAATGTTTTTCATCTTTTCTGACCTCTAGCACAAACACACGGTGACAGCGCTATTTTTAGCCTTTCATTGATAAAAGCGTCTGATCTGCGCGTCTTTCGTTTCATTTTACAAGCGTGTGAAAGTTGCGCGATCTTTTTTCACCAATATAAGAGAAAGCTCTTACATATACACGGACATGTAACTTTTACTTAAAACATAAGCATTGTACTCTGACATAATAGGGACTTTAAGCAACAGCTGGGAATGGAACGGCTACGGCGACCGGAAGTAAGCTGTCAGACCACCGTAGCCAAGAACGTAAAAATCACTAAGCAAACGTAAACAGGACAGCGCAATGCGGTATTAATTCATTTATTAAGATGCAAAAATATGTCATTTAAAAAAGCAAGAGAAGAAGGATTGCTGGCATTAAATGACAATATTTTGTCAGAACAAGAGTTTTTACTATTGTATGATGTAAATAAGTCTAAAAACCTAGATTTAAGCAATACTGAAAATGTTGAATACTTAAAAATCATTCAAATTAGCTTAAATTTAAAACATTCGAACACATATTATATAAAATACTGGTAAAATCATAAACTGATGCAATTACAATGTCATATGCCATAAAACATAATATTTATGTACATAATCTCTCACGTTGTAGCGACTACGGCAAATCAGCTGTTCTCCCGTAGTAGACCGTTACAGTAGAACGTCGCAAAGTAGCAGTTAAATTCGCGCATGCGCAATACAACGCCAGAATGCCGTTGCCGTTCCACCAGAGGCGGTTGCTTAAAGTCCCTAATGTCTGACATAATACTCTGATAAAAGCGTCTGATCTGCGCGTCTTTCGTTTCATTTTACAAGCTTGTGAAAGTTGCGCGATCTTTTTTCACCAATATGAGAGAAAGCTCTTACATATACACGGACATTTAACGTTTACTTAAAACATAAGCATTGTACTCTGACATAATGTCTGACATAATACTCTGATAAAGCGTCTGATCTGCGCGTCTTTCGTTTCATTTTACAAGCTTGTGAAAGTTGCGCAATCTTTTTTCACCAATCTGAGAGAAAGCTCTTACATATACACGGACATGTAACGTTTACTTAAAACATAAGCATTGTACTTTGACATAATATTAATTCGCGTCCATTTAAACCCGTCATGGTTGCTTTTTGTATGTGATTTTAAGCGGACATATCATGACAATCAGACTTTTTTCATGTTAAACATAAATCTGTGTGCTTTGATGGATCACAGGCAAAGGACATTGCAAATTGTTCATTTTTTTCTCATTGCTTTTGCTTTGTAGCTACTGGAACCCATGTTAACCTTGGCATGACACGGCCGGGCCACCGTACGAGTTAAAACGCGTTCCGAATGGGGGGGGGGGGCTAGAAAGTATTATTCAGTTGCTTGTCATATAGACTTTCACCGCTAGATGGGAGTAGATCTTACACAGTGGAGCTTTAAATTGCACTTGTTTAACGGCATTCCCATTAATGACTAACTTGTTGTTATGACAACGTTTGTCATGTGATGTATCAACATGACGGATGAAGTACGTCTGAATTAATTGTTCATGTTGGCCATCGGTACCAAATGTATATATATGACCTTTTTAAAGGGTACTGCCTGGTGTCAGCTTGGGACCACTTTGATAATATATTTCTAACAGTGCATTGTGGACATTAGAAATTAAGTTAAGTTACCAAAAAAACGTATCACAATGTGTGTTATGCATTTCAAGTAAATTACAAGTCAATAATGCCTCAATCCTGCAATGAGGTGTTTAGAGGGCACAATTAGTACTAAGAAGGGATACAGTAAATATACCGTAGATACAGAGACCTATTTCATTGTTTACTGTACATTGCGGCAACAGTCACTGGCCCAGATTTAAGCTATTCATCCGTCCACACGAGTCTTGGATCTGCAGTGGCTTGTTTCCAGGTGTCGGCCCCTCAACCGGAGGCTCGTGAGAATAAGAGACCCTGGGGCAGTGCCCCCATTAGCTGTAATTCACATTTGGGTTTGAGGTGTTTTGACCACAGTAAAGGATAAATGGCAACACATTGCTGCAGGAACACATTTTGTTATCCAACACTGAGAGCAGACCCATAAAGTACAGTATGTGACAAGACAGAACATCTGCTGTATGCATTAAGTCTTCTTCACGATCATCCCTAAAAAAAAACAACTCCAAACCTACCGCATGTGGTTTATTAAGAAATGTCACTTTTGTAAGTTGCCAATTCCAATAATGACCGTGAGTAAACTTTTGCAATGTGTCTTGAGAGGTGGTAGATGTTTATTGCCTTCCTGCTCTCCTGTTTAACAAATGGCTTATTTCCACTCTTCCTTTGATCCTTTGCTAATTTGTGAGTCTTCCAGTAACAGAAGGAATGCAGTGACTACAAAACAGGTTATGAAAGCTTTTTCTTTTTTTACCGATCAGCTTGCCTTTAACCCAACAAACAGGCAACATAGTTTAAAAGAATACAACATTATTGTTGTGCGTAGGTCCTACGACATAGCCTCGACACTGTAGGCTATGCATCAGTTTTCATACGTACTTCAGCGTCTTCATCCGCTTTGACGTGCAATTACACTGTTAGACCGCTAGTAGGCAGTATCTAGACATGTAATCTATAGCAGCGCAACAGCCAAAGCAGCAGCAGCTTGGCCAGTAAACCAACAAATGAAGAAGAAACAGTAGCCGTTTCTCAATATGCGTTCTTGTCTGTACTTGTGTTCTTGTGGACTTGTGAAACGTCATCAGTCGCGGCCCAAGTACTGTTCCAATTCAAAGTTCGCATCAAGCCCAAGTTCACATAAAATCCCCGGATGTGTTCTTGATCCGCCCATTTTATCGAGGATGCATCAGAGGAGACTTGTGTGGACTTATGACAGCGAAGTTTCCCAGAATGCATTTCGCGTCAGGAGTTCGTTCTTCCGAGTCTGAACTTGCAAGTTCGAACTACGAAGGACACAAGTCCGAGTTCGGCGTACTTGGTTTTGAGAAACGGCTAGTAGCTTGTTGTGTATGTTTTGAAAAGACCAGCAGTGATGGAGTTAAAGAGGTGTAAAGTACTCGAGTAAATGTACTTCGTTACTGTACTTAAGTATTTTTTGGGCTACTTTGTACTTGTACTGAGTATCAAAAATATAGGCAACTTTTACTCTCTACTCAATTACATTTTTGATTGGGTATTTGTACTCTTTACTCCACTACATTTGAAATGACACTTAACGTTACTCGCTACATTGTTTATTCGTCAAATAAAAACGAGACGAAAGTGTCAGAGGGTGATGATGGATAGAATCTGTGGTCGCGAGGTAACACGCACACACACAACTGAGGGACTTCATTTGGCTCTGCGCAGAGCAATCGTATGAAATCAAAGTACTGCGAGAGCGAATCAAATGCATATGGAGAAGTCTGGTCTCGCAGTACTTTGATGTCAAACGCTGAATGGCTTGCGTTAAGCCACCGTAGCGAGACATCTGCGTGCTGCGTATGTGTCATAAACTGTAGAGAAAAGTTCGCGTCTGGTCTGAGAGAAGAGATAAAGAGCAAACATATGGATGCATATCACATTTGCTTCAGTCAAGGGACCCTTTGTTAAACATGTGATGCTACAATCAAAACAGAAGTGATGCGCGATTGCAGGAGGGTCATCCCGCAACTCAAAGGCAAGCACAAATGTTTATATACTCTGATGCTACCTTATCAGCTAACCTGAGCTGGTACATAAGTAAGGGATAATGTAGAGGCAGCCGGTAGTTATCGGGAAATAAGCCCCGACAGTGTGATCAGGACCCGACGCGAAGCGAAGGGTCTTGTATCACACTGAAGGGGCTTATTTCCCGATAACTACCGGCTGACTCTACATTATCCCGCTTATTACACGGCTACTTGTCACATAAGAAAAAAAACTGGACATGAATATGAATTTGAAACATTTTATTGGCATATTTGTTTTAAATTAACATTTTTATCCTTCCGCGAAACTTTGCACAGATGCATAAAATGATCGTAATACCTTATTAAGATCCTCTGCTTCATACTTGTCTCCATTTTTTCTCTTTAACCAGTCTTTGAGAAGTTTTAATGCCCATTCTGTATTTTTTTGTGTGTTGGCTTCAGGCACGTGCACAGATAGGGCTCAACCTGTGCAGAACACATGCCCTTTTTGTCCTTACACTCCGAAGTGCCCTTTTTTGGAGGTGTTTTATTATTATTATTTTATATATATAAATTAATGCTATTGTTAAACATTTACCTCTGTCTGTGTGTTTTACAAATATATTTATCAAATAAAATGATTAAAAAACGTCTCGGTTACGGATGTAACCCTCGTTCCCTGAAGGAGGGAACGGAGACGTCACGTCGTGACCGACGAATTGGGAACTCGCTTAGAGAGACCAATCTGCTTCGTATACTACTAAAACGCCAATGAACTTGGCATTGAGATATTTGCATAATGCTGGCGCCGCCCCGCCAGGTGCCTTTATAAGCAGCAGGTGCAAATAGGGAAATTAGCTTCTTTTCGCTGAGAAAGCCGGGAAAATGAGACCGGCCGATAAACAGCAGGTGGCAGCACCTGTGGCGACGGGACGTGACGTCTCCGTTCCCTCCTTCAGGGAACGAGGGTTACATCCGTAACCGAGACGTTCCCTTTCAGTCGGTCACTACGACGTCACGTCGTGACCGACGAATTGGGAATCCCTACCAAAACGCCACTAGGGGCTGACCTCTTCCAGTGTCTGCGTAAAGCCCTCCGGTTCCACTTAAGGAGGAGGAGATAGGTTTTAAGGCAGAAGGCCGGGCACTAGATGTTCCTTTAACCCCACAGAAGTGCCAGCGACTGGGAAGCGCCCCACCTGAGCGGGATAGGAACGCTGCGGAAGCCACCGCCCGTCTTAAGGGCTAATGGTGGGCGAAGTCAACCGTAGTTGAGGAATAAAGACAGCCGTGGCTGTGTAAGCAAAGCAGTGCTCTGCTAAGGGAAACGTGGGCTGGTAGGATTAACCCCACGGAAAAATACTCACAAAGGAACCCGGTGGGACACAATGTGGAGCCCGAGCCAGACACGTAGGTTCGCGAGGATACAGCTAGTGAAAGGCTGACAGCCAATGCTCCGCAACAAAGGCTGCCAAGGCAGCGGAGGAAGAACAATTCAAACCATTACGCATTTTTGTTCTGAAGGCCTTCCATACTGACACAGTTATGAAGCATCAGTTGGAGGCTGCAAGCCGACCTGCGAGACTGCTCTCCGTGCTCCCCCTGATGAGGAAAGAACACGAGAGGATACAGGCTCGATACGAACACTGTAAAATCTAGTGAACGTATTAGGTGTCGCCCAACCAGCAGCTCTACAGATGTCTGTTAGCGAGGAACCACGAGCTAAAGCCCAAGATGAGGCAACACTCCGTGTGGAGTGCGCTCTCAAATTAAAGGGGCAAGGAATACCCTGAAGATTATAAGCCAGGGCGATAGTATCAACTATCCAATGAGACATCCTCTGCTTAGTGACAGCTTTCCCTTTCTGCTGGCCACCATAACAAACAAAGAGCTGGTCTGAGGTCCTGAGGCTTTGCGTGCGATCCACGTAGAGTCGCAGTGCGCGTACGGGGCACAACAAAGCCATGGTTGGGTCTGCGTCCTCCGGGGGCAGCGCTTGCAAGCTCACCACCTTATCTCTGAAGGGAGTGGTGGGAACTTTGGGCACGTAGCCTGGTCTGGGTCTCAGTGAGACAGCGGGACCAAACTAAAAGCACGAATCGTCAACAGAGAATGCATGTAAATCCCCTACTCTCTTCATGGAGGCCAATGCTATCAGGGTCAGAGTTTTCATTGATAAAAACATCAGACTCGTAGACTGCAAAGGCTCAAAAGGGAGACCTGAAGGCTTCAGCACCATGGACAGGTCTCAGGAGGAAAGAGGGAGGGCGCGAGGGGTTTAGCCTGCGAGCGCCTCTTAAAATGAAATAATTAAATCATGCCGGCCAACTGATCTGCCGTTGATAAGAGAGTGATGAGCAGAAATAGCGGCGATATCAACTTTAATGGCGGAGGGACAGCCTACCATCTAACCTATGTTAAAGATATAAAAGCACAATGTTAATGGGCATTCTCTGGGGTCCTCGCGTTGCGAAGAGCACCGGGTGACGAAAAAGGTTTCTTTAAGCGCGTAAGCCCGTCTTGTGGACGGTGCTCGAACCGCGTCGATGGTGTTAGATACCGCTTGCGATAAATCACCTAAACCTTGCGCGCGCTCAACGACCATACATGGAAATCCCACAGGTCGGGGCGCGGGTGCCATAATGTGCCCCTTCCTAAAGAAAGAAAGTCTTTCCTCAGGGGAAATCGTCAGGGAGGGGCTGTCGCGAGGAGCATTAACTCTGAAAACCAATCCAGTACGGGGCGACTAATAAAAGGCTCTCCTCGTCCTGCCTGACTTTGCACAGTGTCTGCGCAATAAAGCTCACTGGAAGGAATGCGTATTTACGCACCCCCCGCGGCCAGCTGTGTGCCAACGCATCCACGCCGAGGCTGCCCTCGGTTAGTGAATAAAATAGGCGACAGTGGGTATCGTCCGGCGACGCAAACAGATCTATCTACGCACAACCGAACTTCTTCCAAATTAGCTGGACCGTCTGGAGGTGGAGTCGCCATTCGCCGGGGGCGCAGCTCGGGAAGCGCGTCTGCCGCTGTATTGAGCGAACCCGGGATGAAAATGGCACGAAGGGACCTCAGATGCTTCTGACTCCAAAGGAGGAGATGACGAGCGAGATGCGACAGGTGACGAGAGCGCAAAACCGCCTTAACGGTAAATAACGCAACAGTCGCAATGTTATTGGTGTCGGCTAATACATCCTTCCCTCGCATCTCCATAGCGGAGCGTACAAGTCCCAGATATACAGCGCACCGCTCGCGGCAGTTGGGGTGCTATGCACACCCCTGAGACTGCAAGCCCGTCATACGTGGCTGATCATCCCGTGCTGAGGGCATTGCAATATACAGAATGCCAGGAGACCCCTCAGGGGCATATCTTCTATCGGAAATGCCGGGTCTACCACAGGGAAAAATTTAAATGACACGCAGGTGCAATGTTTACACGGTGTATGTCGGTGTGCCACGCTCTCCTCGAGACTCGATCGTAAGCCAATGCTGAAGCGGTCTCATATGAAGCAGCTCGGGCGGCGTCACAACCGCAGCATGCTGTCATATGTCCAGGAGCTTCTGAAATTGTTTCAGAGGGACCGCGTACTTCCCTCGAATTAAACCGAGGCAAGTCAGAACTGACTGGTTGCGCGCTCTTGTTAAACACGTCAATTAGTCGACCGAGTCTTATTTCCATACTGAGAAAAAGGATCCTCTGCACGGGGCAAAGTTGCTCTTTCCCAGTCGACCTGAAGACTTAAACGAGCGAGATGCCAAAGCATTAACTCTCTGTGTTCGCGCACGTCTGCCAAGAACGGGCTATTATAAGTCGACGTAGAAAAAAGCAGAATGTGAACAACGCTCTCTCTCTGACATTTTAATGCCGTGACTAGCACATGGAGACACGGAGAGAGAGAGACAGCTCGAATGGTGTACTTCGTATTAATATGCCCACCCCACGACGCAGAGCGAAAAACGGTCTAAAGCGAGGGGAGATGGACACATAAAGTACACGTCTACAGGTCTAAGGCTGCAAACCGATCTGAATATTGAAATACGAGCCTCGGCGTTATCATCCAAAAAGAACACCTTCGTAGAGCCGGTGCGTAAATCAAATCGATCGTAACCCGCCGCGTATTTTGGGTACTATGAGATAAAGGCTGGAAAAACCCTATCATCATCATCTCGGTAAGAGGGACCGGCTCGAACATCCTTCGCCAACAGGATATCGACTTTTGCACGCAGTACATGTGCATCGGACGCTTTCACTACAGTGAAACGAAAGCCCGAATTTTGGGGTGTGCCGGATTCGTAACCGAGGCGGATCGTGCGTAAAACCCAACGAAACGGGCTGGGAACTGAAGCCAAGCACCCAGGCACCGTACGAGGAGAAAACGACACTACCGAAGTACCCGCGGTGGGGCAGCGAAGCGAGACAGGTGGGACTGCCGGTGCGTCTGCTGTGACAGCATAAACATCTACAGTATGTGTGTGTGACACTGACCTGAGCCCGCTGAGGGTGACGGTCGTCTGGTCTCCTCTGCGGAGAGCGCAGACTCCGATAAGGGTGCTGGTGGTCCGGTCTCCTCAGCGGAGAGCTCGAACTCCTCAGGTCACCCGCTGGCGATAGAGGAGAGGTAGGGTGAGCTGGTGTGTGCCCGCTCACGGCTCTCTCGATCCTCTGGAGACCTGGAGAGGGAAGAGGAATGCACTCTATGTGTGGTTAGTGGGTACCGGCTAAACAGCCGGTGGAACATATGCAAACCAAGGATTTTCCACCCGACCCTCTATCGGGGGAAGGAGCTCCATCTCCTGAAGAGTGATCCTCTGCCAATCCGGGTCGCCCTTCACTGGCCACTTAAACTCCCGATTTTCACGGGAAGCGGCTAAGCGGGCGGGGCGAGCTGCTGACGACCGGTTCCCCTGCGCTGCCGAGATGGGGTCCGAGGAGGGGAACGGAGGTGGTCGCCGCAGGACGCCGACGGCGAGAGGCAGACTGAGGAGCCGGCGTGGTGGACCAAGGGCAGCTCTGTTCCGCCGGGGCATGACCTAGGAGATCGCCTCAGTCTGTGCAGCGGAGCTGTACGACTCCCCTGGCTCGCCGAAGAGGCCGGTCTGTGAGACAGGAGCATTCAAGTTGTTCTCGTCTGCGTCCGTCATGTCAGCCAGACACAGCCAAAGGTGGCGATCTTGAACCACTGAGGTGGACATCGCACGACTGAAGGTCGCGGCCTCCCTGGTAAATCCTTTGTGAGCCTGCAGCAACGTTATTACGTGCAGGGCTGAAGCCGCCTCTCCGGCATGCCTGATGGGCAGCGTCCGTAACCGGACGACTGTCTACAAACACGGGAGGGAAGGGTTGGGTGGTCCCTCCAGGAACGCATCCCGCTCCACTGAAGGGGTCCCCGCCCTTAGCGGCTCCGTTGGTGAGGGAGGTGAGGGGTGAAAGCTGAACGGCCGGACGGCCGCAAATCACGTCAGCTCTTCGTGCCGTCGGGGAAGAAAGGCACAGGAGGAGAGGACCAAGAGGCCCGAGCAGCTCCGAAGTACCAATCATGTGGGCGGGACGGTTCGGGCGGAGAGGGGTTAACCTTTCCAACTCTACCGTCTCCGCCGCTCGCGGGCACGGCCGCCATCTCCGGAACGACTCTGCCTCGGAGGAAAAATGGACACCCCTCTGATGCTGCAGAAGTGACGGGACCAGAAGGAGGTCCAATGGATTCGGCAGACATCGTAGAACACGACTCTGCAGTCTCCACCGGAGCCTCAACCGGCTGAGGATGAGAAGGCCGGTAGGTGGAGGACGCATCCTCCGTCCTACTCAGCGTAGTGACGCGAAGGGCGCCCTGCGAGCGCTTGACAGCCGCACCATGGCGGCGTCAGCACTGCAAAGGCGCGGACAGCGTTCCCGTAGAAACGACAGTCGTCTCCGCAATCCAAGAGGGTTATGCTCTCACAGAGAGAACAGAAACTCTCCACGAACGCAGCCCCGGAGTGCTCGATGCCTGAGCACGAAGACAGCGCTCGTGACCGTCACTGGAACCCTTATACTTCTCGCATCCAAGATCGCACGGGCGAAAAGCTTTCCTGAAAAGGACGCTGATCCCCGCATATACGAGAGAGTGGCTGCCTTTAACAAGGCACAAAGCTCTCTCGTATCACTCTTTTAGGGAAATTCACTCAGATGCTTAGTTGATGAGCGCACAGGAAGGCAACGCACACACTAAACTCAAAACAATAAACAGATGTAGAGCCGTGGAATAAGCGAAGCGTCCGCTGTGATACTGCTAGTTCAACCAACTTCAGCAATCAAATCCCAACAGAGTAAAGTAGCTTCTCAGTAGCAGATAAAGCCGGCTTTCGAAGCGAAAAAGCTAATTTCCCTATTTGCACCTGCTGCTTATAAAGGCACCTGGCGGGGCGGCGCCAGCATTATGCAAATATCTCAATGCCAAGTTCATTGGCGTTTTAGTAGTATACGAAGCAGATTGGTCTCTCTAAGCGAGTTCCCAATTCGTCGGTCACGACGTGACGTCGTAGTGACCGACTGAAAGGGAACTAAATATTTTTGGATCCGCTCAAACTGTCTGTCAAACATCTTAACTCCGCCCCCTGAGTGCAGCGAGCTGAAGTTCCACAGCAGTCAGAGGCAGCTGAACGTCTTGCAACGGTAAATAAGTATCTTGTTGTTTGAGTACAATGCTGTCTCATTACGAAAGAAACACTAGTATGTATATAACGGTGCATGTTTTATAAATTTGAGCAGAGCCGAATTATCCATAGACAGGATTGGTCGAGTGGGCAATCAGGGGGCACTAAGACCTCCAAACTGCGACCAAATTGAGTTTTTGACAAAGCGCGAGCAGTTTTTAAACAAGTGTTCACCCATGTGAAGGGCACCCGTGACAACAATACGGAATGCACGGTCGGGTTTTTACCGCTTTTTTTGCATGACGCGTCTCAATCGTTAAACTAAAGTCAACACATCTCACGCGAGAAGACGCGCCCGCGCGGGTAAATGTCTAGCCTACATAAACACCAAAAACATATCAGATTAGAAAGGTCTTAGACATACTTTTATGTCTAAGATGTACTTTTACTCAAGTATGGCTTTCAGCTACTCTTTACACCTCTGAGTTAAACAGACAGCCACTTTTGTTGCAGTTTAAGTTAAATCACTCCTCAACTTGGCCCATCTTTGTTCTCACCACCGCAAATGGAAATGCCTATGAAGAAATGCGACGCAGTTTTTTTGTACTTGATGGGAGGGGTTCCAGTGGATCAATCACAGCGCTTGCAGTCCGCATAGAACGGACGCGCTGTTAACATTTTACAGAGGCACGTTCAGGCTACGCACAACCTACGCATAACCTACGGTGTAGAACTGACGCATGACTATAAATTACACTTAAACCCTGAGTAGCTATAAAAACTCAACTTTAATCTGATTGTTATCCAGAGATCTCTTCTGTGTTGCCTATTGGATTAAAGGAAATGTCTAAATCAATGCCTGTTCTCAAACTGGGGGTGCTGAGATGGTGCCAGGGGGGACCCAGTTTTATGACATTTTATCAAATAAATGAATTTATCATAAATTCTGTCTGTGTAATTAAATCTCAAAAATAAGAATACTAACCAACAGCACTACCGTTATAATTTAATATGTTTTGGTTAATTTAAATATAAAGGGCTCTATCTTACACCCGGTGCAATGCGCGACGCAATTGTCTTTTGCTAGTTTCCACCCTGCGCAATGATCATTTTCACGTTTAGTGCAACGTTGTTTAAATAGCAAATGCATTTGCGCCCCCTTTTGCGGCCATGGGCGTTCTGGTCTGAAAACGAGGTGTGTTCAGGCGCATTGTTGGCGCGTTGCTATTTTGAGGCAACTAAAATAGACTAAACCATTGACCAACTAAAACCTGCTCCAAAGTCTAAAGTCAATGGCGCAATATGTTTTTTTGTTATTTAAAGAGCGCATTAGTAATATGCGCCTAAACGGGACGACAACGCGGGTTTGCTTATCACATAAATGAATGCGCAGCAGCACAAAAACGCTTTTAAATATGAAAGATTAAAGGATTGAATGTAAAAGATTATTATTGAGTCTCTTGGACATAAATGAGGACTAATTATGAGACGTTAGAAGACAAAAAGAGCTGCTTCACCTGTAGCCTGGTAAGTAAATAAATGCTTTGCTTTAAACAAATGCATCTGTTTTTAAATGGTTTTTTTTAAATGCTACCTCACTGATTTATTGTATATGATAACTCTGTACCTGCGGATATGGTGAGATGAGAATCATTTTTAAGTAATGCTTAAAAAAACTGCCCAAGTGCTGTAACGTGCGGAGAGCCGTTTGTAAATTCCTTATCTGCTGTTTGTTACAAATAAAGTATTTTTAGAGTACAAACCTTTTCTTACATACTTGTAAATTATTTTTTTTATGATATTGGATAGCCATACATTTAAAGCAATTAAAAGCCTGCTATTTTACTTCCATGACTAAAAGAAAAAAGGTTTTAAAGGTTTTAATAAAAAATAACAATTTCAATACAAGTGAAAAACAACACAATTATTTAACATAAATCTTAAACTGGGGATCTTCTTCCTCCGCTTAGTTTTTCAGTTTACAAAGTCCGTCATCTAAATAGGGATTAGACATAGCGCCAGCGCAACTGGCTTTTTTTTGAAGGGGATGAGAGCTGAGACTCTCATTGTTTTATTGCACATTATGTCCAAAATACTCCCATTACTCATAAAAAATTAGGACCAACCCTTTTCGACCATGCACTCGGCGCACAAACCATTTTTCCCGTCGTTAAATTAACAAAAGTGGATTCTGACACGCCCATTTAGACGTTGTGCTGTGCGCTTTAGACAATGCACTTAGATCGTTAAAATAGGGCCCTAAGTCTTGGAATGTTGTATGTAATATATTTTCTTTGGGGGGGCACATGGATGCACCGTATGGGGGGGCGCACGCAGAAAAAGTTTGAGAACCACTAACCAAAACTATTTAAAATGTATGTATAAAGTAGAACCACTTTACTGAAAGAAACACTCCACGACACTCAAAGAGTATAAAAGAGTTTAATTTTGGTTATAAGTTATTTCTTCATAGCTTCTCTCTCTCTCTCTCTCTCTCTCTCTTTGTATGGGGTTTTCAGGGATCTTATTCGTAAAGGTTTGGAGGAACTCCAGAAAGTGCGGCCAGGTGGAGACACTTTTATGCATGATGGCATTCAGAGGGTGAGTTGACCGGCAGAATCATAATTTTTTAGCCACATTTACACTGATGACGTGTCGTAAAGTAGTCTAGATTTGTATTTGGCAAAAATTCTGACAAAAAAACAGGAAAATGCTTTTTTCATGTGTCAATGTTATTTTTTTTAAAATTTGTTGTTATACTGTCAGAAAAATTGGTACACTGGTACAATAAGGCAGTACCCTTTATAAAGATCCTAAAATGAACCATTTAGGTACAGATATGTATACATTTGTGGTATTAATATGAACTACTTAGGTGCAAAGGTGTAGTTTTTGAAAGGGTACCACCCCAGTGACAGCTAGGGACCTTTTTTGACAATTTTGTTTTGATAATAGCTGTAGTGAATTGAAAATGCACCCCATGGAAACCCTACCATAAACTCCTATATAAACGGTTTCATTGGACACACATTCGTTGTCGCTGTTATTGTCTGAGCGGAACTTAACTTCTGGTCTCTGTTTGTTTAATGGTCTGGCTAGTAACTAAACTGAACTCTGGAACAAATAGCTCGTCAAAAAAAACAAATTTTTTGGTTTCCTAAAGACAAGGAAGGACAGCCATCATGGATAACCACTGTGGGAAGGGAGGTTTGGGAGCCGATCTGTTGTCAAGATTGTAAACATTAAATAGTACACATTTTACACAGGGTAGTTTTTGATACGCTTTAGCTATGATTTAAACTAAGTTAATCAGCTTGTTGTTTTTTTAGCTTGTAAACTACTCTAAAAGTAGAGTATTGTTATTGATTGTTTGCAGAGTTTACCGGAAGTTACGTTTGTTCCACGAAAGCTTTATGTTGTTACTGCTTCTATATTGTTTTTATGCTCAGGTGAGGTGGTTTATCAGACAATTCGTAAAAGGAATATAACTCAAAACTACAATTGAAATTTTTTCCGCATTTACAGGTCATCTGAGATGCGTAAAAGTCACATGATAATTTTTAAATATGCCGTGGTATTGGAGGACAAGACAGAAGGTATGGTCAACTTAATGCAGCGTCACAAGAACCGACAAGCACACGACATCAAAATACCACAAGAGCGATTCAGGAGTCGACCGCTCGCTCTTGTGGAACTTTGATGTCATACGCACGTTGGTTCATTAACATCGGTTAATGGAAACTCCATCATTTCGCAAGTTTTTTGTGCAAATCTGTAATACAATTGTTTGGGTCATTTGTCCATTCCCCCAAATACGACCAAAAGATGCCCAAAGTTAAACTATTATCAATTTTTCTATTAAGACAAAATGCAAAAGTGAACACAATCCGCTGTAAACATCAGATGTGGTGTACTCGTTCAAAAATTGCCACTAGAAGCAGCGATGATACATCTTTGATTGTGAAATACCATTGGCTCGTGTGTCTCCTGATCGATTACATCATTACGTCAGCTAAGAATGTGAAGCTCTTTTGGCTCTCATCGCAGATTGCGTCATGCTCTAATGTTCAGGTTTATGTTTCAATGAGATCTGACTGTGCACATTGCATTCATGGATTTCTTCCCAAAAATGATCGTAAAGACGGTTTTAGCAGCAACAACATAAACAAACAGCTTTTGTGGACTAAACCTATTTCCACATACAGTAGAATCAATAACAATACAGTCATTTTAGAGTAGTTTATTTCTGATAACTAGGGGTATAAATGACAAGTAAATTAACTTTGTTTATCTATTATATCTAACACATATCAACTATTACACAGCATAACGTTACGTGTAAAATGAATGTATAATGTTAGCTGCATGTCCTTGAATCCTTGCCTGACTGCCAAACCTTTCCACATGTTATGATCCATACTCGTCATCTCCTCTTGTCTTTAGCAAACCAAAACATTTTATTTTCCACAATGTTTTAGAGATCAGTTTAGCCACTAGCCAGACAAAAACAAAACGTTTATAGTATGGCTTCAGTTTGCAAAGTTTACAACCTGAATTGTCTGTAATACTTGTATACTTTATATATGTTATACTTCTACTAGTTTTTTGTCAATTTATGCAATAAATACCTGTGACTGTACTTTTACTTGTGTGTTGTGTTTTATATGGTTAAGAAGTAGTTGGGTTTAGGGTAATGGTGTGGTTAGATGCTCCAAAATATCTTTAAAACCATAAATGTTTATGAAACCATTTCGACATTTACAAATTCATAAATTAAATGCCTTGAATCGTACACAGTCTCATGTAGATGCATATAGCACAAAGTGTGAAAATCGTGAAAACTCAATATGCCAAATTCATTTTTTTCTGTTTTTTAAACCATTTTTGCTTGGGTTTAGGGTTAGATTTGAGATTTGCTTAAGCAGGTTATTTAATATACAGGTTTATTTTTAGACCATGGTCGCTTGGAGTTTGGGTTAGAATTGGGGTTTGAGTTAGGATGTCATTTTTATGTAACAAAAGTTGTTCTAACCCTAAACCCAAGCAACAACGGTAAAAAATAGAAAAAAATGGAGAAACCAATAAATAAAATTGGAATTTTCGGCATATGTTTTGCACGATTTTTACATTTCGTGCTATTTATACGCAACTCTGTGAGACTGGGTTGTCTAATCTGACATATAGGGCAAAGACTTTTAAATGTAACCGCAGGTTGTATAACTACTGCTACTAGAGAGAGAGTATTAATCCCTTAACACGTAAATTTCATTTGTAATAAGGTGCTTACACAAACAAACTATGAGGTTGTTATTTTTGGGGGATATTCTCAAATTTTGCAATATCTGAAGCATGCTTTCAAAAGTTTTATTAATTTTTCCCTTTTTTTTTCTTTTTACTAGGCAAGCGAACAAATTTACTATGGTAACACTGAGGGTGAGTCTATTATATAATATACAGAACACTGTTGGAGAAGTATAAACAGTTTACTTATTACTTGAGTTCAATTTCTATATCCATCCTCTTCTGGTCTCTAGTTGACATTTCTATTCAATGACCTAATGGGCACACGCGCGCGCACACACACACACGCACACGCACACACACACATATATACAGTACATATACACATGCTAATCACCATTTGATGTGGTTTAAAACCTTAACTAAAAGTTGTCTTAAAAACTAATACCCAATACCCGTTCTTGTCCTAGGACAACTCTGATGAATGTTTTTGATCCAACTCAAGTGATGACTAGTATATTTATATATAGAGAGATATTTATAGATTGAGAAAAGATCACATCATAAATAAGATTATCAACATTTATGCATGTGAAAAACACTTTTACTCAAGGTGACATACAATACATTACAAACTTTTTATCAGTATGTTCCCTGGGTTAGAACCCATGACTTTTGTACTGATATGCAATGCTTTACCACTGAGCTATACATGAGCAGGAGATTATATTTGCATGCATGAATCAAACTGACCGTATATAGAAATTCATCACAGTATTTGAGCAGAACTTGACTCCAGTGTCTCAAAGGGTTAACAAGCTTTAATCTAGACGCATGTGCGTTGGCTTTATGGCACATGTTAGTTATTACTGAAGGTAGATCATCTCGACCAATGTAGCCATATTGGGTGACAAGACAATAGTATGTAATTGTTTTAAATATACCTCATATTGGTCACCAAAAATACTTAGCCGGCATCATTTTCTTGAGTTTTTGTCTTTGTTTAGTTTTGGTATGTTCTTTCTTCAGTCTGTAAAATGTATAATTTAAATATAATTTTGGCATGACATCATAACTTGATCTTATTATAAGTTTTATGACAAACACATTGTTTCTTTGTAAAGGATACAGAACAGCCAGCGTCATCATCGCCCTCACAGATGGGGAGTTACATGAAGATCTCTTCTACTACGCTGAGAGAGAGGTAAGAAGAAATAAAATGTTAAAACAGTCATGAGCACTCAGTATAAATGAGGTTAAAGAGTTTGTCCGTGTCCCCCAAGTGAGGTCATTCAAATGCTGCCAATGAGATCACACATTTTTGTGTTCTTCATCATTCCGTTACACAGCTGGTCCCAGTAACAAAGCAATATTAATCCATATGAACCGTGTCTTAAGGTAAACAAATGAATAAGAAAGAAAGAAAAGACAAACCTACAGTGTGAGCTAGTTTGAGTATGAACAAAGCACTGATAATGTGATAACGATGGATAATTGGCACATGTATAAAGAATAGGAATGCAAATCTCCTTTTAAAATTAGCTATGCCAAATGGTCAGTAAAAGTATAGGGGGCTAATGTTCAGAAAAACTGACTGTCAATCTCAAGAAAACTTTATTTTGTAGCCTGTTACCAAAATTTGGTTTATGTAATTTTGACCTGAAATGTTTAACTAGTAATTTACAATTGTGAAGGCAAATATTTACATTATACCTACACTCTTAAAGGTCCCGTTTTTCCTGTGCTTTTGAAGCCTTGATTGTGTTTACAGTGCGCAATATAATGTGTTCATGTTTAAAAAAAAAACACATAATTTTTTACACATAATCATTTTGCAGATATTATTTATGCTCTAACAGCAACATTACACACTAACTTACGTTTGAAAAATGGGATCAGGAAGAATGGGATCTTTAAATAAAAGGTGCTTAAATGGTTGTTCACAGTAATGCCACAGAAGAATTTTTTTTTTTAGTTCCACAAGAACCTTTAAAGAACCATTTCTTTTTTTAAATAAAATTAGAATAGCATAATAGCATAATAACATAAGAAATAAGCAGTGAGACTGAAATGCAACCAAAAGGGGAGTTGAATCTCTTGCTGTTCCCGCCCACTTCGCTTGTCAACAGGACACAACACCTGAGACCTATCAGACTTTTATAAATAAATATTTAGGCAGATATTTTTTTATTTTATTTAAGAAATTAAAACACATTGATGCAGATTAAACTATCCAACAGTGTGTAAAATTCATCAACCTTAGAAATATACAAAAGCAAAACGCAACACGCACAATATTGCAGCAATAATATTAATTCACATCACTAAAACATCATTTATAATAGTAAACCAGTCACAAGGACCTTTAATATGCAAAATATACACATTTATTCACATACAGTTTTCAATGTTTATTTCAAAATACCCAGAAGTCACGGGCGCGCATGGAATCTTGGCATATCCAATGCTGTGACGGATACATCTTTGGTTCCTTGGTTTCAGGGGAAATAAAGGCCACATTTGGAGGCTTTTATGTGAAGGAGCCTTCAAATTGGGACAGTCTTGTTGCGGCACGGTGACGTAATTTGCCTTCAAGTACGGCCTTAGAAGGCCACAGCCCCTGAATTGGGATGCACCCAACGTAGTGACAAAAGTGCTCTATAAAGCAGTTTGTCCATTTAGCGCTTCTGTACACTCTAAGAAAAGTTGTGTTAATTTTTTATATATTTTTTGTGTTATACTGTGTTTAACACATTATGTGTCATTTTCATGTTGATTTTGTGTTCAAATAAATAAAAAGGACAACACAAGAACAAAATTTGTTGTTCCAATAATAACAGAGATGTGTCTAGTTAGGGACAACACGTTAAATGTGTTGGCCCTAACTAGACCCAGAATTTGTTGTTTTAACACAACTGTTTTAGGACCAAAAAAAACATGATGGCTTAAAATGGCAACTTTCATGTAGTGGACCTATGGTGTATGTAGATAAAACGACTCATTCTAGGGTAATAAAAACAATTCAGATCATTATATAAGGTCTTTATACACCACTGATAATATAGTTATGTAGATTATATTGCATTTCTGTCAAGAGATCCTTTTAAAAGTTACCCAATACACCTTTACTGTCTAATAGTTTTCAGGTAAGCATTTCTGTTCTTGTATGTGTGTGTTTTCTTCAGGCCAATCGCTCTCGGAGCCTGGGTGCATCTGTTTATTGTGTAGGGGTGAAGGACTTCAATGAGACTCAGGTGTGTGCATAATGGTACAGTATGATAGATCTTGGCACTTGTTTACAGTATAAAATATTTTCATGAATGATGCTTTACACAAACAAATATATTCTTTAATATAAACCAAACTCTAAAAAGTATTATCCATTTTCTTTTGGATATGGAAATGCCATATTTATTGACATCATGGTAATTACTGGCTATTTTCTGTTTAATACCTTTACATTACAGTACAGTAATGTTTATACTATTGTACAGTACATGAATGTAGTAATCATTCAGTAGTACTATAGTGTGTAAGTGTTATGATAGTACCATTAAATACAACCAAATTGCCACAGTACTTTACGTTAACAAAGCATAACTAAACAGTTGATAATTTTATGTCAGTAGTTTGTTAATAGTTTTTATTCATCTTCTCTAGCTGGCCAAAATCGCTGACAGCAAAGATCACGTTTTCCCAGTGAATGATGGTTTTGAAGCACTACAAGGCGTCATTGATTCGGTAAGAGTTTATGGTAATGTGCTTTAATATGATTATTTTCCATAAAAAATGCTACCACTATGAAAACTCATAGATTGTGATCAATCATTTATGTGCTTGTTTGTATTGCCTACATTGAATAGTAGTTGGTCTGGCATATGGTTTGTGAACAGCTTGGAAAGAGGGAAAATGAATAAAACTGAGGATAAAACAGAGGATCAAAGAAGAATATTAATTCAGGTTTTCTCCAATATCAAAATTCTGAGAAAGTCCTGCAATGTCCCGCTTTGACTGCTTTAATGCTACAGTCAACGGGAGTCAAATCAAACATGATCAAAGCTTTCTCATATTATTATTTCTTTTCGCAATGAAAGGAAATATATTTTAGCTACTAAGCTGAAGCAAAAGGAAAGAGGAGTTGTTTGGGTGAAGATTGGTCTCATCACTGTAGAGGTTGTGAGTGTTTTGGGTTAAGACTGGAAATCTTCCGGCTGGATTCCATCTGTTGCCCATTAGCTGAGTGCTGAAAACAGTTGGCTGAGACTCAACAGAGACAGTGTGTTGTAAATCAACAGGGTCCTTGGGATTTAAAAGCATACTTCCATAGATGACAGAGGAAGACTGTGGACATACTGTAGATCAAAACAACCTCATCAGGTGGTACAGGTGATGACGGATATTTCCAGTAGCAGTGAGATAAATGAAGCAGATGTACACTAGTCAACAGTTGAAGTGGATCAAAAAAGTTTATCAAAGTTGTCCTAAGACAGGAACATTTTAAGACAAATTTTATAAAGGTTTTACCAGTGGCAGCTGATGACTTTTCTTCCAAAGGTTGCAAATTCAAAATATGGCACACGTGTGTTGCTCGTCATGTCAAAATGTGTGTTTGTCGCGTCGTGTTTTGCTCGTCATGTCAAAGTATGTGTTCGTCGTGTTGTGTGTTGCTCGCCATGTCAAAATGTGTGTTTGTCATGTCGTGTGTTGCTCGTCATGTCAAAATAAGTGTTCGTCGTGTCATGTGTGTGTTGCTCGTCATGTCAAAATATGTGTTCATTGTGTCATGTGTGTTGCTTGTCATGTCAAAATAAGTGTTCATCGTGTCATGTGTGTTGCACATTATGTCAAAATATGTGTTTGTCATCTCGTGTGTGTTGCTCATCATGTCAAAATGTGTGTTCGTTGTGTCATGTGTGTTGCTCGCAATGTCAAAATATGTGTTCGTTGTGTCATGTGTGTTGCTCATTATGTCAAAATATGTGTTCATTGTGTCATGTGTGTTGCTTGTCATGTCAAAATAAGTGTTCATCGTGTCATGTGTGTTGCACATTATGTCAAAATATGTGTTCGTCATCTCGTGTGTGTTGCTCATCATGTCAAAATGTGTGTTCGTTGTGTCATGTGTGTTGCTCATTATGTCAAAATATATGTTCGTCATCTCATGTGTGTGTTGCTCATCATGTCAAAATGTGTGTTCATTGTGTCATGTGTGTTGCTCGCAATGTCAAAATATGTGTTCGTTGTGTCATGTGTGTTGCTCATTATGTCAAAATATGTGTTCATTGTGTCATGTGTGTTGCTCGTCATGTCAAAATATGTGTTCATCGTGTCATGTGTGTTGCTCATTATGTCAAAATATGTGTTCATTGTGTCATGTGTGTTGCTCGTCATGTCAAAATGTGTGTTCGTCTTGTCGTGTGCGTGTTGCTCGTCATGTCAAAAATTGTGTTCGTCGTTTCATGTGTGTTGCTTGTCATGTCAAAATATGTGCTCATTGTGCCATGTGTTGTTCGTCATGTCAAAATATGTGCTCATTGTGCCATGTGTGTTGCTCGTCATGTAAAAATATGTGTTCGTCGTGTCATGTGTGTTGCTCATTATGTCAAAATATGTGTTCATTGTGTCATGTGTGTTGCTCGTCATGTCAAAATGTGTGTTCGTTGTGTCATGTGTGTTGCTCGTCATGTCAAAATGTGTGCTCATTGTGCCATGTGTGTTGCTCATTATGTCAAAATATGTGCTCATTGTGCCATGTGTGTTGCTCGTCATTTCAAAATGTCTTTGTTGTGTCTTGTGTTGCTCGTCATGTCAAAATGTGTGTTTATTGTGCCATGTGTGTTTCTCGTCATGTGTCTTCGTTGTTTCATGTGTGTTGCTCATTATGTCAAAATATGTGTTCATTGTGTCATGTGTGTTGCTCGTCATGTCAAAATATGTGTTTGTTGTGTCATGTGTGTTGCTCATTATGTCAAAATATGTGCTCATTGTGCCATGTGTGTTGCTCGTCATGTCAAAATATGTGCTCATTGTGCCATGTGTGTTGCTCGTCATGTAAAAATATGTGTTCGTCGTGTCATGTGTGTTGCTCATTATGTCAAAATATGTGTTCATTGTGTCATGTGTGTTGCTCGTCATGTCAAAATGTGTGTTCGTTGTGTCATGTGTGTTGCTCGTCATGTCAAAATGTGTGCTCATTGTGCCATGTGTGTTGCTCATTATGTCAAAATATGTGCTCATTGTGCCATGTGTGTTGCTCGTCATTTCAAAATGTCTTTGTTGTGTCTTGTGTTGCTCGTCATGTCAAAATGTGTGTTTATTGTGCCATGTGTGTTTCTCGTCATGTGTCTTCGTTGTTTCATGTGTGTTGCTCATTATGTCAAAATATGTGTTCATTGTGTCATGTGTGTTGCTCGTCATGTCAAAATATGTGTTTGTTGTGTCATGTGTGTTGCTCATTATGTCAAAATATGTGTTCATTGTGTCATGTGTGTTGCTCGTCATGTCAAAATTTGTGTTCGTCGTGTCGTGTGTGTGTTGCTCGTCATGTCAAAAATTGTGTTCGTTGTTTCATGTGTGTTGCTTGTCATGTCAAAATATGTGCTCATTGTGCCATGTGTGTTGCTCGACATGTCAAAATGTGTGTTCGTCGTTTCATGTGTGTTGCTCGTCATGTCAAAATATGTGCTCATCGTGCCATGTGTGTTGCTCGTCATGTAAAAATATGTGTTCGTCGTGTTTTGTGTTGCTTGTCATCTCAAAATGTGTGTTTGTCATGTCGTGTGTTGCTCGTCATGTCAAAATATGTGTTTGTCGTGTTGTGTGTTGCTCGTCATGTCAAAATATGTGCTCATTGTGCCATGTGTGTTGCTCGTCATTTCAAAATGTCTTCGTTGTGTCGTGTGTTGCTCGTCATGTCAAAATGTGTGTTCGTCGTGTCATGTGTGTTGCTCGTTTAGACATTATCAACATAAAAAAACAAAATTAATCTAAATATCTGCTGTTTTTTATGTGTGTCTTTCAGATCTTGAAAAAATCATGCATTGAGATTCTTGCTGCAGAACCTTCCAGTATCTGTGCTGGAGGTGAGTAAATATTATATCTTTATACAATAGATCTGACCATTTGATCCACAGCTCAGACTCATGCAATGCCAAGACTAATGAGGCAAATAGCCAAAGGCAGTCATTTGCGGTGAATAACCAGGGGCCGGATTCACAAAACATTCTTAAGAGGAAAATTCTTTTTAACTGTCAATTTTTTTTCTCAAAAGAAAAATATTCTGATAAAAAACTGTTCTAAATAACATCTTAAAGCAACACTATGTAGTTTTTTTTACCTTTAAATAATGTCTCTAAAATTATTTCAGTGATAGAACAACTTTTAACTGGACAAATTGTACTGTTGCTGCAACCAGAGCAGCCTCCTAGCTGCTACAAGCACACTCTGAAAGTGGCGGTGGAGGGTAGGAAACACAGCCCCGCCCCTCCCCCTGCCTGCAGAAGAGTGTCTGATACCAGGCACTGTTGCGCTTTTCAACCACATGGGGGAGATGTAAGTCTTTTTTACATGGAAACTACATAGTGTTGCTTTAATGTTATGATAACCTCACAGCAGTCTAAATCTCAAATGTAAAATGTTTTATAAGTTCATTTGATTGTTTTAAATGCTGAAAGCCTTGGCACACTTCACCCTCCACCCTCCCCGTCCGACTCTCGTGCAGAAGCATGTGCGTGGGAGATGGAGCCGTGTGCGGGAGACAGAGACGGGCACGGAAAAGTGAAGCACGCACGGGCCCAGAGTGCTCGACCCACACGATGGGCCAATATAATCTTCTATAGTCTTAACATACCACTCGTTTGTAGTATATATCACGTTAATGATCGCTAGGTGGTAAAAAGATTAATGGATGGATAAGTGTATTGTTACCCCATGAGCAGGTTAGTATAATTCATTTCAAAGCTTGTCATTTTTCTTCAGACAAAAATTAAGTAAATATTTAAGAACTTCTTAAGAAATGTTCAAGAATTGCACTTAAGAACTTTCTTACAAACTTCTTAAAATTTATCTTAAGAACGTTCTTATTTTTGTCTTAAAAATGTTTTTGTGAATCCGGCCCCAGGACCAGTAAACATTCATTCAACATTTTATGTTAGTCATAAACATAAAGGTTTGCTCTTCAAATATTCCCTCTTGACAAATGTTAGTTACATCAGATTTGATGGCTTTACCATAGTAGATATATGATACCTCCTTTAAATGCTCAGCCAACCATGAGCTGTCAAACATTTCTTTTGGTTTACATCTTAATGTTTCCTTTAAGAGCAGAATTGTTTTACTGTACTTTTAAAAGCCACTTCAAATTTATAACACAATAAAGACATAAATTGAACCACTGACTAAATATCTTTGTCAGTATAAACAAAACTGTATAATGTTATGGTTAGAGTCTTTCTAAAGTCTTACAAAATCTTTCTAAAGATCATAAAACGTTTGCATAGCACCTTATTTGTAAAGAGCAAATCATGTTTGATGACATAATTTCATCATGCCTTTCTGGTGACTTTCAAAGATAAATTGTTCTTTCATTTTTGGCAAATTAAAAGTCTGCTGTCTGTTTTGTTTGAAAGTAAATGAAAATGAACATTTCACATTTTTTGCATGAATGTCTTGTTTTGTAGAGGCATTTCAAGTTGTAGTAAGGGGGAATGGATTTCATCATGCCAGAAATGTGGACAAGGTCCTTTGCAGCTTCAGAATAAATGACACCCTCACCAGAAGTAAGTACAATCATATGGATATATAAGTGGGTTATTCAGTTTCATTAAAGAGTTAACGTCTCTGTTTCTCCATAACATCTGGATTAAAACGATTGATAATAATACATAAGCAAACAACCACAAGACATGTCTGTGGATTTGTTGTCCAGTCACCATATGGTTGGCACGATTTAAGTCAGAATTTATAAACTATTGTAATTAGTGGTCTTTTTTACCAACAATCCCAGAGGTCTACAGAAAGCCGGGGATGGCCAGCAATGCCAAGCCAAATCCAAACCCCATTAGATTTTTGGCAAACAGTATTTTTAAAGGGGACATTTAAAGCACAAATGAAGAAGATTTAAAAAGAAATGTGCCACACAGGAGTTCAGCGGAGTTTGCAAGCCCCCACAGGCAAGTGTCAGCTCTGCCCCTTGCAGGTTTTTTGATTTTGATTGCCGATGTATTCTTGGCATACATGGTAAAGCGTTTGGGTTGTTGTCTACTATGATGGGGCTCGGAAAGAATACTGTACTCAAGCTCCAAATCCCTCCACCAAAATTATTATAGTCGAAATACATAAAGATGGAGAAGGGGAGACGGAGGGGTGCCAAAAGATCTGATGCTGGGAAGAAGTAAGGCACTGTTGTGGTATAATTTAACCTGAACTTATGTTTAGTAACTTAATTTCATGAGTTTGTGTGCCCATATAACCTTAGCATATGTGGTAAACAGTTTTGGGTTAAAAACAGGTAAATATTAGCGTAGCTCCAGGGGAGCCATGAAAAGGGACAGCAGTGACAGTATCTAGTTAAGGGCAATATCGAGCTCCAGCGGCAGCCATATTCAGTTTGGAGGTTTGAAGAGTTTCCTGAGGTCAGAGAGTTTCCTGCCACTGCATCAATAACGTAGTGTAGAAATTACAGAACATAAGGCAAATGTCACAGAAGCAGCAGGAGCTTCTATCCTGGCAGAAAAAAGCCCTTCGAGTGGGGCCATTGCAAATGCCAGAAAGAAGAAACCACAATATGACTCACATGGTGTTTCCATTCTCTCTCAGAGTGAGAGCCTAAACTAAGAGAGGATGAAAGGGTCTGTCTCCCCTCCAGAAGTTTCTGGCACATCAAGTCGCAAAGAGTTTGGACGGAAGGGCTTACATTGCATCGAATTGGAGAGATGATTTAGAAAAGAGGTATTACACACTGGGATTAGGAAGGGAGAGCCCCAACTGTATCCAAGCTGCATTCGAACAGGAAGACCAAATAGGGTGTTTAGATTGGTTTGTGTTGTTTAGCAAGGTGCTATAGACCCTTTTACAGTTGGTAAACAATGTGACGTATTTGTGTGGGCGGGGTCTAGCTGGAGGCAAAAAGAGCCGCAGAGGCAATGTTGAAAAGCTTAAGATAGCACGTATTAGGAGGGATTTATTAAACATGGATGCAGAAGCAGTTTTGGAAGTGTCCGAATATGTACAGTCACTGATTCTGCGGGACCGTGACAGGTATTTTGGTAAATTAACTCTTGCGATTTTAACCAGGTTTTAGATATTTCCTAGACAACATATGAATTACTTTCAGGTGGTTTGGGTAATTTTTTCTAGGCTTACTGTCTTATGTAACCTATCGCTGGGCTAACTATGATTAGCAATGTGGATTATTTTAAGAGACTATTCAAAGGATGGCATACACATCTATCGCTGTATGTTTGTTTAACATTTAAGCTAAACAATAGCGCGGTTGGCGACTTTTCACCTATAAAACAGAAACTTGCTGATTTGTACTAGATAAAACCAACACAACAGTACATATGCATAGATTATTTTACCTGATATGAAGTGTGCACTGCAAACACGAGTATTATTTATGATCGTCTCCGTCTAGTCTGTACGCCGTATTGCATTCAACCACAATTGTCTTCTTGATTTCTGTGAAGAAATGTCTGCCGGGATCCGGTAAAACTTTATTTTTGAACCAAAAGTGCGGTTCCTTCTAATCTGGCAGCCAAGAACACAACAAAATGACATTTTAATGTCAAAAACTCAAACTTTTAGCGCGCCGGCTTTGAGTTCCTACTTATTTTTTGCCTCCAGCTAGAGCGGTGACGTCACAGTGACGTGGGTGATAAAGGGGTCTATATACTCGAAATATCTTTGAGCCGCATACGTGAAGATAAAAGGGAGGCAAGGTTTAGACATGCTTGTTTGGTAAGCTCAGATCTAATATGAATGTAAGGTGTTTGAGGGCCAAGGGCACTGGGTTTGTGCTGGGTCCTTTCCCAGAGGCAAAGTTCTGAACTAGTGAAAAAGAAAATGAGACCAAGTTTTAGAAATCTACAGCTTTAATGATGAAGCATTTGAAACAATGATTAAGCAAATATTCTGTAACAGTGTTGTGTAGTTGTAAGATAATATGCTTGACAAAGATCACAATTCAAGTCTTACTTAAGTTCTGTTTTACAGCATAAGTAATAGGAACTTTACAGTATATATTTTCTTTACAGTGATTTTGCTTACATTTTATGCTAATAAAATTTGTAATAATACCTTTGGTTCATTCAGATGTAATAAGTACAAACTATTTCACAAACAAAAAATAAAGAGAAAAATTGGCGTCCAGTGTCCTTGCTATTTAGTGCCTTCAAATTGCTCATAAAAAAAGGTTTATCAGTTTTGTGTGCAATATGCATCTGACAGTCAGTAAATGGACTGTGACTGGCTGCGTCCACTAAGACTAACTGCTCATTGATTTGCTTTATCAGAGCTCTCAAGTAGTCATATAAACACATGGAAAATAAACACATGGATTGGTTACATTCATTGCTCGGTTTTGGTCCAATACAATCCTCCTATCAAAGTAATTCTCTTTAATTTATAATTCGAGTCCCATCCCGTGTGCACATCCTTACTTTTTGTAGTAGTAAAACATGATATTTTTATATGCACTTTGTAAAACACCTAGTAAAGCACAATGTTAACTGTAACCTCTGCTTTCTATTGGATCTGAGCCAACAGTGCTGTCATATTGTGATATATTGTCATTGTCAGGTTTTGAAAAACTATCTGTCTGAGTTATTGGTTTTGAAAAGGATATTCTTGGCCATCTGCAGTTGTACATCTGCATTTATCCACCAGGCCTCCGTAAGAGACGGTTGACAGTCAAAGACCACTGGGGCCTCTATTGGCCTGCATGCACTGCAAATCCTTACATATTCTTCTCTTTCAGTCTAATATTTCAGGAACTTCAGGGGTTAAATGTCTTGCTCAAGGGCACAATGGTAATGACTCATTACTAGAGACTCGACCCAGCCATCTTCTAGTTGCCAGCTCTGAGCACTAGCTATTACAGTACATCAATCACCGAAGCATGGCCTGTCAAATCGTGC